>NC_141544.1:69562774-69870274 GCF_021556685.1 Rattus norvegicus
TAGGTACTGTAAGAAGCAATACTCACAAGCTCACCGCTGAGTTCTCCACTTATCTTGTCTGTGACCAGTGGAGACAGCAACATCCTTTCTATCATCAGCATCCAGTGATGGAAAGCTTGAGCAGCAGGTATGTTTCTGTGCTAACTTGATTTTTATCTCCATTTTACATCAAATGCATAAGTACCACCTTCCCCCCATGACTTACTACTAGGGTCGTGGGAACAGTGTTCCTGTTATGTCATCAATGTGAAACGTCCTCCAGAGGCTCATGTGTTTGGACACTTTGTCCCCAAGCTTTGTCCATGAATGGTAGTGCTGCTTTGGGAAATTGTGGAACCTGTAGGAAGGGTTGCATAACTGGAGGAAGAGGGTCACTGTGGGTAGGACCTGAGGTTATAATATGGTTTAGCTTCTGCAATTCTACCTCAAGATATCTACTTCCTGTATTCCAAGGTATAGCACATATAATCCTGCCCCATAGAGCTATAGTACTGTATCTTCCCCACTGTTAATAAGTTTATATGCTCTGAGCCCACGAATCAAGATATATCCTTCCTTCTTTAAGCAGCTTCTTTCAGGCATTCTGTCATAGTGTTGTGAAAGATAACTAATACAATTATTGGTTTGCGTGTATAAGTGTTTGCTTGAATATGTTTGTGTAACAAATGCATGCCTAGGTGCCAGTTGGAGGCCAGAAGAAGGCTTCAGATCCCCCTGGAAATGGAGCTACAGATGGTTGCAAGCTGTTGTATGGGTTCTGGAAATTGAACCCAGGTCCTCTGCAAGAGCAGCAAGGATTAACTGCTGAATCACATCTCCAGTCCCAACCAATACAATTCTTAATAAGTTCTAAAAAGGAGATGTTCTCATTCTAGAGAGATGGCTCAGGTGTTAAGAGCACTTGCTGTTCTGGCAAAGGACCCAAGTTTTTCTAGTATCCATGTGCTGGTTCACAGACTTTTGTACCTCCAGTTCTAGGGGATCTAAAGCTCTCTCCTGGCCTCCATACTGTGTGTCTGTGGTATACATGTAAGCAAAATACTCATACACATAAAGTTAATAAATCTTTAAGAAAAAATTTAGAGAAAGTGGCTATTCTCTAAGTACACACCTAAGGGAACTAGAGGCTATTCTGGTTTAGATTTAAGTAAAGATCACTCCATATCTCCAGGAAAAAGAACAATTGCCTTCAACCCAGGATATCCTTTTAAGAATTCATGGGTTTTGCCTGTGGGGCAGCTCTTCTGGCCTAGCTCAGGACCTGTTGTGAGCAGTGAGAATAGTGAGAATAAGAACAAGACACAGAGTTGACTGGAAAGCCAGTGGAACGTGAGAGGGAAGGGTAGATAACAAGGCACAAAGACGGCAGGGTGGTCTTTACAATGGACATTGTCCTCATATAGAGCTTCCTTTTGGAAAAACTGTATAGGATTTAGCAGAACAGATTTGAAGTAGAAGGATTATGTGCTTAAGCACAAATTTAGTATGAAGTCAATGGATAGAAAGTCTTCAGTTACATGTCGACTTTGCATTAATATATCTATCTTTGGAATTGTTAATGGTTTTCTTAAAGTTCAAAGAAAATACACATGCATGGAAATTAATCAAACTGTTAATAATGATATAAGCAACTTAACTTTTTTCTGAATAATTTAACTTTGATTAACAGTCTTAAACAAAGTCTTTAAAGGCAGAAAATTACTCCTTCAAAAAGAGGGAAACTTTAAACTTAATACAGTATTATGGGTTTGACTAGATCAGTTAGGAGGTGAATGACCTTGTGCTATATGAGGAAGTCTAGATTGACTTTTTACAGAAGGAATAGAATCAAGTCTTTATCCTTATCTGTATACTGATCATTTTGTATAAAATCACAGACACTGTCACCTCTTTGGAGGATTTTAATTCTGTCCACTTAGCTCTGTGTGTTTTGTCCCTAGCACCCATCTTCTCCCAACAGACTAATTATTTTCTATTTGTCTGTCTGTCTGTGTTAATAAGTAACATAAAGGGTTTAACACTTGATGGTTTTGTTTACTTGTTTATCTCAACTTTCTAGAGCAGTGCCTGGTACATTGAGTTTGTAGCATGTGCAGTCACAGAGCCACAGACACACAATGGGAGTAGACACAGTTTGTGTGTCCAGTCTCTCTTGCTTCTATCTGAAATATAAACATAGTACTCCACCAGGTCAGATGCCAAAAGAAATGGCCAGGATCTCATGTCTTTGCTTCAAGGACACCACTCTAATTTGGATTTTTTTAATGTCCCTCAAAGGATCCTGTATCAATAGCTAAGCCCCTGCCTCATGGCATTTTGGGAGACATTAGAAACTTTAAGGCAAGGAACATAGCAAAAATAAGTTAGGTATTTGGGGATATCTCTGAAAGGAGATGGTGGGATGTCAATCTAGTCCTCTTTTTACTTTCCAGCCAGCAGAGTATGAAACACAGACAGAAAAATGGATTGGGTGGGCACGCATGCACACTGATGGAGATGCACCAGCCACCAGCAGGAAAGCTTGAAGCATCTGAATTGAAGCAGGTTTGTTGCACACAGCTCAACGAGGAAGCACGTTCTGCTCATCTCAGATTAGCTAATCTAAGATTTTTATAGGGAACCTGAGTAGGTGGAAACATCCAGGAAGAAGAAGCTGTGGTTAATACTCTCTGACCATGCTGTCAACATCTACACTGAGACCAGAGGAAGGCTTTGCATTCCCATGAGTCATCAGCATTGGCGTACTTGACAGAGTTATACGCACGCCAACAGTATACATCCTCTCAGGACTTCATCTGCTCCCCATACTCACCACAGGTCCAAAAGCAATGGACCAACCAACCAACCACAGACTAAAACTCAAATACTGTTATTTTTCAGGTACTTTGTTACAATAAATGAGCGCTAACGTATACAGACACTAAAACATCGATACGTGTCTACCTTATTAAGTAGGAAAAATAAATTATATAATCCAAGGTCTCATTTCTCTGTCATTCCTTAATTTGATGTTGCACTCTTGCCTGCAAATATTGTTTACAAATTCTGTGGTCAAATGGCTTCACCTAGTTGTAATCACCAGAGAAAGTGAGGAAAGGAAAAGCCAGAGGATTCCCATCCACTTCATTTTCTCTTCCTTCTGGTCATAACTCAGCATTGACATCTTCTCTGTGATCCCACAGAACCCCCCACAGGCCTTCTTCCATCCAGCACCTATCTTATTAAAACCTGTCCATCCTTCCACAATATGTGGACACAGTGTGGATTGTTATTTGCTTTGTTGGCATGATGTTAAATTGGGCTAATCCAAGCCCATACCCAAACCATGGAAGTCCCATATTTTATCCCTTAATCCAGATTGACATGGAAAATATATTATCTCCTTCCTGACTGATATGCCATCTCCAAACTTCCGGTACTCAGAGGATAAGGAATAGAGAAAATTTTCAATTATTTTAGAATTAGAGGCAGGTCTAATCAACCTTAAAGTGTATTTATCAAAGAGACCAATTTATCTCCCCAAGTTTCCTTATGAATATGTTCATGTCCATGTTATGTGAAAATACTTTGCGGATGTTTTTAGAGTCTAATATCTAATTGTGGTTAAGACAACAAAGGGACTGCAGCTTTATCCAAAGTTTATTTTGTAAAGCTGACACATAGCTTTTCCAGATACAGTATCCATCCCCCCACAGTATGCTGAGGCCAAAGATCCCATTAAATAAAGTTCAAGTCCTCAGTTATGCGGAAATATAAACAGCCTGCTCAGTGTCACTTGGAATTATATTATCTTTAGGAAGAAAGCAATATTCTAATATTAAACAGTGCTGACCTCTGTATGCAGAAATTTTGAACATGATAGAAGTGGAAATTCTGAACTTTCTTCATTAGAAGATAAAACACTATACATCTACATAACATGCACACACACATACATATTTTATCATTAAAGCTGTCCTCTTTGTGGAGTCTACTTTTAATTAAATAATACACAAAGAGTGCCTCCATGGGTACTTAATGAGATATTTAACCACCCTTTGTAGCAGGAAGCAGAATAAGCAAGCAGAAAGATTTGTCAAGTTAATACAATTCTCTTGGCGCAGTGAGTTCAACTGTGGATGTATTTGTGGGGGTTTTTTTTTCCCTCAGATTGCTTGAAAAAGGCAGCAGATGCTAGGACAGCATATCTAATGTAAATCTCCACAGATTAAAGATCTAATATTGTCTTTGTCCTCTAGAGACCAAGCTAGTACAAGAGATGGCCCAGGTCCATATAATTACCCCAGTTCTCAAAGCCAAATCAAAATTCTTCCTATTTGTATATAAAAATTGTGATCTTAAAGAAAGTCTACTGGGGACTGGAGAGATGACTCAGAGGTTAAGAACACTGGCTACTCTTCCAGAGGTCCTGAGTTCAATTCTCAGCAACCACATGGTGGCCCACAACCATCTGTAATGGGATCTGATGCCCTCTTTTGGTGTGTCTGAAGACAGCTACAGTGCAATCACATACATTAAATAAAAAAAAATATTTAAAAAGAAAGAAAGAAATCTACTGTATGTAATCAGACCTCTGCATTCTCTGTTCACTGACACCCTTAGACATCCATGTCCCATCTCTCTAGTGCAAACAATGACAGATAATTTTGTAGGAGACACTGCCAAGAAAAGAGGTCGTAGAACGGACTCTTCTGAAAGAATAGTAAACGTCCCTTCCCATGAGGAATTTGATCATCCATTTCCATACTTACTTTGTGCTTTTAACTCTCTAAGAAAGATGTGGTCTCACTGTGTGCTTAATTATATTGTGATTTAGGCTATCTCTGAATATAAGGAAATGAGAAATTTTGGTTTACCTTCATAGAAAAAACACCTTCTCTGAAGCATGTGACCCCTGAAATTTCCAACATCCTGGTATTTTGAATCAGCAAGTGACACTGATATTTTGCTGGATTGTATGCAATCAACCGAGGCAGGGGGTGGGGCTGTATTGACCAGCATTCTTCTTAGATATTGCCCAAATACATGGGAAAATGCACCACAGACAAAGAAAAAATTTGAGAGTAGGTTACAGCAAGCAAGATATTTAAGCCATTTTCAAACAGTAATAATATTTACTAGGTGTACCTCTAAGGCAGCGCTTCTCAGTCTTCCTAATGTTGCAATCCTTTAATATAATTCCCCAAGTTGTGGCGACCTCAACCATAAAATTATTTTGTTTCTACTTCAAAACGGTAACTTTACACTGCTATGAATTGTAATGTAAATATCTGATAAGCAGAATATCTGATATGTGATCCCCCCAAAGGGTTCAAGACACACAAGTTAAGAACCATTGTTAACTGACGATGACTCTAAAACATGGCTTGCACTTCAAATGAATAGATTGTTTTAGATAAGACAGATGTAAATGACCAAAGGTCCAGAGCACAGATTCAGTTTGCCCTGAATTGCATGCTCCATTGTGGAAGAAGGGACATGAACTTTTACTCACAAATATGTTGGTGGAGCACTAGGTAACCGGGCTACAAAAAATCAGGTGAGTCTTCTCTAAACATCCTAGATGCTGTAGCAGTCTTGGCCTTTGCATTTGGTGGAGGCAAGAGGTCTGCTAAGGTTAGCAGTACACTCCAGGAGCTTTGCCCAATTGTCGCAGGAATGTGAGGTCAGATGCAGAGGTTGAAAGTAAATGGCTAGTGGAGATAGCCTACGAAAATGTTGGCTTCATTCTCTATCCATCTCTCTACAGTCATGACACTGTGCTCAGTCAATGTAGATGTAACTTCTTCAAGGTCTTTAGGTCCACCCTGGATTAGGAGGGAGGTGGATGCTCTGTAATCTCCAGCCATATTCCACCAGTCTGGAAAGCCAAGCTTTGGTTCTAGGACACTCTGCCCAGTTAACAATGTCGAGGTATCTCTGGACTGTCTGTTGACAGAGAATTAATAGCTGAGGTAAGGCTTGTGTAAGTGTTTAGACTCCTCAGACACAATTTCCTGTTCCTTCTAGTGTCTCTTTATGGTGCGGGGAATGAGCATATGTGCCTGTAGTCTCAGAAGCTGCTCTTCTTAAAGAATATTTGCTTCTCTCCAACCTACAGCTCTCCCTATAATACACTGCCCCCGACTGACTAAGCACCTCAGTATTTCCAGGCACAAAAGCCAGAAAGAGTCATTGCTGGTGGTAATGTTTGTTCTCTGCATCCACAGGGCACTCTTCTACCCAGGTAAATCCTGCCTTTGGGAGAAACAAAGATATGCAAAGAAAGCATGAAGGTCTTTCAGCAAAACACCCATATACGCTTTTAACAGGATCCTTCATGTATGGCAATGATTGTTTACAATGCTAGTATTTCAACTCTAAACAATAGGATCTTCAAAAATGGGCCCCCTGGCCTTCTCTGGTCTCACAGTGACATCTTCATAGAAACTAAAGTTTGAAGCACAGTGAGCTTGAGAAAATATTGAGCCCATGCCTGTTGTTAGAGACACACTTCTCACCATTTCTCAATGCTTTCCCTCCATGTCAGTAGAACACCAAGCTGAGCTTCTTACCATGAGGAAACCAACTTTCAGGGCAACTTTGGGATCTCATGTTGCCTCCTAAAGTTGGATATGCCCACCTTCCCTGTTGAGCTGTTCTGTGTCCCCACTCACCCTGCCCACCTGGTGGGAGCTGGGACTAGCCTGCCAGGAATCTGGTCTCAAAGCTTTTCTGAGAAGTAAACATCTGGGGAACCTTTTCCTGCCCCACCCATCATCCCCTCCAGAAGACTGTCAGCAAATAATCCTGGGTCAGCAAACCAAAGGCATCCCTGGTCTACCTGACTCCTGCCAGAAGCAGCAGTGGCCTTTGCAAAAATAGCAGCAAGGGGAGGGAGGAGCAGGAGCCCTGGCACCAGCTGGACCTCACACTTACCTCCTGCTGCTTGTTTACAGGCAGCCCAGAGAAGGGAAAATGAGGTCACTAAGTACTGCTGCTTCCTCACCACTGAGCACTGGTTACCCGTGACATGACGTCCCTAACTGGACACATTCACCTACTGTGCTTCTTGCTCTGGAACCTAAACTCTGGCGTGTAGTGGGATTATGGAATTATATATATGCCATCATGCTCCATGATTTAGTTTCATGCATGTCGAAAGAGCACTCTACCATCTCGGCCACATCCCCAGGTTCAGGTTCTATTTTTTCAATAAGGCATCATTGTTCCTTAACATCCCTTTGTACCAGTCAATGGTGGCCCTTACCCTCTCGTCTCAAGAGTCTGTTCGCAGATTCTTCATATATATAAACTGGGGATCAGAGGGACTGGATCAGGTTCTCAAATGGTGAGTTGTTTATTTCATGATTCCAAGCTCAGATTTCTAGCTGTCTGTGACCATCGACAGCCTTTTTGTGTGTGTACCTCACTAAGACCTCTTTAGATTTACCTTTTAGTGCTAGATGGAAGAGAAGTATTAAAATGTCCCAACATACGGGGGCCCTGAGTCCTCTTCAGAAAAGCTAGATATTTGGGAAATTCTAGAAGTAGGTGTCTGCAGAACCAAGTAGTTCATAGATGAAAATAAAATCTAAACTCATCTCTATTATTTTATAAAAAGTCACTTCCTGTTTACAGACTAGCTCAATTTAAGCACTACAGTGTATATCGGGTGTGTTTCTATGTGTGTGTATGTTAGAGGTGTCTGTGGGATAGACGCGCTTTAATATGGGGCAGGGAAAAGCCAAGAATAAGCACGTTGTATAAAGTAGAAGGGCTAGAGTGTTCTGTAGCTTTGAAAAACACTGTGGCCAAACAAAGTTTTCTGCCAGGGGCAACCTGGGTTAGCTCTCTCTGTCTTCTCAGTGGGAACAGGTTATATTTTCCAGTTCTACTGCTTTTCAGGGCCCAGCCTAAGGTAGCATGTTCTTACATAGTTCAGCATCCTGGTCAGACCAACAGTTTTATTTGGAAAAAGGGAAGAGAAAATGACAGTTCCTTTACAGATCTATAACTTTTCCAGAGAAATCTTTAGGCCTTCCAGAAGAGCCTCTATTAACAAAGGTTGGAGGCATATTTTCAATCGCAACATGTTAAAGCACCCTTCGGTGGGAAGAGGATTTTGTTAGGCCATACCATGACTAACAAATGACCACTAACTAAATGTAAAGGCACTGTTGACATACAATCTCTCCTAACCTCTAGTAAAGGTCATGACAAAGTTAGCAACTGTCACATTTCTGAGGCAGAAACCAGAGATCAGAAACCGAGCAAATTTGTTCAAAATTAGTTTGAACATCTAGAAAATGATGGAACTTCTCCACTCCAATGGTCTCGACTACTCTTTCTGAAATCAGGAAAAGCTATCCAGATACAGTTGATGGTAGTAGGTACAGATGACCAAGAAATAAATTGTGAGCATCCGAGTTAGGCAGTAGCTGTAGTCTTGATTTCAGATGCCCAGACTACAATTTGCTTCCTCAGCACTGGGAAGCCCCTGACTGAGCACCGCAGTCTCCAGAAGGGGGAGGAACACTATTCCCCTAAAAACAGAATGAGATTTGGGCTTGAATTCTATTTTAACCTTAGAGTATTTATTTATACAACGAAACTAACAAGACAGTCCTAGGGAGGATTTTTGAATAAGGATGTAATTAGTTACCTCATGTGAGATGCCTACACATAGTAAGCCCTTATACACAGGAAAGTCAGGAGTTTTGTATATCACATTCTAAAACACAATCTGTGCTGGTGTTCTTTCTTTTCTTCCTACTTCCCAGATATCTGCCACTTTAAGATTTACCCTGTTATTAAGTATTTGCATTTAGTTTGTTTTCCTAAAACAAATGACAGTCCACAGTCTTATGCAATGCCTGGTCAATTTTTCTAGTTCTTTCCAGACGTAAAAAGTCAAAATAAAAGAGTATGCTTTATTGAGTAATTGTTCTTTCCTTCTTAAAAGCACAAGTTGAAGTGGGGAGACCATTACCTCAGCATGCTCAGACATTATTAAAAACAAATTACTCAGGGCAATAAAGGGGGAGCAGAAAAGGCTGGAAGGAGCATGAGAAGGAGTGAGAGAATGGACCGCTTGTTGGCTCACACATGACATTATTTAGAAACGGTTTATTTTCCTAATGTGACCAGATGGCTCCCAGTCATATATAAAAACACCCAAAACCATACTGATTTGCTTGACAAATACCCTAAGACCAGTTAACCCAGACTGAAAGGTGTGTGTCTATTTGAGGGTGAATTTGTTCAAGGGTTTCATTGTCTGCTGAAGGAAAGGAGCCCTTGGTGTTGGTAAAACCCCAACATTAGAAGGACAGACAGTTGAACTGAAAGTTACAGGTTAGAGTCTTTACTAATTCCTGGAGAGGTAACATAAGCAAACTGCTTCATTCCTTCAGGTGAGAGGCAGGGTTCTGATAGGATTTACGAAAATATTATGAAAGAATGTGGAATAGAGCCTGATGCTTGGTAAAGTAAATATTAGGCAGCATATTAACTGACCCAGTAGATGAACTTGGATGTGTCTTGAAACTTGAGCCCTTAGTTTCAAGAGAATAGAGATCATAGCCAACTGTGAGAAGGTGTTAGACTTGAAATCAAGGGAAAACTAAATTGAGATATATCTTCAGACAAGTTTCTCCAACTCTTTTGTTCTATAAAAATTTTATGAATATATTAATTTTTCTGTGTGTTTGTTTCTTTATTCAGAAAGAGAGAAGGGGGAAGGAGGGAAAGAGAGAAAGAAGGAAGGAGGGGAGAGAGAGAGAGAGAGAGAGAGAGAGAGAGAGAGAGAGAGAGAGAGAGAGAGAGAGAGAGAAAACAACTTTTCTCCTTTTCTAACACTCAGTCTAAGGGCTAGAACTCAGGACTTCTGGTTTGGTGGCAATCCATCTTTACCCACTGAGCCATCTCACTGTCTGTGATTTTTATTTTCTTAATGTGCAAAATATCTTCTCCCTTCTACTTTTTGGTGACACTTTGTTGTTAACATTCATTTTCCTTTTTGTCATTATTTTTTTTCTGTTGCTAAAAGTAGCAACCACTGTTAAGTTTGTGGTCATGTTTTCCTAAATTGCTGACATCTGATGCAAAGGATAGACTTTTAGCAAATTCCAGTGAAAGAATTATAGCCAGGCTCTGGGATTTTAATCTGCTCTGTACATACTCAAATGGTGGTTAAGGTAAATATCCACCTATGGAGAAGTGGCAGTGGTTTCTCTAACCTTGTGCTTTTAAGTTTAATGAGATGAAAGAATTTTGCCACCATACACATCCTCAAACTCCCTTCACTAGAGCAGAGTATGAGTCACAGTTTCTGAATACTTGAGAAGTTGAAGAATTTCATGGTCACTATCTCATTGTTGGGTAAATTAAATGATAAGACTCAGGAAAGCCTGGGTTCTTCAGGAGTTCAGATCGACCATCTGGGTAGCAATCTAGAGCATGGGATATGCATAAAGCTTCAATAATATAGACTGTAAGAAAATAACTCACATTAAACTTCACTGAAGAATAAATGTTTTAGGTAATTGGCCTTATGATCTTCAATTATTAAAAAAATTAAAGCAACCTTCCTTAATGTCTAAGTAAAAACATCATAATTCTTTTTAATTTTTACTATTTGTGTGTGTGTGAGAGAGAGGGGGGATGCAACACACACACACACACACACACACAGAGAGAGAGAGAGAGAGAGAGAGAGAGAGAGAGAGAGAGAGAGAGAGAGAGAGAGAGAGTAGAGAATAAAGGTCTCTGTGCCGTGGTGACTGTGTAGAGGTGGAACAACGTTTAGCAATCAGTTCTCTCCCTCTACCTGAGGCAGAGTCTCTCTTCTGCCATGTGGCATATTCCAGGCTAAGTGACCCATGAACCTCTGTGCAATTTTCCTGTACCTTTTTCCTTGATAAGTATGCTGAGACGACAGATGCACACTACCACACAGCTTTTTACATAGTTCTGGATCTCGAAATTGGGTCACCAAGCATATATGGCAAGTGATTTTACCCACAGAGCCATCTCACCGACCCCGTGAATTCATTCTTACTAAACATTTAAATGTGACAAATAAAGCTCAAGTCTTCTTCATTGCCTCTACTTTCTCAAATGTGACTACTGTTACAAATTAATCGTAAACCTTCCAAAATGTTTGTTCCCAATACACATAATGTGAGAGATGTTCGTTTTAATGGGTATTCATCAAAAATACTTAAGTGATTTTAGAACTGGTTTTTCCCCTCTGTCATATTTTTAGAGACTCTTACACCTCACTGTATGGATTTCTACCTTTCGTCTTTAACTGTTGTTTCCTGCCCCATAGTAGGCATGTACTGTCTTTTTATAAATCAGGCCTTAACTTATCAATTTTCTATTGCTATGAGAAAATACCTAAGGAAATCATCTGAAAAGGCCTGTGGCTATAGAGGTTTCTATTCGTTTTGGCCTGTAGTGTACAGTATTTTAAGGTGCAGGATTGTAAGACACAGTTAGTGTTTACCTCCTTGAAGCCTGCTGGAGTAGCCATTCTTATAACTAAAAAAAAAAGACTTCTGGTCAAAATTAATGAAAAGATCTGGAGAAGGACATTACATACTCATCAAAGGAAAAACCCACCAATATGACATCTTAATTCTGAATATCTATGACCCAAGTGCAAAGGTACTCACATTCATAAAAGAAATGTTACAGAAGCTTAAATCACACATGGAACCCGACTCTCATCAACGGACAGAACTGAGCAGAGAAATAATGAAGCTCACAGACATTTTGAATTAAATGGGCCTAAGAGATATCCACAGAAGATTTCACCCAAATACAAAAGAATATACCTTCTTCTCAGTACCTCATGGAACCTTCTTCGAAATTGACCCATATACTTGATCCCAAAGCAAGTCTCAACAGACACAAGAAAATAAAAATCTCCCCTTGTGTTTAACAGACCACCATGGATTAAAGCTGGACTTCAACAACAACAGAAACAACAGAAAGCTTACAAACTCATGAAAACTGAACAACTCTTTACACGATGACAAATATATCAAGGAAAAAATGAAGAAATTAAGGGCTTTCTAGAATTCAATGAAAATGACAGCACAACATACTCAAACTTATGGGACATAATGAAAGCAGTGTTAAGAGGAAAGTTCATAGCACTAAGTGAAATTGGAGACTGCACATGGGATGGATCCCCAGGTAGGGCAGTCTCTGGATGGCCTTTCCTTCAGTTTCTGTTCCACTGTTTGTCCCTCTAGTACCTTTAGACAGGAGCAATTCTGGGTTAAAATTTTGGAGGTGGGTGGGTATCCCCATCCTTCAATTGGAGCCTAACCTCTGGATATGGTCTCTAAAGGTTCTCTATCCCTTTTTTTTTGGGGGGGGGGGGTATTTTAGCTAATGTTATCCCCGTTGGGTCCTGGGAGTATCTTGCTTTCCCGGCATCCGGTTTTAGTGGCTAGCCCCAGTTCCCCACCCCTCATTGCTACACACCTCTGTTCAATTTCCTGACCCTCTGTACATGTCCCTCAATTCCTCCCATACCTGATCTTCTTCCCCCTTCCCCTTCCTCCTTCCCCTCCCCTTCCTCTCTTCCTCCCAAGTGCCTCCAACCCTCTACCTCCTGTGATTATTTTGTTCCCCTTCTAAGTAGGACTGGAGCAGCCACACTTTGGTCTTCCTTCTTCTTGAGCTTCACTGTGAGTTGTGTCATAGGTATTTCAAGCTTTTTGCCTAATACCCACTTATCAGTGAGTACATACCATGTGTGTTCTTTAGTGACTGGGTTACCTGACTCGGGATAATATTTTCTAGTTCCATCCACTATTGCTGATGACAAGAAGTGCTTGCTGACAGGAGGCCTGATATAGCTGTCTCCTGAGAGGCTCTGCCAGAGCCTGACCAGTACAGATGCTGATGTTTGCACCCAACCATTGGACTGAGCACAGGGACCCCAATGGAGGAGTTCAGGGAAGGACTGAAGGAGCTAAAGCGGTTTGCATAGGAACAACAGCAATATCAACCAACCAGACCCCCAAGAGTTTCCAGGGAATAAACCACCATCCAAAGAGTACACATGGAGGGACCCATGGCTCCAGTTGCATATGTAGCAGAGGATGGACTTATCTGACATCAATGGGAGGGGAGGCTGATGGTCCTGTGAAGGCTTGATACTTCATTGTAGGGGAATGCTAGGGTGCTAAGTTGGTAGTGAGTGAGTGGGAGGGGAAGCACCCTCATAGAAGCAGGGGTGGGTGGGGATATGATGGTGGGTTTGCAGAGGGGAAACCAGAAAGGGGAATAACATCTGAAGTGTAAATAAATAAAATATCCAATAAAAAAAGAAATTTGAGAGATCTTATACTAGCCCCTTAACAGCACACCCGAAGGCCTAGAACAAAAGAAGCAAACACGCCCAAAGGAGTAGACAGCAGGAAATAATCCAGCCCAGGGCTGAAATCAATCAATTAGAAACAAAGAAAATAATACAAAGAATCAACAAAACCAAGAGTTGGCTCTTTGAGAAAATCAACAAACTAGACAAACCCTTAGCCAAACTAACCAAAAGACAGGGAAATGGTATCAAATAAACAAAATGAGAAATGAAAAGGAAAAAATAATAACAGACACTGAGGAAATCTAAAGAATCATTAGGTCTTACTTCAAAAGCCTGCACTCCACAAAATTGGAAAGTCTAAATGGAATGAATGATTTTCTTGATAGATACCATTTACCTTGCAAAGAGCTAATGCCAATACTCCTCAAACTATTCCACAAAACTGAAACAGAAGGAAAATTACCCAATCCATTTTATAAGGCCACAGTCACTCTGAAACCTAAACCACACAAAGACTCAACAAAGAAAAAGAATTTTAGACCAATGTCCTTCATGAACATTGATGCAAAAAATACTCAGTAAAATGCTGGCATACCAATTCCAAGAATCAAAAACATCATACACCTTGATCAAGTAGGCTTCATCCCAGAGATGAAGGGATGGTTAATATACAAAAATCCATCAATTTAATCCACCATATAAACAAACTGAAAGGAAAAAAATCTTATTTGCACTTTTACTCTCATATTGCACTTTTCCCTTTAACATGTAATAAGTCCTTTTTCCACTTTATTGTTTTAAATTATTTGCATGTTCCTACATAGAAGCTATTATTTGTTTAATTAAACCTTTTGAATATATTAAAATCTTGGGAAAGGAGCCTTTGTCCACTTTTAGTTTTATTTAACCGACAAATAATAATGTAAGTATTTTGCAGCACATATGTTATCAAAAAATGCCCAGAAATAGCTAATCTCTTATCCCTGTTGTTATTAAGTAACAGACACTCTATAGAGCTGAAGAAATGAATGTTGAAGTCAGGGTTTACGTTGTTTTGTTTGTTTGTTTTTGAGATAGGGTTTCCCTGTGTAGTCCAGGCTAGCCTCAAATTCACTCTCCACCTCCCCTGTCTAGGGATTATAGGGATGTACCATCATCCCAGATATAAAAATCAAACATAAATACCATTACCTTTGGGTTCAGATTTTCCTCCCAGGTGAATATTTGTAATCTTACTCAGTTTGCATGAAAGCCTAGATCCTTGGAGAAGAAGTGACTTAGGTAAGAATTGGCTCATCTAACCTCTGTGCTTCACAGCTCAGCAGACTTGGATGGAGCACAGAGCAACCTGGAGTTTCAATTGAGGTGCCTTGAGTTAGGCTGTGTGGTTTCTGTGGTGGCGGTATTTTGTAAACAAATTCTAGCAGTTTCCCCTGATAATCTACTAAAAGGAAAAGAACAGAGGGCTACTGTTAAACCATTGTCAGAACTGCATTTTTTATTCGTAAAGTAATTTAAGATGACAATATATTAAACTGAAGGTTCTTCATATTTATGCTGTGCTATGAGAAAATAAGGAGAATTAAAACATCCTGAGGTCATTAATATATTCTGAACATTTTCTGTCCACCTGCTTGGTAGGCAAGTATTTCATGGACAGTCATATATGGTTTGACTCAACATGCACCTTCAAAGGTCCATAGGCTAAATGTTTAATTCCCAGCCTGTGGTGCTACTGGAGGTGATGCAACCTTTAAAAGGTAGAACATATTGGATTCAAGAGGGAACGTGAAGAAGAACTAAGGATTCCTGCCCCCTTCCCTGCTAACGTAAGTACACAGTCTTCCTTTACCGCATGGTCCTACTATTGTGATACTGTCCTAAGCCCAAATCAACAGGGCCAGTGACCATCAAACCCTTTGATACTGGGAGCTGAAATAAACCATTAAGTTCATTTTCTTAGGGATTTTTATCACTGCTATAGAAAGTGACACAGATGGCATTGCAATGCTAAGTACAGTTAAGTGAACATGCTTTCATTGAGCTGCTGTGACCTTCTCAGCCCTAGAAGGGCTTCAAGCTTTCCTTTGATTTGCTCATTTTGTTTTTACACTGCACTTTTCTACACTCACAGCTAAGCAACACTTAAACTCTGGATTTGAAGAGTCATCTCGTTTTGTCTGCCAGTACCTTTCTTAGCCAGTATAAGGGACCAAAGGCTTTACCTGTATCCTAAACGTCAACTAACAGGAGTTGGATCTACTCAAGATAGAGATGATGGGAAACCTTGACTTTGATGTCTTCAAATTTTTGAGCCATAAAAGGATGGGGGGTGGGGAACCTAAATGTTCTAACAATATTTGGTAACATGGTCTTGGTTCCTCTCTGGGCAAGATACATAGCAAGAAGAGTCTACTGCACAGTCATGGGCTGCGCACCCTCACTGAATAAATCCTACTTATTCTTGAGTCTGCAGTTTGGTCACCTCACAGCCTGCATGTGCACAGTCTTTAAGGTTTCTGGTTGCATTTTTTCCATTTCAGTTTGTTAAAAATATTAAACCAGACCACATGTCTCAAATAGCCTAAGATATGAAACATATGCTCACAGTGAGACCGCAGAGGTAGGCCCACAGAGACAAGGCCGATTTTTTTGTTTTATTTTTAGCAGAGACTTTAGATGCCTATTCAATGCATTTATTTAAAAAGTAATTGTCGGGGTTGGGGATTTAGCTCAGTGGTAGAGTGCTTGCCTAGCCCTGGGTTCAGTCCCCAGCTCAAAAAAAAAAAAAAAAAAAAAAAAAAAAAAAAAGAAAAGAAAAAAGAAAAAAAAAGTAATTGTTGTCCGTTCTGTACGCCAGGCTGTCACAAGACATACTGAAGAAGGGGGCCAAGATTTTCCCCTCTAGGAGCATGTGATGCTAGCCCTCAGTGCCCTTCTTGCATGCCAGGAGACTGTCATTTTGAAGAATTAGAGGTTCAAAAGAGGTCATAGGAATAAAACAGAGCTTAAAAAAGAGCATCCTTTCTCCCTTCAGTCAGTCTCAAAGTGAAGAGAAATCATCATCAACTTTCTCTGGGCCTCTCTTTAATATATTAGAGTAGCTACATAACCTATCAGCTATATATAGTGGTTCTCAAAAAGGTTTCTTTGTTTTCTACAAGGTTACAATTCTCCCCCATTATACTATATCAGACGTTCTGAGACTATGAACACTAGCCAGTAATGAGGAAGATTCTAACTTTGTCCCAGACAGCTTTCTCTGTATGGTGCATCTGAGGTGTACTGTGTGTTCAGAAGTGGAGTCTTATGATTTATGAACTTTAGGTCTTTCTTTACTGATTGTGAAGTCACTTTTCTGTTCCTTCTGGAGATTTCCGATTTCAGAACAACTCTGCTTCCTCTTCATCTTCTTCCCAGTTCTTTTGAAGAAGCAAATCTAGAAGGGGAGAGTAATGTGGAAGAACACTGTGCCCCAGTCTGTACCCCACCACTTCTACTGGAACTTCAGTGTTCTTGATTGTGAAGCAGATGAAAACATCTGGCCTCATCAGATTAATGATATGATTAAGGTAGATTAAACAGGCGTGTCTATGAACATTGCCTTCTGTCTCCCTTTCCTAATTAATCTTTAGGGTTGTAGATCATTTAGTTCTGGTCTATGATCACATTTCATACTTTGGAAGCAGTTCCTTGGCTCTAATGTCTAACTGGACTGGTTCTCTCTGTTCTGAGAGCATTGCCTTCAAAGTTGGGCTAATGAGCTCTGTCTCTGGATGAAGCTCAGACTTCCTCATCGATCCCTTTACCATGTTGATGCTGTGAACTCTATACCATACCAGATATTTTCTAAGGGTCCCCATCATGAAAGGTGCAGGTTTCACATGATATGTTGATTATCTGCCTCTTTTATTGAGATAGATGAATAGAGAGCTCTGCTGTCAAGATGATGTAACTATTGCCACCATGTCCTATTTCCAGATACCAATGACCTAATAAGTCAAAGACAGGCTTGTCTAAATGCTTAATGATAAACTCCACAAGCTAGCAAGAATACCTTGTAGTATGGGGCTGATGCACATTCCAGCTAAGCCATCCTTCAAGAGGGTCTCCTTGTACTCTATAACCACCATGAAATTTCCCAGGACATTCTAGTATACTCCCATTTTAGCTTTAGGGACACCCCTAGTTTGGTAGTTGATTTGAAGTGCTGAAATGTTTGGCATACCCTTGATCTCAATAAATTCCCCTTCCCTTGTTGGACTAGAAAACAAATGTGCCTGCCATTTCAACTTAGTTTCCGTTGTCTACGCCCATGTAAGGCTGAGGATTGAGAAGTATTTTCTTCTTTCCTTCATTCTTTCTTTCTTCCCATATCAGATGCAACACTGCTTGTTTAAACCCAAACAGATGTGTACTGTGAACTGTGTTGTCCTAATGTTCATAGGTTGTATCTTTGTGTGTGTGTGTCTGTGTGTGTGTGTGTGTGTGTGTGTGTGTGTGTGTGTGTGTGTGTGTGTGTGTGTGTGGTTTGTTGAAACTTGGTTCCTCTGTGTAACTGCCCAGGCTATCCTAGATCTAAACTCTGTAGATTGGGTTGGTCTTGAACTCATAGAGATTCACTTACTTGTGCCTCCCAAATCCTGGGATTAAAGTCATGGTTGTGTGCTACCCCTCACGACCATATGTTGAAATTTTCACCCCCAAAAGTGATTTAGAAAGAAACCACTAAGAAATTGATCAGATTATAAAGGTGGAGCCTCTTAGAGAGAAAGAGAGAGAGAGAGAGAGAGAGAGAGAGAGAGAGAGACTCTCGAGACATCCTTGGCAATCAGAACTATATAAAAAATTTTTATTTGTAATAACTAGGGTTACTCTATAACATCAGCTCAAATGGACTAAGGAAAAATTCACACAAATTATCTTCATTCTCCACTGATTTTATAACAGCAATAGAATTTATAGTGACTTAGTCAAACTGAGTGGAGTTACATAGAAACAGGAGTGAAAATGAATCTCAGAGCATGAAAGATAATGGTCTTTGTGGTTTAAAACCTGTGCCTTAAACCTCATGACTCCTTTTAATTTTAAGCAAAATGAATCTAGTTTTGTAAAAGCTTACTGATTTGCCAAATAATGCTGCAAGTCTCCTTAATTTTCTAATTTTTCATTTCATTCTGACAGCTCTGGCAGAGTCATAAAAGTGATCTTTCAGTGAAGTGATTCCAAGTTGACTTAAGCTGAGAAAGATTCCTGAGTCTATTTGATAACTTTGAGTTTCTGGGCTTTGTTTATCTAATCCTTCAAATTTAACTTCTTCAAGAAGCCTTTTTGGTTTAAAACGATTACCTCAGCACAACTGAGTCTACACATCTCAGAGACATATGGCTGGTAGATCAATCTGACTTCCCACTGTGATTATGAAATCAAACCCATGTTTCTGTGTTGATGTACTGTCCCAGGACAGTCCCATCCAGTACTGACCAGTACTAAGCTGTATGACCAACAGAACACTGCTGAAATGTCACTGAAGACATTTCAGCGACTGCCCTGCTCACTGCCGGATCACTAAATGCTTCCAAGCCTGAAGGCACTTGGGCTTGGGATGAGCAACATATGGGAGGGAGCACGGGTCATTGCTATGCAGCATGTGAGTGAGCCATCTTCAGAACTGGTCCTGATGCCCAATCTATGCCTTCATGTAACTGCAGCTGATGTCTTAAGGGAGCTCAGAAGCATCAGATGAGCAGATCCTGAATTCCTGTGTGAAGTAATAGATCCTTTTTTTCCCTGCCTTGGATTACTAAGTTTAGGGCTACTTGGTTATTCAACATAGAGAACTAATACGCTCAGGTCAAAAACTAAAGTCAGTGTTTAGAGAGCTGTTGTTTACAAGTCTCATAGAATCATGTGTTCAAAAATTATGTGTTTAATCCCTGTGACAGGCATAATTGGAATTCTAAGAATATTTGGCCTTTGAATGTTCCTTCTGTATTATGAGGAGGGGAAACTGCTTGATGTTGATAAGAGGTGGATCCAGGACAGGAAAGACAATTACTTCCTTAGCACATTTCTCAGAGATCTGGGGTTTGAACAAGTGCTCCAGGCACTTGCCCATCTAGGACCCCGAGTCAAGAGATAAGGATACACATGATAAGATGGGGAAGTTGTCCAGTACCCAATGGCACTATGGAATCATTGTAATCTATGGCTTTGCCTGTGGCCCAGGACTTGTGGCATTAGTGCCTTTCCTCAGTAGATTACTTTTTTCCTCTTTATTTCCTGTGACTGAAATCCTCTGAGCTATCCAATAGTCCTCAAAAAAAGATTCTTGTTGCTTCAACAAACTATCACTATATGCATACTGCATTGTAAGAAGTTGAGCAAAAGTCACATGAGAGTCAGAGACATCAAAATATCTGATGTTAACAGGAAGTGTCTCATTCTGACTGACCAGATCTGCCTTCTAAGCCACAACTTAATGGGAAAGAAAAAGATGAGTTTTGATATGGAAAGGTTAAGATTAAAGTGCACAGACTCTAACCCATTATACACAGGAGCATCAATGGGTACCAACAACTTGGGATTCTCAGTTGTTAGTGATGTACAAACTAAATGGACCACAGTCTCCATGACTCCCCTTCTGTAGCTTTACACTTAAATGTTTATTATCATGGTAAAATAATTTTAAAATCTTTCCTGAACTTCAAAAAAACAGAGACATCTAGAACAGAGAAGAAACATTAATTTTTAAGACCTTCTATGTTCATGAAGAACATAGAATTAATTCTGTACACACTATAATGTGCTTGGAATCAAAACTAGATATAAAAGTTTATGAGCTAGTCATAAATATCAGACTTTATGTTGTTTTTCAAAATAATTAAGGAAACATATCCAGGGCAGATCTTGGATGCTTCATTTTTATTCTCATATGCCTTTAATTAAATCTTAATTACAAGCTTTCATAAGTTCTGATACTCTTAGGCTGCTAAATAGATGTGTAGGCAGACCAGAGAATGACCTACGTGGAGAAAAAACTCAAGTAAGAAAATAGCTTCTTGTAGGTCATATCAGTCTGCGACATCCGCTCTATTTGAAGTCTTCCCTTGGTAGTCTCTCCCATTGACTATCAACCTGGAGGTTGAAGGACCCTTCCATAGGGATCACCTAAATCACAGATATTTACATTACAGTTCATAATAGTAGCAAAATTAGTTACAAAGTAGCAATGAAAATAATTTTATGGTTACTTCACAACATTACAGTCTTCTTTAATAAATGATACAGGTGATACTGAGATCAAACCCCGGCTGCTCCCTCTTTTGCTGTTATAAATAATGCTATAGCATTTACCTCTAGTGCATGTGAACGGTTGCATTCAGAATATACTGAAGGTGGGACTGATGGCCCAGACTGCTCTCTCTGCTCTCTTAGCCTGTATTTTCATCAGATGCTGAGTGCCTGTTTTCTACTCTCAACTATGCATTCCACCAAAATTATTAATAGTATAATTTGATTTACAAAAATTATCTTTAAATTTGCCACTATCTTGATTATTAATGTGTAGGCTGAATATTACTTCACATGTGTTTATGGTTCCTATCTTGTAAAACTGTGGCTTTTCAGCTTTTGCCTATTTTTTTTAACTTTAAAATCCAAATTTCCGAAGGTGTTTTTTTTTTTTTTTATTAACTTGAGTATTTCCTATTTACATTTCGAGTGTTATTCCCTTTCCCGGTTTACGGGCCAACATCCCCCTAACCCCTTATGGGTGTTCCCCTCCCCGTCCTCCCCCCATTGCCGCCCTCCCCCCATAGTCTAGTTCACTGGGGGTTCAGTCTTAGCAGGACCCAGGGCTTCCCCTTACACTGGTGATCTTACTAGGATATTCAATGCTACCTATGAGGTCAGAGTCCAGGGTCAGTTCATGTATAGTCTTTAGGTAGTGGCTTAGTCCCTGGAAGCTCTGGTTGCTTGGCATTGTTGTTCATATGGGGTCTTTTTGCCTAATTTTTTAATGGAAAGGGATGGGTCACTTTGGCCTGCATCAGTCAGTATCATAGCTGACAGGCAATTGGACAGTAATGGAATTTGAGGTCCTAGTTGTAAGAGAACAGTGGAAAATGTTACCAACAACTGACCTCCCTCACCCCTGCTAGCATGGCTGCCTTCCTCTGCACATTTTATGTTGCATGGGGAAAATGACAAAAGACAGACGCTTCTTGCTGGACTGGGAACTGTTTAATCATCCTTTCTAGTCTCAAGACATTTACTGTAGCTTTCTGGAGCTGATATCTTGGGCTGCTCCTTGGTTTTCACTGTCTTGTAAATGATGTTGCAATTGTCCATACCATGGAACCAGCAAGGTCTGTGGGAGAGTTTCTTTAACTCTCTGTTATGCTTCGGATTATAGCCTCAAGCCAAAAGTTTTAAAACTGGAAGTGAAAGAATTTAGAATTTGTAAATAAACCATGAGGTCCTGCAGCAAAACTTAAAATATATAACCTAGCCTGGCCCAGTACAACCCCACTCAGGTCTAGAAATACTCATGTCCATTGATAGGATTGGCAACCATATCAGATTTGTCTTCCTAATAGGTTCTGTACCTGCTTCACAGAACCTCGGGATGCTGCATGGTAGACAAGATGTTTCTCAGAATGGTGGCAAATCTCATCTTAACCACAGACCACTCTCTTCAGGAGCCCTCTGGCACTCTGTTTTCAGAAGAGAAACTAGAAAGTGTGATGTACTTTGGCTACATGTACATCATGTTAACAGGCAACATGATAGGACTGGTCTCTCTTATTTAACTCTGTCTCCCATTCAGGATCCTATTCTTACTGGCAGGCAAATCATTCCAGCAATTTGAAATGTGTTTTATTTTATCTTTCACTAAAAGCCCTAATATTTAGTTGACTTTATGAATCATCCTGTTTTGATGTACTGTGTTCTGTTTACTATGTGTGTATATGAGCTTGTGAATGCTTTCTCTCTTCATCTGAACAGAGTTGTAGATATTCTCCATTCACCCCAGAGTTTCCCTCTGCAGTGCTGGATGCTTGCTTCTTCTCTCTTTCATGATGACTTAAGCTCTGGAGTTTTTGAGTGGAGAGATATAGTAAGAATGGGATCCTGTCTATGTTTATCTGTGTGTGGGCTCTCTGAGTCTTACACAGGAGAAAAAGGAGGAAGAAAAGAAGCACCAGGAGGAGGAGGAAGGAGAGGAGTTGGGGAGGAGGAGGAGGAGGAGGAGGAGGAGGAGGAGGAGGAGGAGGGAGACATGAGATGAGGAAAAAAGCACTGAAGTGTTTTCCTGTGTGCTTGTGAAGATACAAGGACCCTTTAGAAGCTGATAGACTGGGTTGAAAAGTAAGATTTTAGGGTTCTGTAGCATCCTTTGGAGGGCTATTAATAACCAGATAAAGACTATCTTCAAAACCTTTTCTTCAGCTGGCCTAATAGTAAGAATTATATTTCTATTTCATAGTGGGAAACCAGAACAGGGAGGCATACTTGGTCAATACTGACATCATCAGCTGAGAGAGGAATTCCCTCCCTCTATCAACCTCATCCATCAGACCCACTCCCTTTCGCAAGCCTGTTTTGGTTCTTCACTACGCACAAGCCAATGTTGTTGGTTCCTCATTTGATCTGCAAATCAGCATTGGATGAATCAGTTAAGTTTGGACATTCTGTTCAGAGAACTTTATAAGTTCATCAAGATTAACTAGATCTACCCAATCTTGCTGGCATTCTTAATAGTTGTCTTCTGTTCCCTAATGAAACGCAAGGTGTGTGAGAGGAAATAACACAGCTTCTGTCACCTTGATGGAGACCTACCCTGACCCAAACAGCCCATCTCCTCTTCCTGCTATGCCTTTCTTCCCTTATCTTGCCCACTGTCTGATTTTTATGTTACTTTTAACTCAGTTCTACCATCTTCCCCTTCATCAGCAAGGATTCACACATGTCCTCTAGTTCTGTCTTTTTCACAGGACACCAGGTCTCCATGGGCTTCTCTCTTATAAGGACCTATGCCTGGCAAAAGATAGATCCTAAACCTAGCTCTGCCCAGCTCTGCCCAGCTCTACTGGAGGTCTGTCTAATCAGTAAATGTATCTCACCCTCTTCTTTTCCATGAATTAGATAAAGAGCTTTCACTTGAACTTGGCCAATCAGACAAGAGAGGTGAGGGAGATCGGGGCTTGGGGCAGCATGAGCAAGGTATGGTCTAAAGTAGAGCTGACCAAACCTCTTCCTCTTGTATGGCTTGACCTTTGAAAAGTAGCTCCCTTCTCTTGGTAAGAAGTAAAGCAGGGCATCTGACTTGTTAGTGACACCCCATGACCACCGAATCTGAAAGTCTCAGTTTCCTCTTTTAGAAAAAGGGGAAGTTGACCTAATTTATCTGTAGCTTCCTTCCAGCATTAGAATACCATGTGTGCCTCTAGATATGATGGGGGAGGACCTAGGAAGTGGAGAAGAGGAAGCCTAATTTTATCTGAAGCCATTGACACTGACAAGGAATTTTCTCTATCTGAAGAAATGAGTACTTATCTTGGCTTCACCATGAGGACAGTTTAGTGACCTTCCTTCCCTCGCGTGTTAGTATCCCTTCCCAGCTCATTTGGTAAGCAAAATGCTTCTACAAAAGTTAAGAGAAAATAGCAGTTACATTTAGAAACTGAAAAGATATTTTTCTCCTTAAAGCGGTTTAGCTCTGCCTCTTTTTGTAGCTATTTCAAACACCTCCCAAGAAAAGCTAGAGTTAACAAGACATAGGCTTGTTGTGTGGGGGAAAAAAAAATAAAGGATAGCAGGATCACTTTGCCTGAGGCTATGCCAATTTTAGTTTGCTTCAAAATGTTCGAAAGGATTAAGTCAAAGCACCATCTAGTGGTTCTCAACTGTGTTTTGCTCCCAATATCCCTCAACTAGAGACCATATTGGTTTTTGCGTGTAATTATTGTGTTGTGATCAGAGTACCCTACTCATGCCCAAAAGAAAGAGCAGAACTATCCTATGCATTTATCAAAGCCAATTGGGACTGTTTGAGTCTATTATAGTCACATCAGGAAAGCCAGGACCAAGGATTTGTTGAATGGACCAGACGTAGGGAAGGCTAAAGCATCCTCACATGGACCACATAAGGAGAAGAAGAACGTCTAACACTGGGATGGCAGCAGCCTTACCGACTTGTCATCTGACCACCCTGGGTGTCATTTCCTGACTGTGCCAGCGATGTCAGAT
This sequence comes from Rattus norvegicus, assembly GCF_021556685.1. Taxonomy (NCBI): domain Eukaryota; kingdom Metazoa; phylum Chordata; class Mammalia; order Rodentia; family Muridae; genus Rattus; species Rattus norvegicus. The sequence continues at coordinate 69,587,352 of NC_141544.1, forward strand.
TGACTTGCTCCTCGGTGCTCATATGGTCCACTCCAGTTGCCATCAGCCTGTCCATTCATCTCTCTAGACCATCGGCCTCTACTGCCTCCCTGGTCTGCACTTGCACCATGCTTAGATAGTTTGACTCAGGCAGCTGAACTCTGTCCCTACTACTTAATCCTACAGCAGCCATAGCAGCATCTCCAACAGGCTTTCAATGGTTAGTTATTAGAACTTTACTCTCCCTGAAGAACCTGCTCATATCTTTATCCATTTCTGGTTAGTGCTTATCAAGTAGACTTTTTTAAAGTCTGCTGAAGATTTTTATTCCATTTAAATACATTCTGTAACCTACATAGGTAGATAATAGATGACAGGTAGTTAGATGATAATGGCGGATACATAGGTATAGTTACATAGATATATAGATAGTAAACAGATTTTTCTGTATGATATGTAAAATATGATCTGAGAGTCAATATTAGTAGTTAACATTGGAACAAAGTAAACTGAGTTGCCTCATCCAGTTATCAAGGAAATTGATAGTAACTGGCAAATTACTACCAATGGAACAGTGTACTTTATAAATTTATTGTTATTTAGTAAAATCTGGTATTGTGGAAAGACATAAGAATGTTCATGTAGTTTCTGGCATGGAGGCATCACACTATATAACCATAAATGAGTGTATATATACAAACATAGGTGTGGATCTATGCATGTGTGTTCAAAAGAGGAAACTATTTCCTATCTGTGTAGAGATAGGAAGATGGGGGTTTGTACAAGACAGCTGTGTAACTGTTTACTCTTTTGGTCTAATACCACATAGAAAACCGTGGCAGTGGGAGATGAGTAGAGAAGTAACATGTGTCATTCTGACAAATGATGGAGTCTAGCTGGTTTCAATTCCTTTGTCCCTCCTACTCACATCCTTCCTAGGGGCACATGGCGCTCTTTATTGTCCCCAATCCTGCAACACAGACATGTCTGCAAATGTCTAGGGATCACTTAACTACTGGATCATCTTTCCACATCCTCATATTTCAATGCTTTCACACCAAAAGGCTTCCTTAACCCTATATAAGCAATAATTCTCCCAAAATTTTCCTGGAGATCACTCTCTAACTCATTATTCTTACCTGCTAAAATTGTTTCATCACCTTTAAGGGAAGAATATCTGATAACATGTACACGAGTAGAACACAATCAAGTTTTACTTTTTATTGGATATTTTTTATTTACATTTCAAATGTTATTCCATTTCCTGGTTTCCCATCCAGTCCTATCCAGTCCCCCTCCCCCTTCTTCTATAAGGGTGTTCCCCCTCCCCAACCACTTCCCCCTTCATGCCCCCCCTCCCTGGCATTCCCCCACACTGGGAGGTTCACCAATGGCAGGACCAAGGGCTTCTCGAACTGGTGCCCAACAAGGCCATCCTCTGCTACATGTGCAACTAGAGCCAAGGCTCTCTCCATATGTACTCTTTGGGGAGTGGTTTAGTCCCTGGAAGCTCTGGTTGGTTGGCATTGTTGTTCTTATCAGGTTGCAAGCCCCTTCAGCTCCTTCAATCCTTTCTTTAACTCCTCCAATGGGCACCCCATTCTCAGTTCAATGGTTTGCTGCTAGCATTCACCTCTGGATTTATCAGGCTCTGACTGAGCCACTCAGGAGACAGCTATATCAGTCTCCTGTCATCATGCACTTCTTGGCTTCATCAATATTGTCTAGGTTTGATGACTGTATATATATATATATATGGGCTGGATCCCCAGGTGAGGCAGGCCCTGAATGGCCATTTCTTCATTCTCTGCTCCAAACATTGTCTCCATATCTCCTCCTATGAAAATTTTTATTCCCCCTTTTAAGAAGACTGAAACATCCGCACTTTGGTCATTCTTCTTCTTGAGCTTCATGTGGTCTGTGAATTGTATCTTGGGTAATTTGAGCTTTTGGACTAATATCTACTTATCAGGGAGTGCATACCATGTGTGATTTTTGGGATTGGGTTACCTCACTCAGGATGATATTTTCGAGTTCCACCCATTTGCCTATGAATTTCAGGAAGTCATTGTTTTTGATGGCTGAATAGTACACCATGTGTAATTATACCCCATTTTCTGTATCCACTCCCCTGTTGAAGGGCATCTGGGTTCTTTCCAGCTTCTGGATATTATAAATAAGGCCTTATAATATATAAGAACTTAGTGGAGCATGTGTCTTTCTTGTATGTTGGAGGAATTTTGGGTATATGCCCAGGAGTAGTATAGCTCGGTCCTCATGTAATACAGTGTACAATTTTCTGAGGAACCTCCAGAGTGATTTCCAGAGTAGTTGTACCAGCTTGCAATCCCACCAATAATGGAGGAGTGTTCCTCTTTCTAAACAACCTCGCCAGCATCTGTTGTCGCTTGAGATTTTGGTCTTAGCCATTCTGACCGGTATAAGGTGGAATGTCAGGTTGTTTTGATTTGCATTTCCCTGATGACTAAGGATGTTGAACATTTCCTTAGGTACTTCTCAGCCTTTTGATATTCCTCAGCTGAGATTAATTTGTTTAGCTCTGTATTCCATTTTTTAATAGGGTATTTGGCTCTCTGGAGTCTAACTTCCTGAATTCTTTCTATATATTGGATATTAGCCTTCTATCGGATGTAGGATTGGTAAAGATCTTTTCCCAATTTGTTGGTTGTTGTTTTGTCCTAACCACAGTGTCCTTTGCCTTACAGAAGCTTTGCAGTTTTATGAGATCCCACTTCTCGATTCTTAATCTTAGAGCATAAGCTATTGTCTTTTGTTTAGGAAATTTTCCTGAGTGCCCATGTGTTTGAGGATCTTCCCCACGTTTTCTTCTATTAGTTTCAGTGTATCTGGACTATGTTTTATGTGAAGGTCCTTGATCCACTTGGACTTAAGCTTTGTATAGGGTGATAAGAATTGATCAATTTGCATTCTTCTACATGCTGACCTCCAGTTGAACCAGCACCATTTGTTGAAAATGCTATCTTTTTTCCACTGAATGGTTTTAGCTCCTTTGTCCAAGATCAAGTGACCATAGGTGTGTGGGTTCATTTCTGGGTCTTCAAGTCTATTCCATTGATCTACCTACCTGTCTCTGTACCAATACCTTACAGTTTTTATGACAATTGTTCTGTAATACTGCTTAAGGTCAGGGATGGTGATTCCCCCAGAAGTTCTTTTATTGTTGAGGATACTTTTCACTACCCTGGGTTCTTTATTATTCCAAATGAATTTGCAAATTGATCTTTCTAACTCTATGAAGAATTGAGTTCAAATTTTGATGGGGATTGCATTGAATCTGTAGATTGCTTTTGGCAAAATGGACATTTTTACTATATTAATCCTGCCAATCCATGAATGAGTATGGGAGGTCTTTCCATCTTCTGAGATCTTCTTCAATTTATTTCCTCAGAGACTTGAAGTTCTTGTCATACAGATCTCTCACTTGCTTGGTTAGAATCATGCCAAGGTATTTTATATTATTTGTGGCTAATGTGAAGGGAGTCGTTTCCCTAATTTCTTTCTCAGCCTGTTTATCCTTTGAGTAGAGAAAGGCTACTGATTCTTTTGTTTGAGTTAATTTTATACCCAGTCACTTTGCTGAAGTTGTTTATCAGACTTAGTAGTTCTCTGGTGGAACTTTTGGGGTTACTTAAGTATACTATCATATTATCTGCAAATAGTGATACTTTGACTTCTTCCTTTCCAATTTGTATCCCTTTGACTTCCTTTTTTGTCTGCAAAATCAAGTTTTATGACAGTAAACTTTTCTTATGCTCTAAGATCAAGAATCAACAAATGGATTTCAATTGACAGTTAAGTATTGATTTTGACTAGAATTAAACTCAGCTATGTACAAAGTAAAACCCAAAATAGCAGTGGTGTGAAAAACAAAGTTTATTTTCTATCACATTAAGACAACAGATAATCTAGGAATGGTGGGGCAACGCCATGGTCATCAGGATCAAGTTGTTTCTTGTTCCTTTTTTCCACTTCAATTAGTAGCTGACATCTTCACTGTCACCCATGCCTCAGGTTAGGTCCGGGACCTCCAAGCACTACATCAGTTCTACAGCTCCACAAATAAGTTAGAAAGCAAATGAAAACCCTTCCTTTTCTTTAAAAGGTTGTCATAAATATTTCACACATCTCATTTGTCAGAGCAAACCATCAGGGTCAGATGCAAGGTAAACCGAAATAGGCTACCAGCTAAATCTATCCTTACAAAATTGGGGCTAAGTTATTGAGCAATGTCTGAGTTACTTAATACTGCAAATGAGCTACATAAGCAGTCGAGGAGATGTATGGCAATGACTATTCGTTTGCTAGGAACAGCACAGGCTCACGTCTGATCATCTTGCCCAAGCATCTAAGGGAAAGCTGACTCCTTCAGTTGGCCTCAACAGAGAGATGACAGTCTAGACTGACATGGATCATCTATGAACTATAATGATCTCCAGCAGGTTCAGCCTTCCATATTCCCATAGGAGGAAAAGTAGAAACACTCAGGACCTCTTGAGAGACAAGAGCAAAATTGGCACACTGCCATTTATGTAGCTTCTTATTGGCCAAAGAAAACTGTTTGAAGTAGATACACAGGGTCCATAAACACTTTATGGAAAGAACCTTGAGGTCTATTTTTTAAAAATGACTAGAGGGATGGGATAAAGAGAATTGTCTTCCACAAGTAGAACAGGAAAGAGAGACAATGAACCAACAGTTTGCAATCTCCGCCTCAGGTTTTTCAAGTCTGATACAGAATTATATTACTAGATTTCTTCCCCTTTTTATGTCCTGACTTAAACATCAGACATTACAATACAAGACAAGGCAAAAAGAGATCATACCTTATCTGTGTTTGAGTGGCAATTGCTAATTTATTTACTTCTTGATATACTGTGATTTCCTGCAATAAGCTTGGCATTCATACTGTTCTTGCTCTTTATCATGTGCAGAGATTTGCTAAGTGTGCACCAACCCTCATTCTTCTTCTTCAAGTCAACCAGCCCACATTGTTCAGGCTTCCTACTAATTACTCTGGTCATATGACTAAGTATTAATTAGTCAGTTGAATCTGAGCAGATATGTTTACTACTCTAGGCCTGGTCCATATGTATCCACATACAATCCTCTACTCTCCCTAGTCACCTAGAAAGTGTTCTAAGATCAGAGCTATAGAATAAAAATGAAGCTTAGAGGGGCTGGAGAGATGGCTCAGCGGTTAAGAGCACTGACTGCTCTTCCAGAGGTCCTGAGTTCAATTCCCAGCAACCACATGGTGGCTTACAACCATCTGGGATCCAGTGGGATCTGATGCCCTCTTCTGGTGTGTCTGAAGACAGCTACAGTGTGCTCACATACATGAAATAAATAAAATCTTTAAAAAAAAATGAAGCTTAGAGCAACACACTTTTATCAACTTCCCTGACACCATCCACTACAGTATAGTATGACATGGGCTGAATTTTAATTAACATCTGAGGCTACCATCCCAGTACCTTCTAATATCAGGCACTCATTTTCACCCTGGGTGTTTACGAAAAATAAAATAACTCAATCACTTGCCACTTTAAAAGATATAATTCTTTTAACTAAAAGCACACTCTTATTCTAGGAATACTATGTGTATCCAGTGAAGACGAGGTCTAGGTTTACAGTTGTTACAGTCCACCAGTGTCTGACCCTTACCCTCACTGATTCATCCCACCCTCTATAAGTCAGAATGCAGACAGCATAGGGAATCTAGACACTAGGGCTCCACGTAGTTAGGGGAGTCTCAGTGTTAGCCTCATGACACAGGCAGTGCCTTCTCTGGGATAAAACTTTTAACTTCTCCAAAAGTCCAGAGATACTGATCTTTAAAAATGGATCTTAGTCATGTATTCAATGATTAATACAGAAGGCAACTGTCCTGTTACTTGCTAGCAAGCAGGCAAGCAAGAAGACCAGCTAGTGGCTGACTTGAAGCTGTTGCTTGTCATGGTACCTAACAATGTTAAATTCATGATCACGTAAAATGAACCTGGGAACCAGAAGTTGATGGAAGCCATTCCTAGGGGACTTAGGTGAAGAAAAGCCACCTAGCACCTCTGTTCACCCTTTGCTAAGCTATTTTCTTCTTTGACCTGAGAAGTGGAGAAGGAAGAGAGTGGATGAGTCATTCACAGCATAACTCACGGTAAGGACCAAACTTTTGCCTATATGGTCATACCACACAGCTGCCAACTGTAGGATGAATTCTAACAAATATGAAGACAGCAGGGACAGGTAATCTGGATTTCAATGAGAAAGTTTATTACAAACAGCTGTTTTCTTGTACTGTGCCATCAGACTAATTGGCTCCTAGAAATCTGGATATTCATGTTTGAGAAATACACAAAACCAAATTACATATGTTACAATTAAGTCAGGTTAAACAGAAGCACCCAGAAGTCAATAAACTGGTAAACAAACATTTATAATGTTTCAGCAACTTCATTTCTGCTACAGAATCCTCAATGGTGGGGTCAGGGTAAGGTCCCTCCTAGGTCAGAACTGTGGCAAGGCAGAGTCACTTGCCAGAGTACCTGTGCTTGGGCTCCGTTGTTCACAGAATCTTGATGCAGAAGAAGGACTGAGCGAACACCCATGGCAGGAGCATATAACATATTTTCCCAGTCCACTGTGAATTCCAACTTATAACAATGTTTTCTTTCTAATGAGTCTTAATATGTTAGTTTTCCGTTCCTACCTGGTGTAATTTCTCTTCTGGAAGAAAGAAAATCCTACGATGAGAAGAATAATCCCCAAAAGGGCCATTTTCACGTAGATAATGGTCAGCAAGGAAGGTGGGGAGCTGGTACCTTTAAATACAGGCAAGGGTAAAATGTCGGGTCAGTTCAATAATAGTTCTAAGCAAGAAATTAAAGGCAAACCACTTTAAAATCCTTTAAAATCGTCCTAAAGTTTTAGAGAATATTAAAATCATAAAACCGTATGAAATATAATTCAGATACCATTATTTCAGGCTCAAGTTTAGGAATCAAGTCTAGCTTTTGTACTTGATAGGCATTAGCAAATATTTTAAAGTGAAGAAATGCACACTATTGTTAAAACATAAGTTAAATAGGGAAAAACAGGCAAAATTTCCCATGCAAATTTTATTTTATTTTTATGAAAATATAATTACATCATTCCATCCATTCCTCTTCCTTCCTCCACCCTCTCCCAGGTCCCTCCCTTCCAATGCTCCCTCTCAAATTCCTAGCCTCATCTTTCTAAATTGTTATTGTTGCACATTTCTACATGATATGAAAATACCAATTGGGAGCCATTCCTAAGGGAAGATTGCTTCCCACTCTCAGCACCTTTAGTTAATTGTAGTTCTTGTCTAAGGGTGAGGGCCAATGAGATTTCCCCCTTCCGTATTTGCATATCTATTGTTCTGGTCTTGTTTAGGCAGTCAGATTATGGAGGTTTCATGGGTGAAGCTTCCCTGACATCTCTAGGAATCACAATCTTCCCACAGATTTCTTGGTTCTTCGGCTCTTATAACATTTCTTCTTCCTTTTCAACAATGTTCCCTGAGCATTCATTACATGTAGGAATTGTGTTGTAGATGTACCCATGGGAGTTAAGCATCCCATGATCAGTGTTCTCTGCAATTTGACTATCTGTGGTTTGTTGCGATGTTTTCTATTGCAAAGAGAAGGTTCTTTAGGGTATTTAAAATTTAGATAGGTATTACGGCATATAGAGGAGGGCTGTGAGAGATTCCCCTCTGATATCAATGCCCTCATCAACACTTTCAGTCATTACATCTCTTGTACCAGCCATAATTTCCTCCTCTTGAGTGAGCCTTAAACATAATTGGGCAGCTATTGGTTGCTGCCAAGATATGACTGCCACTATGACACCTTAGGGACCGAACTTGCTGGACATTGGTATGGTTCATAAGCTTCACAGCTGTGTGGTACTACCCATTGCTCCCCACTTTGGTCAGCTTGCACAGCCTCTTTGGCTACTACAAAAGTTATTCTTTGAGGAAGATGTTTTCAGATGAAATCAACTAATGTCTTCTAAGTTCTCTGTCTGAAGTGCATCTATGATGCATCTTTTGTGCAAAAAATTCTTTTAAAAAGAATAATTTCCTTTTCATTTGAAAAAGTAAGAATCTCATACAAAGTATTGTGATCACATTCATTTCTAATTCCTCCTCTAACTCCTACCAGACCCGAACTCCACTTTATTACACCACAAACTTTGTGTCTGTTTTTTTATGTTTTTATAATTTTTTAAAATTTTTTATTAGATACATTTCTTTACTTATATTTCAAATGTTATTCCCCTTCCTGGTTTCCTGTCCATAAGCTCCCATCCCCTCCCCTCCCCCATACGGGTATTCCCCCAATACATCTCCCTTACTGCCCCACCATATTCCCCAGCACTGGGGCTCCAACCTTGGCAGGACCAAGGGCTTCCCCTTCCACTGGTGCTCCAACAAGGCTATTCTCTGCTACCTATGCAGTTGGAGCCCTGGGTCAGTCCATGCACAGTCTTTCGGTAGTGGTTTAGTCCCTGGAAGCTCTGGTTGGTTGGCATTGTTGTTCTTATGGGGTTGCAAGCTCCTTCAACTCTTTTAATCCTTCCTCTAATTCCCCACAAGGGGGTCCTATTCTCAGTTCGGTGGTTTGCTGCTAGTATGTCTGTATTGGACATGCTCTGGATGTGTCTCTCAGGAGAGCTCTATATCTGGCCCCTTTCAGCATGTACTTTTTAAGCTTCATCAATCTGTTTTTTAATAGCCCACTGGCTTCAGGTGATGTTGCCCATATACTCCTGGGTTGGAGCCGACCAGGAACAATACCCTGAAAGCTAACTGATACTCTCTCCTCAAGAAACTATTAAACTGTCCGTAGCTCCTCAGTTGGCAGAGCAGGGACTCTCTTTCCATGGAAAGAGTCCCTTTCCATTCTGTGTTGGAAGATTGACTGGCTTGATCTTGTTTGGGTCCTGTACAGAAAACTCCATTGCTATAAGCTTGTGAGTTTGGAGTTCCTGTCATGTCCAAATGCTTTTTTTTTTCTCTGATCTTCTCTGGTTGATAACTTTTACAATCTTTCTGCTTTTTTCTTCCTTGTCCAGTTGAGAGTTTTTGCTTTAACCAATATTCACTGAAAAAAGGGAACTTTCTCTAAAAGATATGAGAGTTGCACTAATATGGGTAAAGCGATGCAAATTGAGAGAGTAGCTTTATTCTATGTCCATTTTGTAGAATAATAGACAGTGAGCTCCCCATCCTAGACACACAGTATATCAGGTGGATTTAAATCCAAGCAAAAGTAATAAGCAACCTTTACAATTTTCAGGCCATTAGTGGCCATGGGCATTATTCATTCATCAGTTGGTGGACATCTTAGCTGTGTCCATGTTCTAGTTATAAGGACTACAGCATCTATGAATAAAGATGGGTACATTATCTATGTGGCCACACAGGACATCTACTTCTCACTTCCTGAGGGACAACCACATTGGTCTCCATAGTAGCTGCATCAATTGTTCTTCCACAAATAGTGCATGAAGGTTCCTGCTACCCACATCCATCAGCTTTTTTTTTTAATATCAACCATTCCTCATGGGTTAAGGTTAAAAATCTCAAAGCAGTTTTAATTTGCACTACTCTGATGGCTAAGGATAGCAGACAGTTTTTAGAGACTATTTCTTAGCCATTTGCATTTCTTCTGAGTACCCTCTATTCAATTCCAATGCTCATTTTTAATTTGGTTGTTTAAGCTTTTGTAATACCATGCATATTCTAAATATTAATCCTCCGTCAAATCTGTAAAGATTTTTCCCAAGAGGCTGCCTCTTCAGTCAGGTAACAGTTTTCCTTTGCAGTATAAAAACTTTGTAATCACATGAAGTCATACTTGCTAAATTTTTCATCTTATTTCCTGAGCGATTGCTGTTCAAAGAGTTGTTACCTGAGCCTACTCTCCACAGTGTACTCAGTATACTTAGGGCTCTTTCTTGTGGAAGCTCTAGAGTTACAGATCTGACATTGAGATCCTTAACCTATTTGGAATTTATTTCCATGCAAAGAGAAGAATCAAGTTTCATTCTTCTATGTGTTAGTATCCAATTTCCCAAGACTTACTTTTTCAGATGCTATCTATTCTTCAGTGAATATTTTCATAATCCTAATAAAAAAATTGGGTAGCTATAGGTGCATGGACTTCTATGTGGGTTCTTGACTTGGCTGCATTGATCAATATGTCTGTATTTGTATTAAAACCATTCTGGCTTTGCTGTGTTGCCTACATAGTACAACTTGAAATTGGGTCTGATGACAATTGCAGGGGTGTTTTTGTTGTCAGGATTGTTTTAGATGACTTACAAGCCAACAAATGGTGCTAAGTAAGGATAAAATGCCCTAAAACAACAAGGGAATCAGAATGTTATTCAGCACTAGCTGTGAGTCAGGGAGAAATGGGTGTAGGCTAGTTCCTTGATGGCCTACTAGATGAAAGAGGTTTGGGGAAGAGGATATTTCGAGGGAAAGGAGCAACTTGAGAAAACATCTGAGAATGAATTAGTCTGCATCCTGTTTCAAACACTAAAAGGGAAATATGGAGATCAGATTTATCTATGATAATCAGAACCTATTTACAGGTTGTAAGATAGCCAGGACTATATATAGAGACAATATATCAAAAAATATTAAATATTAAAAAATAAATTCATATATGGTCTTTGTTTTTCATCTACGGAAACATAGCTCTGAAAAGAATTGGCAACATAATAAAAAGATATTTATTATGCCAATAAAATGATTGGTGTCTAGAAGCTCTTTGAGAGCTTCATGGTTGGGGCTATCACCAGAAAGTCTCAACTGTAATTAGAGAGTTAGGACTTGGAGTGCTATACTGCCACAATCATTACCACTAAACCTCTTGTGAAGAAAGAATGGCTGGAGATTGAGTTAATTACCAGTGCTTAATGATTAACCCTCAGGACTATGTAACAAAATCTTAATATAATTTCTAAATAATACAGTTTGTGTAGTTCTGTATGGGGATACCATCAAGGAACTGGGAGCACAGAAATCTTTGAGATAGTGTGAAGCTCTATACTCCTTCCTCCATAAAGGGTCCTATGAACTTCAATTTGTCTATCTCTGAGTTGGACTCTTTATATTAAACCAGGATAGTAAACAAGCTGCCTTCCTCAGTTCAGTGAATCATTTTAGCAAATCACTGAACCTGCTACATGAATTTTGGAAACCTCCAGAATTTATAGCTAGTTGATAAGAAGTTCAGGTAATAACACAAACTTGTTACCAATGTCGGAAGTGGGTTTGTTGTCCTAGCTAATTCTAACTGTCAACTTGACACAGCCTAGAGCCATGCTAGAGGCCAATATACTTCGGGCAGCACCAATCTCTGTACAGGTGAGATAGGTTAGCGTGGGTCTGAGGAGCTAGCCAGCAGCTTTCAGCTACCCTATTTGTCACAAACAGAATAAAGTTAGAATATTTAACTTCCATGGAAGAATAACTTAAGTTATTTCGTCTTTAAAAAATAGGTACTCACCCCCTCTACCCAGTTCTATAGACAGAGACTGGTTACCAGTTGTCAAGTGAGAGACAACACAGAACACGACAGACACATTGCTCTGCTCCCAGTTGCACGTGCTCCGGACAGTCACGGTGCCATTGCTGTGTGATTCAGTCTTAGTGACACAATCCCCATCTGGAGTCCAAGTGATTTGCGCAGCAGGCTTGCCTGCAATCGCCTCACAAACTGCAGTTCTATTTTCCCCTGGAAAGTGGATTGCTTCAGGGGGCACTGTAGAGATGGACAGGAAATAAAAATTCACTCTTGTCACAAATTACAAAGACATTTGTTTCTATCTAATAATGACTTGTAATACTGAAAGAACAGGCTATACAACATTGTCACTTACCCAGCACTTGGAGGTCATAGATGTTTCGGAAATTCCCGTCAGGTAGTGCTATATCACATGAGTAACGCCCTTCATGCTGGAGGGCCACTGCACTGATCTGAAGGTCAGGAGGGAGGTCAGGTGTGGAGGCCCAGGTGATGCTTCTATCCGAGCAGTTGCTTTCATGGGTCTCCCTTGTTTCTGCTTTGTAGGATATTATGCAGGGAGGCTGTCCTCTGGGGGTTATTATCCATGTTACTAATACTACCTTTGTCAGTGGACTAGAAGGACAGCAGAGCAGAGCCTTTGTACCCATCTGTACAAACACTGTAGTGTTAACTGGATACACACACACACACACAGAGAGAGAGAGAGAGAGAGAGAGAGAGAGAGAGAGAGAGAGAGAGAGAGTGAGAAAAGGAAACCTTGTGAGTTAGGTCTATCCACAGTAAATTATATAAAGTTACACTATACACTGCTTGACTAATGATTGTATTCCAAACAATAGTAGACTTTTTCTTACTTTCCTATGTTTAATCTATCAGAATTAAATACATTATTCATTTTCTAAACTAAAGGTTCCGGCATGTGGGCTGCACACATCTTGCACCATAAATCCCCCATTACTTGTATACCAACATAAAGAGTCCATGAGCGATACAAGTTTGCTGAGTGCTGATTACTCAACAAAATTATCTGTCACAATCACTTGTGACAGCAGTCAGCAATGCCATCACTTTAACAGGAGCAGATCTTGGTGTGAATAAGGCTTGCTATGGTAAACACTGCATTAACATCTCCACTGTCTTATTTCAATATCACTTGCCTCTTTGGGGTACTCACAAGTCACATCCAAATAAAGGTCACCTAATCAGATGAAGAAAGAAATTCTTCATCACAGACTTCCCATCACTCAAAGATGGCAAAGGTTTAAAAGCAAGTGTTCAGGGTCCCTCACACCATAACACTCCATCACTAGACTCTGCTACCCGTCCCAATCTGCCCATCAGCCAAGGCATTAGTTTCTGTTTCTAAGCAAGATCAGCTCTCCATTCCCACAAGGTAAGCAAGAATATTACCTTCTGGCATAGGTGATGAACTGTTCTGCATTGTTTGATTCTTATCAGGACAACTTGACTCTAGAAAATATTTAAATACAAGTGTTTAAATATTTAAATGATTGTAAGCAGGAATTTAAAGTTTTATCATTACTGATATGTCAACATCATTAAAGCCACATGGTCCTAGACTACACACACATACACACACACACCCACATACACACACAAACACACATATGTGATTTGCAATTTGGTCTTCATGTGGGTCCCTCAACAACTGGAGCAGGGGCAGTCCCTGAATTTGTTGCCTGCCTGTGGATTCAGGTCCTCTAACTGGGCCTTCATGAGAGAGGATGCACCTAGTCTTGTAGTGACTGATGTGCAGGGGGTGAGAGGGTGATAACCAGTGGGTTCCTCCTTCTGAGAGGAGAAGGGAAGGGGATTTGGGGGAGGAACTGCAAGGGGGGGACTGGGATGAGGGGACTGATGTTGGGAGGTAAAGTGAATAAATAATTGGGATGTAAATACATAAATTAATTAATTTTAAGACAAGCCATTTGGTCCAATAATGGACACTTCCCAAAGATGAAGAAGCAGAGCCGTTGTCAAAAAGTGTGGGAACATAATCACGCAGAGTTCGTCCTCTCGCTTCCTTCCAGGTGCTCTACCTTGTGACTGAACAGAAATGAAGCAGAACAAGTAGGAGAAGAATGGGAGCCCTTTCCTCTTTCCATCCCTTCCTTGAGTTCTGTAGAATTGTTCACAATTATAATGGTCCAAAACCAGGCATTTTGCACACAGGGGAGTCAGGAGAACAATGAATGTCAGAGCAGCTGGCCATATTGTGACTTTGAGGCCATCCTGTACTATATATATCGCTTTATAAAAAGAAACAAAACAGTCATAACCAACTTCGAGCTTGGTTCTAAAGCATCGACTTATAAGAGTTCCATGCAACAATTAAAGACACAGGAAAGAAAGAGTAGACCTGTTAGTCAGTCTGAGGTGCCTACACTACTATGAAGTGCTAGTGTGTTTTTAATAGTAAAATTGGACTAATTGTAAATGCACATTTCAAACAGAAACAAAAGAATGCCTATACTATGGAGGGTGGTAATGGGGGGAGGATGGCGAAGGGAACACCCATAGAGAAGGGGAGGGGAAAGGGTTAAGGTGATGTTGACCCGGAAACCGGGAAAGTGAATAACAATCGAAATGTAAATAAGAAATACCCAAGTTAATAAAGAAAAAAAAAGAATGCCTATGCTAAATATCAGAGGAGACAACAAAAGTACAGAAAATCTTCAATTAAGAACATTAAAGGACGACTGCCCCCAAACCCCTTGGGAGAGAGAGCTCACCGCCCTGACAGGTGGGCACTCCTGAGACTGCAGAGCAGGAGATACCACCAATACTGCCCACCCCTGCCCACATCCCTGGCCCAAGGGGAAACTGTATAGGGCCTCTAGGAACCGGAAGATAGGGGCACTGGACCTGCAGGTCCCCTGAGCTCCAGACACTGCCCGACCTGAAGGGACCGGATCAACAGTTCTCTGCACCCAAATCCCGTGGGAGGGAGAGCTAAAGCTTCAGAGGGGCAGACATGCATCGGAAGCCAGAAGAGACTACACTCTGCCCACATTTCTGACTCCAGAGGCAAACACCGAACGCCACCTGGGACCCCGGTGCACGGGGGCTCCAGGAAAAGGCGGCACAGGCCCTCCTGGTTGCCGCCCTCACCTAGAGCTCAAAATTAGTCCCCCACGAGCAACTTGAGCCACGGGACCACAGGTAAGACCAACTTTTCTGCTCTAAGTAACCTGCCTGGTGGACTCAGGACACAGGCACACAGGAACAGCTGAAGACCAGTAGACAGGAAAGACTACACGCCCGAAAGCAGAACACTCTGTTCCCATAACTGGCTGAAAGAAAACAGGAAAACTGGTCTACAGCACTCCTGACACACAGGCCTATAGGACGGTCTAGCCACTGTCAGAAATAGCAGAACAAAGTAACACCAGAGACAATCTGATGGCGAAAGGCAAGCACAGGAACCCAAACAACAGAAACCAAGACTACATGGCATCATCGGAGCCCAGTTCTCCCACTGTGGGAGCCGAATTGGATTTGGGCCTGGTTGCCTTGTCACTGTGTGGCCTTAGTCTTAGATTGTAGGCTCAAAAGCCTGTCCCTATAATTTATGGCATAAGAAGTTTGCATTCATGGAATGTTTTCAGCAGGAACAAGACCCTTCTGGGTCTCCAGCAAGGTTTGAACCCTGTTTTGATGTGCTCTTGGATTCCATTTGCCAGAATTTTATTGAGTATTTTTGCGTCGATATTCATAAGGGAAATTGGTCTGAAGTTCTCTTTCTTTGTTGTGTCTTTGTGTGGTTTAGGTATAAGAGTAATTGTGGCTTCCTCAGAAAATTGGACATTGAACTACCTGAGGATGCCAATTGAACTACCAAAAGATGCCCCAACATATAAAAAAGACACGTGCTCCACTATGTTCATAGCAGCCTTATTTATAATAGCCAGAAGCTGGAAAGAACCCAGATGCCCTTCAACAGAGGAATGGATACAGAAAATGTGGTACATCTACACAATGGAATATTACTCAGCTATCAAAAACAATGACTTTATGGAATTCGTAGGCAAATGGTTGGAACTGGAAAATATCATCCTGAGTGAGGTAACCCAATCACAGAAAAACCCACATGGTATGCACTCATTGATAAGTGGCTATTAGCCCAAATGCTTGAATTACCCTACATGCCTAGAACAAATGAAACTCAAGATGGATGATCAAAATGTGAATGCTTCACTCCTTCTTTAAAAGGGGAACAAGAATACCCTTGGCAGGGAATAGAGAGGCAAAGATTAAAACAGACACAGAAGGAACACCCATTCAGAGCCTGCCCCACATGTGGCCCATACATATACAGCCATCCAATTAGACAAGATGGATGAAGCAAAAGAAGTGCAGGCCGACAGGAGCCGGATGTAGATCGCTCCTGAGAGACACAGCCAGAATACAGCAAACACAGAGGCGAATGCCAGCAGCAAACCACTGAACTGAGAATAGGACCCCCGTTGAAGGAATCAGAGAAAGAACTAAAAGAGCTTGAAGGGGCTCGAGACCCCATATGTACAACAATGCCAAGCAACCAGAGCTTCCAGGGACTAAGCCACTACCCAAAGACTATACATGGACTGACCCTGGGCTCCAACCTCATAGGTAGCAATGAATAGCCTAGTAAGAGCACCAGTGGAAGGGGAGACCATTGGTCCTGCCAAGACTGAGCCCCCAGTGAACCCAATTAGACAAGATGGATGAAGCAAAGAAGTGCAGACCGACAGGAGCCAGATGTAGATCGCTCCTGAGAGACACAGCCAGAATACAGCAAATACAGAGGCGAATGCCAGCAGCAAACCACTGAACTGAGAATAGGACCCCCGTTGAAGGAATCAGAGAAAGAACTGGAAGAGCTTGAAGGGGCTCGAGACCCCATATGTACAACAATGCCAAGCAACCAGAGCTTCCAGGGACTAAGCCACTACCTAAAGACTATACATGGACTGACCCTGGACTCTGACCTCATAGGTAGCAATGAATATCCTAGTAAGAGCACCAGTGGAAGGGGAAGCCCTGGGTCCTGCTAAGACTGAACCCCCAGTGAACTAGACTGGTGGGGGGAGGGCGGCAATGGGGGGAGGGTTGGGAGGGGAACACCCATAAGGAAGGGGAGGGGGGAGGGGGATGTTTGCCCAGATACCGGGAAAGGGAATAACACTCGAAATGTATATAAGAAATACTCAAGTTAATAAAAAAAAAAAAGAAGGACGTAAATAACTCCCTTAAAGAAATACAGAACAATACAGATAAACAGGTAGAAGCCCTTAAAAAGGACACACTAAAATCCCTTAAAGAGTTATAGGAAAACACAACCAAACAGGTGAAGGAATTGAACAAAACCCTCCAGGATCTAAAAATGGAAATAGAAACAATAAAGAAATCACAAAGAGAGACAACCCTGGAGATAGAAAACCTAGGAAAAAGATCAGGAGACATAGACACAAGCATTACCAACAGAATATAAGTAATAAAAGAGAGAGTCACAAGGGCATAAGATACCCTAGAAAAACCTGACACAACCATCAAAGAAAATGCAAAATATAAAAAGCTCCTAACCAAAAATATGCAGGAAATCCAGAACACAATGAGAAGATGAAACCTAAGGATAATAGGTATGGAAGAGAGCGAAGATTCCCACTTTTAAAAGCCAGTAAATATTTTCAACAAAAGTATAGGAGGAAACTTCCTGAAACTAAAGGAAAAATGTCCATAATCATACAAAGAGCCTACAGAACTCCAAGTAGATTGGACCAGAAAAGAAATTCCTCCTGTCACATAATAGTCGAAACACCAAACGCACAAAACAAAGAAAGAATACTAAGAGCAGTGAGGGGAAAATGACAAGTGAAATATAAAGGCAGACCTATCAGAATCAAACCAGACTTCTCAACAGAGACTATGAAAGCTAGAAGATCCTGGGCAGATGTCATACAGACCCTAAGAGAACACAAATGCCAGCCCAGGCTACTATATCCAACAAAATTCTCAAATAACATAAATGCAGAAAACAAGATATTCCATGACAAAACCAAATTTATACAATATTTTTACAAATCCAGCCCTACAGAGGATAATAGATGGAAACCTCCAACACAGGAGGGAAACTACACCCTAGAAAAAGCATAAAAGTGATCTAATTTCAACTAACATGAAAGAAGAAAGCCACACAAACATAATTCCACCTCTAACAACAAAAATAACAGGAAACAACAAATTGGTCCCTAAGATCTCTCAACATCAATGAACTCAATTCCACACTAAAAAAACATAGACTAAAAGACTAGATACGTACAGAGGACCCAGCATTTTCTGCCTATAGGAAACACACCTCAGTGACAAAGACAGACACTACCTCAGAGTAATAGACTGGAAAACAATTTTCTAAGCAAATTGTCCCAAGAAACAAGCTGGGGTAGCCAGTCTAATATCAAATAAAATGAACTTTCAACCAAAAGTTATAAAAAAGGATAAGGAAGGACACTTCATATTCATCAAAGGAAAAATCCACCAAGATGAATCTATGCTCTAAATGCAAGGGCATCTACATTCATAAAAGAAACCTTATTAAAACTCAAAGCACACATTGCACCTCATACAATAATAGTAGGAGATTTCAACACCCCACTCTCATCAATGGACATAGTATGAAAACGGAAACTAAACAGAGACATAGAGAAACTAACAGAAGTTATGAACTAAATGGATTCAACAGATATTTACAGAACATATCATCCTAAAGCAAAAGAATATACCTTCTTCTCAGCAACTCATGGTACCTTCTCCAGAATTAATCATATAATCTTTCAGAAAACAGGCCTCAACAGATATAAGAAGATTGAAATAATCCCATGCATCCTATCAGATCACCATGGACTAAGGCTGGTCTTCAATAACAACAAAATGACAGAAAGCCCACATATACATGGAAGCTGAACAACACTCTACTCAATGATAACCTGGTCAAGAAGAAATAAAGAAAGAAATTAAAGACTTTTTAGAATTTAATGGCAATGAAGGCACAACATATCCAAACTTATGGGGCACAACAAAAGCTGTGCTAAGAGGAAAGCTTATTCCTCTGAGTGCCTCCAAAAAGAAACTGGAGACAGCATACATTAGCATGACAGCACACCTAAAAGCTCAAGAACAAAAAGAAACAAATACACCCAAGAGGAGTAGAAGGCAGGAAATAATCAAACTCAGGGCTGAAATCAACCAAGTAGAAACAAAAAGAACTATAGAAAAAATCAACAAAACCAGGAGCTGGTTCTTTGAGTAAATCAACAAGATAGATAAACCCTTAATCAGACTAAGGAAAGGTCACAGACAGTGTATCCAAATTAACAAAATCAGAAAGGAAAAGGGAGACATAACTACAGATTCAGAGGAAATTCAAAAAATCATCAGATCCTACTACAAAAGCCTACATTCAACAAAAGTTGAAAATCTGGAGGAAATGGACAATTTTTCTAGACAAATACCAGGTATTTAAAATCAGGATCAGATAAACCATCTAAACAACCCCATAACTCCTAAAGAAATACAAGAAATTATTAAATGTCCCCAAACCAAAAAGAGCCCAGGTCCAGACGGGTTCAGTGCAGAAGTCTATCAGACCTTCATAGAAGACCTCATACCAATACTGTCCAAACTATTCCAAAAAATAGAAACAGACAGAGCACTAACAAAGTCCTTCTATGAAACCACAATTACTCTTATACTGAAACCACATAAAGACCCAACAAAGAAAGAAAACTTCAGACCAATTTCCCTTATGAATATCGACGCAAAAATACTCAATAAAATTCTGGCAAACCGAATCCAAGAGCACATCAAAACAATCATCCACCATGATCAAGTAGGCTTCATCCCAGACATGCAGGGATGGTTTAATATACGGAAAACCATCAACATAATCCATTATATAAACAAACTGAAAGAACAAAACAACATGATCATTTCATTAGATGCTTAGAAAGCATTTGACAAAATTATACACCCATTCATGAAAAAAGGTTCTGGAAAGATCAGGAATTCAAGGCCCATAACTAAACACAGTAAAAGCAATATACAGCAAACCAGTAGCTAATATCAAACTAAATGGAGAGAAACTTGAAGCAATCCCACTAAAATCAGGGACTACACAAGGCTGCCCACTCTCTCCCTACTTATTCAATATAGTTCTTGAAGTCCTAGCCAGAGCAATCAGAAAACAAAAAGAGGTCAAAGGGATACAAATTGGAAGGGAAGAAGTCAAAATATCACTATTTGCAGATGATATGATAGTATATTTAAGTGATCCCAAAAGTTCCACCAGAGAACTACTAAACCTGATAAACACCTTCAGCAAAGTGGCTGGGTATAAAATTAACTTAAACAAATCAGTAGCCTTCCTTTACTCAAAGGAAAAACAGGCTGAGAAATAAATTAGGGAAATGATACCGTTCACAATAGTCCCAAATAATATAAAATATCTTGGTGTGACTTTAACCAAGCAAATAAAAGATATGTATGACAAGAACTTCAAGTCTCTGAAGAAAGAAATTGAAGAAGATCTCAGAAGATGGAAAGACCTCCATGCTCATGGATTGGCAGGATTAATATAATAAAAATGGCCACTTTGTCAAAGGCAATCTATAGATTCAATGCAATCCCCATCAAAATTCCAACTCAATTCTTCATAGAGAGAGAAAGAGCAATTTGCAAAATCATTTGGAATAACAAAAAACCCAGTATAGTGAAAACTATACTCAAAATAAAAGATTTCTGGGGGATTCACCATCCCTGACCTCAAGCAGTATTACAGAGCAATAGTGATAAAAACTGTATGGTATTGGTACAGAAACAGGCAGATAGATCCGTGGAATAGAATTGAAGACCCAGAAATGAACCCACACACCTATGGTCACTTGATCTTTGACAAAGGAGCTAAAACCATCCAAAGGAAAGAAGCATTTTCAACAAATGGTGCTGGTTCAACTGGAGGCCAGCATGCAGAAGATTGAAAATTGATCCATTCTTACCACCCTGTACAAAGCTTAAGTCCAAGTGGAGCAAGGACCTCCACATCAAACCAGATACACTCAAACTAGTAGAAGAAAAAGTGGGAAAGAGCGTTGAACACATGAGCACAGGGGGAAATTTCCTGAACAAAACACCAATGGCTTATGCTCTAAGATCAAGAATGAGCAAATGGGACCTCATAAAACTGCAAAGCTTCTGTAAGACAAAGGACACTGTGGTTAGAACAAAATGGCAACCAACAGATTGGGAAAAGATCTTTACCAATCCTATATCCGATAGAGGGCTAATAACCAAAATGTACAAAGAACTTGAGAAATTAGACTCCAGAGAGCCAAATAACCCCACGCATGTCAAACACAGAGGCGAATGCTAATAGCAAACCACTGAACTGAGAACTGCACCCTCGTTGGAGGAATTAGAGAAAGGATTGAAGGAGCTGAAGGGGCTTGCAACCCCATAAGAACAACAATGCCAACCAACCAGAGCTTCCAGGGACTAAACCACTACCCAAACCCTATACATGGACTGACCCATGGCTCCAACTGCATATGTAGCAGAGGATGGCCTTGTTGAGCACCAATGGAAGGAGAAGCCCTTGGTCCTGCCAAGGTTGGACCCCTAGTACAAGGGAATATAGGGGGTGAGGCAAGGGGGGAGGTGGATGGGGAGGGGACACCCTTAAAGAAGAAGGGGAGCAGGAGAGGATAGGGGGCTTATGGACAGGAAACTGAGAAAGGTAATAACATTTGAAATGTAAATAAAGAAATATCCAATAAAAAAAAGAATAATCAACTTAAAAGTAAATGGTAGAGTGTCAAAGTGGTCCTATTAGCTTGCAACATAGGTGTATGCCTGTAATTCAAGGAAACAGGAGAGGCAAAGACAGGAGGACTATCAGAGTCCTAAATTAACCTCAAAGAAAATTTCATTTCGTAAGCTTCTCAGAATGTCAGACTTACCAGTCACCAACATAGTGATGAAGATCAGTAACGTCAAAGCTGGAGTCTTCCACAAAGCATGCATCTGGAGTGGAATCTAGTTATACACGAATCGTAGCCCACTGGGTGGACTCAGTGATTCCAGCTTGGATGAATAAACTTTCTTTATGCTCAGTTCACCAGAGGAAAGAGTGACTTTTCTTTCTCATTTTCCCTAGCTTTATCTTCTTCTCTAGTCTGCCTCCAGACGGGTGACTAGGCCTGCACAGGAGAAAATGGCAGTGACATTTGCTGAATGATAAAGAAAGAAGTCAAAGCATAATTCATCCCATCTCCGTATTAAAACATTAAGATTCAGTTTATGGCAATTCCCCTTTAAAGCAGCAGTTTTAAAAGGGTAAACCATATGCCAGGAAATGAGCAAACCTTATGTGTACAGCTGATGAATCTGTACATCTACATGAACTTGGACAAGCATTTCCAAAATGTCCAAGTCAAGGTGCTGACATTTTGTGACTCAAAGCTTCCAATATACCTTTCTTTGGTATTGCTTCTCAAGAAGCAAACATGGCTCTAACATCTATCAACGTTTGCTCATTTTGTTGGTTAATGAGCTTCTGAGTTCATCCCTATATGCTGGTTTGGACTTACCACAGAATATATGGTAACTTATTCATCAGTTTCTCTGTAAATTTGAATTGCTCTATTTGGTGACTAACATATATAAAGCTTCTATGATAACTATTGATTTGCATATAGCTTTTGACATCTATATATACCCATCTTCTTGGTTACGTATCTACAAATAAAAGTATAGTATGAGGCTTTAAATAAATACTTCCTGTCGAGGGTTAACTTGCCTGCCTGCCATCTGCTTTTTATTTTAAAACATTGTCCCTATACCAGAAAATGTGGCCTTTATAAAAATAAAGTCATTTCCTCTGCAGTTAGTTAAAATGAAACTATACAGTGTTGGAATAGGTTGGGCTCTTGTCCAGTGTAAGGGGCACCCATATGATAATAAGAATGGCCATTACCATGCATGTACAAAAGTGCTCATGGGAAGGCAAAAGCAAAGACAGGGGTGTGCTTCATCTGCAAGTAAAGAAACAACAGATATGTCCAGAAGTTAGAAAACTGTCCAGAACCAGCTTCTTCTTTCTGTATTAAAAAAATTTAGAGACTCTTGCAATGACAAACCACAGTGGAGAGACACTGGGAGTACTGAAAGGCAGAACTTCACTTACAGCTCAAAGAAAGAGAAACCTGCTGCCACAGCCTTGCACCCAACAACAGGGAAACAGCAAGCTGGAGCCATGGAGGACTGCTGATGTGTGCAAAACAAGGGGGGGGGGGCTGGCCTCCCGGATTGTATAGTTTAAATAACCCTGCATGTTACATAAGGTGTGGCTCACAGGCATGGTTATCTGTAGGATGTTATTTTACCCCTTTCATTAAAAGTAGACTCTTTGCTGGGTGGTGGTGGCACATGCCTTTGATTCCAGCATGCAGGAGAAAGAATCAGATGAATCTCTGAATTTGAAGCCAGCCCGGTCTACAGAGGGAGTTCCATGATAACTAGCGCAACACAGAAAACCCGTTTTGAAGAACTAAAAAAAAATTAATATATAAATAAACAAATAAATAGATGATAGATAGATAGATAGATAGATAGATAGATAGATAGATAGATAGATAGATAGATGATAGGGGAGGGAGGGAGAGAGAGAGAGAGAGAGAGAGAGAGAGAGAGAGAGAGAGAGAGAGAGAGAGAGATTCTTTTCCTGTTGTGGTATAATTATCCAGAGGTTTCTACCCCACCTTGGAACATTCAGTTCCCACATAAAAGACACTAAAACCTTCATACTTATAATAGCCTTATAGCCCTGAGCAGATATCAACCCTCAACGCTATTTTGTCAGCTCCCCTGTTAATAACCCCAAGATATAACTTGGCACATTCTGCCTGTACCACTCTTACCCACTTGGCCAGCCTTCGAGACCATGTTCTCATGATTTACTTACCCTATAGTGACTTCTCCTCTCTTCTTCACTTCCCTGCTCTCCCCTTGTTATCTCTGCTCAAAATCCAACCCCAGCGAACTAAAGCCCCGCCTACCTTTCTTCTGCCCAGCTATAGGCTGTAGGCATCTTTATTGACCAATCAGGGATAATTTGGAAAGGACAAGGTTACTTTGCATCACTTCATGTATTAAGAGGCTCTCCACGTCCCTGAGGCAACCAGAGGCATTATTTACCAATACAAAGCATAACAATAGACCAAACCTCAAGATTTTCCCATTCAATATATTCTGATTACAGTTTCTTTTCCCTGTACTCCCCCAAGTCCCTCCCCACCTCCTCTCTCATCCAGATCCACTCCCTTTTTGTCTCATTAGAAAAGAACTGGCTTCTAAGAGATTTAAAAAAATAAAATAAAATAAAATATAACAAGATAGAACAAAAACCAACACATTGAGACTGGACAAGACAAATCAACAGAAGGAAAAAAGTCCTAATAGGAGGCACAAGAATCAGGGACCACCATCATTCACATACTCAGGAGTCCCATAAAAACACTGAACTGAACGCTATACTATATACACAAATGACCTGTTGCAGATCTCTGTAGGCTTTGCGCTTGCTGCTTCAGTGTCTGTGAGATCAGATGATCTTGGCTAAGTTGATTAGAAGGCCTTTTTCTCCAAGGGTCCTCTGTTCCCTCTGGCTCTTGCTCTCTGTCCACATTCTCTTCCTATGAGGCTCCCTGAGAGGAATCCGGGAAGGATTTGATGGAGATAATCCATTTAGAGCTGTGTGTTCCAAGGCGCTCCCTCTCTGTTCAGGTGAGACAGTTCTTTACATGCTCGGTAACACTTTAGACTGGTCGCTGACATGCTGGTCGTCACTGTCGTTATCACCATTATGATGAATATATGCTATATTATGAGCACTATATTGCATGTGCATTAGAGAATTGAGTTCTGTTCTTTGGGGAGTTTATGTTTCTGTCTATTGGTGCTAATCATTTTATATTGTTCTATAACTTTTTATTTGCCTAGTGATGGTTTATCCAGTTGTTTTAACCATCATATATATATATATATATATATATGCATGTGTGTGTTCATAATTACAAGATCATAACTTATAGCTTAGATATTCACCTTTTATCAATATGAAACATCCTTTCTAGTCCCTTCACAGCTTTTTTTTCCCTAAACCTTATTTTCTCTAGTACGGGCTATAGTTACTTATTTCTTTTAGGAAGGTTATTATTTACATAAATATATATTTCCATCCCTTCATTTGCAACCAATTTTTGTATCTTTGATGTAAAGTTATTCTTTTATACCCAGCACATAATTGGGTCACATTTAGTGCCCCCCTATTCTGTTAACCTCTGACTTTAATGAAAAGTTTAATCAACAGCACAACTTTAGTCAGGAAAAACTAATTCTTGCTGCTCTTTTGTGTTCTCTCTGTCTTATACACCAGTTGCATACATCCCAACTCCTTGTTCATTGTTTTTTATTTGATTTTATTCTAGTGCAATTTTCTCTCTCATTCCCCTCTTGAGGTTTTGGTCATGCTGAAATTTGTAGTTAAAAATTAAATTTAGCTACAATGGCTCTGTCATTAAGAACAGGAGCTATTGTTGTAGAGGGCCCAGTTTCAGGTCACAGCACGCACGCAGCTGATCCCAGTCACCCGTAACTCCAGTTACAGGGAATCTGATACTGTCTCATGACCTCTGTGGGCACCAGTAAGTACATGATATATACATAATTTATATGCAGGCAACATTACATATGTATATTAATTAGAAAATAAAACTTAATAGTACATATTCATAACCAGCTAGTTTGACTTAATGGCTTCTTCGTTTCAATAATCACGAAAACCTCAGCTCCTGCATAAATCCATCTTGTCTCCTCATGTCGTTATTAGTGAAATAAATAGCGTTTTTACATGTGCACCAATTTAACATAGACTTACTACTGTTGTTTCTTTGCATAATTATCTTCTTAGGTGGTACTTTTAGATGCTTGCTGTCTTCACCGATATTGCTATTTCTCCAGTTTTGTGTGAGCAACTGTCAGTGGGGAGTGTTTATCTGGAAATGTCTTGATTTCTTCTTCACGTGGAAGGGTATATTTTCCAGGTATGGAACTATCGGTTTATGCAGCTCTCTACATTCATCATCTTGCTGCCTTGCTGCCTTCATGGCTCGTGTTTATTATGTAATAGAACCCTGCATGTGATGAGTTTCCCTCTGTAACACTTTCTAAGAGTCCTTTTGTCTTCTGACAGTTGGTTATAATGTAACACAGGTTTATTTGTGCTTATAATATTTGGAGTTCCTTGAATTGCTTAAGTGTGTTATTTTGTCTTTTCTTCAGATTTCTTTCTGCCCTTTTCTCTCTGTCCATTCCCTTTGACTGACCATTTGCACATCGTGGTTCTCCAGATGGTTTCCCTCAGCAACCAGGGTTCTTTCCTTTTTCTTCAGCTCACGCCTGCCCCTCTACATGCTCCCCTCTCCCTTGGCATATTCAGATCCTCTGCGCAGCATCTCTTGAGAATCTTTTAACTTGGTTACTGTTCTCGCAGCTCCAGAATTTCTATTTGGTTCTCCTCTCACGCCTGATCTTTTATTTGGTGGAAATTGCTTTTGTTTCTCTATTTGTGGCTTTCTTCGTCTCTTTGAACATACTTAAAATGCTTAAATTTATATCTTTTTAATGATTAGGTAAGTTCTTTGTGTTTCCATAGAGATATTTTATACTTCCTCCTTCCCAGTATATAGGCCAGGATTTCCTGTTTCTTTGCCTTCTTTGTTTCTTTAATTGTTAAAAATAAGTATTTGCATATTGTATCCTAATGCAGCTGACTCAAGTTTAGATTCTTCTCTTTTTCTCTCTCTCCCTCCCCAGACCCCTCTCTTGAGATTTTTGTTGCTAGTGATCAGTTCTTTGTTGTCTACTGAATTTTCTAAATTAATTTTTAAACTTTATATTCCTCATTATTTGGGCCTGCCAACATGTCTGTTAGCTTGCTAATCTGCTAGTGGTTTGACAATGGTTTCCTTGGACAAGTATATCTCAAAAAAAAAAAAAAACATTTTCCACTTTTCAGGTGAGCCCTGTATATCTCTTAGGGAGTTTATACTTCCTTTCCTGCTTGCCTGAATGTAAGCCATAAGGAGACCACCCTGGGCCTTCTCAACTCTTTTGAGAGCGTGTGTCCAGACCTAGGCATGTAGGTAGAGTTTCAATCCACAGTATGTATGAGAAGTTTTCAGAATTCATAGCCACCCCACAACCCTGCTGTATTTTCAGTTCCCAGCTTCCTGCTTTCCCTGTTTTTGGTCTCCCTCCTGCTTATCCTAGATTGCGAATTCCTCACCCAGAGAGTTGTCTGTAAGTGGCTTTTTACAAATCTACCCAGGGGGCTGCTTCAGCCCTGAGAGTAGAAGCAACAAAGACAGGTCCCTGAAAGCCGGGTCAAATACAAAAATACAGCTTCTTATTTTTATTAGCATACAAAGAATTACGTTTAATCATGGTCGTTTTCAAACAAAAATGTGCCTTGCTGTTTTCCTCCCCACACGCTCTTGCTCGCCCTCCCGTTCGCCTTCCCATTCCCATTATGTAGTTCTCTTTCCACTCCCATGTCCACACGTGACACCCTATCCACATTCTCAGTACTTCCTGTTCCCTACTCATGGTGTCCTAATGTTCCAGGAAGCGTTCGTGAACCCCAAAAGACCTCCAAGGAGCCGTCCTGACATAATCACGTTAGGGTCTCTTTATTATAAACTCGAGTTTGGGCTTAGTCACTACCAATCCACAGGACAGTTTAGTAAAGTAGCCCCGAACTCTCATCCGGACAAGGATTTATAGAAAATGGAGGCGGTGGGGGTCTGGGGGAGGGAGGTCTATCCTGGCAAGCATCTAATTGAATGACTATTGTAAGCAGACAGGTGAGTGCTCTAAGGCGAGACCGTATGCAATCCTAAACTGTCTGAAAGTACATATGAACAATCAAACTAACTTTGATTAACTGTTGCTAAGAAGTAGGTAGGGAGAGGCTCTGGCCAAGGACAAGCTGTGGGGTCCTTCCTGGTAATTGGGTGCAGCATGGATTCAGCTGTGAGCCAAGTTTGTTTTGTTTTGTTTTGTTTTGTTTTTTTAAGATGGAGGCCCATTTCAAGATGGAGTAGGTTTGGCCTCTCACTGTCTCTGCACACTCTATTTTTTTTTTTTCCTCAGAGCTGAGGACCGAACCCAGGGCCTTGCGCTTGCTAGGCAAGTGCTCTACCACTGAGCTAAATCCCCAACCCCTGCACACTCTTATTTACATACATATGTACATCACAAGTTAGGATCTGCACATAAGAGAAAATATGGTTCTTGTCTCAGTTACCTCATGTAATATTCCATTTTCCAGACCCGTGTTTGAGGAAATTTCATTTGTCTTTGGAGTTGAATAAAACCTCATTGTGAATAATGCCACATTTTTACTACCTTAATCTGTTACTAGAATCTAGACCCTTTTCACTCCTTGCTCCTGTGAATAATGCAGCAATAAACATAGATGTGCCAATATATCTGCGTTAGGATATTGAGTCCTTTGGGCATATGCCTTGGAGTGGTATATCTGAGTCATATGGTAGCTGTACTTCCGTATTCATTTCCATAGTAAGCGCACCAGTTTACACTCTCACCAGCACTGAATAAAGGTTCCTCTTTCCCACATTTATGTCAGTGTTTGTAATTCCTTGCCTTAATCACAGCTATTCTGACCGGAATGAGCTGGAATCTCAGAGTGTTATGGATTTGCATCTCTCTGATGGCTAAAACACAAAGATAGTTCTTCAAGGAAAGGCTGGTGAGCTTGCTTATAGTTCAGTGTCATGAGCCAGCTATGAAGAGGGTGGTAGGCAAGTTAAGATCCCAACCCTTCTCTTCCTCAAGTTTGGCAGCTCTCTTCTCATTGTTCTACTGAGTCTCAGAGTTCTGAAAATGTTCACTGGGGGTGGCTTAGTTACTGCCAGGGTAGAAGAGCAGCAGCACCCCAGAGCTATTGACTCTACCATTATTTTTTTTTTTTTTGCTGATTTGACCCAGTAAATTTGCTTTGAAATGGTTTTGAGACATTTCTATACCACAGGTTCTGACAAAGATTTTCGCTTTTCCCCAATCCCTGAAGCCCCTCCCCCCGTTCTCATAAGCTAAACTCTGCTTATTTATACTGAAGATATATTAACAATCTTCTACACAGAAAACCTGTTCATTTTCAAGGTGACAGTCTTTCACCACACCTTTACCTTCTCCTTCTTCTTCTAGAACATGTCAGATTCTCTGATCTCTGCCCTCCTTCACAGCCAACCAGCATCACCATCCCCCGCTGTTCTGAACAACCCTTTAGCCCTTCCTCACCTGTTTCTCTATAGGGCCCCATTCAACATTTAAGTACTTACCAATATGGATTTCCTGTTTGGGCTGATGTTATCACAGATATTTTCACCACAAAACAAACCATTTCGTGTAATAGCATTAAGTGCACGAGCTAAAAGACCACACATACGTGTAAAGCATGTAATCATTTGCACTCTGAGATCTCTCGAGCTCTTTGTTCATTTCTCATCTGATCTACAAGCAAATTTGCTCAAAGGCGTGAAGATGCTATGTCTTCCTGACCTTTGACAAAAAGTAATGTTTAACTTATTAACACCTCTAAATGGTTTTGATAAGCAGTCAGAATTTGGTTTGTTCCTGAGGGTTGGGCCTACTTTGTTTCTGTCACTCAGAATAAGCACTAGTCCTGGTGACTCTGCTTTGTCTGATCTTACCACCTTTTAATAAAGAGCATCATGAAAGAAACAGACACTGTGAGCCAAAGTAAACAGGGATGGGATTTACTGTATCCTACATGGAGATCCATAACACAGTACATAGCTTTAAATAAACAAACAAATAAATAGGAAAAAATGGTGGCTCAACATTTAAGAGCATGTAGTGCTTTCACAGAGGACCTGAGATTGATTCCTGGCACCCACATCATATGAAACTCCAAATGCCAAAGGACCTGACAGCCTATTCTGGTTTCTACAGATACATACACATGGTGCACATGCATACATGCAGGCAAAATACACATACGCATAAAGTAATAAGATAACTTCTTATCTTTAGAAATGAGGTTAATGGACAGGGTAAAGGTGAAAATAATTTTACATTACCTTTATAATGGCAAAAAATGACAGTTTTTGACTATGGCTCACAATCTTAGTTTTGTGTTTTAAAGAATTCCTTTAGCATTTCCCAATGTAATAAAGTTATGTTTTTCTTTTTAAAAATTATAGGAGCGGGTTGGGGATTTAGCTCAGTGGTAGAGCGCTTGCCTAGCAAGCGCAAGGCCCTGGGTTTGGTCCTCAGCTCTGGAAAAAAAAATTATAGGAGCTAGAGAGACGGATCGGCAGTTAGCAGTATGTACTCTTCTTGCAGAAGACCCGAATTCAGTTCCCAGCACCAATCAGGCAGTTCACAACATCCCATAACCCCAGCTCCAGGTGATCTGAAGCTCTCTTTTGGCCTCTACATGCAATTGCATTCATGTGCACATACTCCGGCACAAACAATTATGCATACATATCATTAATTTTAAAAAAATAAATCTTAAGAACATATGGAGGGAAGTACTCCAGACTCATTAAAATAGGTGTTTTATATAGATGTCTCTCTTAATTTATCATGGTTCTTTTAAATTTGTCGAATATCTTACATAATGTGGTAGGCCAGAAAATTTCTGCTAAAATGAAGTCCATTAGAGAGAAGCAAGGAAGAGAGAGAAATTATATTTTAGTTTTAAGTTCATAGTAAAATGAAGTGGAAAACACAAAAGCATTTCTAATACCTCTGCCCTCTACACAAGCATAGACTCCCCCATCATCCACATTCCCAACTATTCATGGGAACACAGATGTGATCATATAAGACAGCCCAAGCCTCAGTCCTTTCTAGACAGCCTGACAACCTATAATAAAACCTCAACCTCAGCTTAATGATAAAACTATATCAACCAAGCAGAGCTCCCAGGGACTAAACCACTACCCAAAGATTATCCATGGACAGACCTGTGGCTCCAGCTGCATATGTAGTAGAGGATGGCCTTGTTGGGCACCAATGGGAGGAGAAGTCCTTGGTCCTGCCAAGTCTGGACCCCCAGTGTAGGGGAATATCATGGTGGGGAGCTGAGAAAGGGGTGGTTGGGGAGGGGGAACACCTTATAGAAGCAGGAGGGGAGAGAGATAGGATAGGGGGCTTATGGACAGGAAACAGGGAAAAGGAATAACATTTGAAATGTAAATAAAAATATCCAATTAAAAGAAAGAAAGTAATTCAAAACCATAAATGCGTAAGGTTGTCATTCTTCTAAAGGAATAAATTGAATTCCTATCTAAAGGTATAAGTCAACTGATGACATTCACTGATCAGTATATACCACACTCCAATTCTTTAATGAATCTCTTTAGGAATCTAATAGGAGAGAATGTGGGAAGAAAATTGATCTGAGTGCAACATTAGGAGAAGAGAAACATGAAAGAGAAACTGAAATAAGTGGAAATAAGAACAAAGGACCAATCTAAGTCAGTTTAGATTTTGGAAGAGATAATTCAGTTAGTGAAGAAGTTTTAATAACTGGATCCATAAGTGCCAGTCTACTTACCGGTCATCAGACTCTTGCTCAAAAAAAAAAAATGACCAGTAAAGCAGATCTGTCCAGCTACATGGGCTCTTTGCAGTCACATCCTGTGGTCTAGAGCTACATAGTTGACTTCCGTATGCTATTCACATATACCACAACGCTGCCCAGCCCTGAGTAAGGTGTGGCCTTGAGGAGTATCATAAACAAGGACAGAAAATTGCTTCAAGTTTAAGTTTTTAAAAAGCGAGGGAGCTAGTGAATAGAAACTAAAGAAAATCAGTGAAGCTGAATTAAAGGGCTTAGACTCTGGAGTAAGACATCTGGTTTCAACCTCTACCAAAGCTGTTTCCTAAACTGTGACTTGAGCAATACTGTTGATTTTTAACATATTAGCTATATAGAGAAGGAATTGAAAAAAAAACTTTGCCAATTACTCATGGCATGATATTTCTCATAAGGTATGTCTTGTGCTGGAATATCTCCTCTGTCTGTCTGGATCCATTCCCCAACTTTTTCCATCCTTCTCTGTGACTCTGAAGGGGATTCCTTAGCAGCACTAGCAGAAAACTGACAGTAAATGTAGGTAGGTCAGCAGGTAGGAAAAAAATTGGGTCAAATATTGCTCCTGTTGAGATGCCACATTGAATGTCACTACTGTGATCATCTCAGCTGGGCACTGGATCAGGGATGTGGAGGTCAGAGAAAAGAAGATCCCCAGGGTTCTGGGCCAGTCAATCCCACTGAAATATCAAACTCTTATTTCAGGGAAAGACCCTCTTCCTGCCCCCCCCAAAAAACAGTGAAGAACAGTGAAGAACAATTGAGGAAGATGCCTGTAGACAATCTGTGACCTCCACATGAGCACTGACACATATACATGTGCATCATACATATACATATATTAACATACTATATATATGACAAGTATATAATATATATGCCAAAAACAAACAAACTTTTTAAAAAGGAAATATTGCTCCTCCCCCTAGCAGCCATTAGCTGCCTATACATTCATACAGAGAGATAGGACCTTATGACTCCCTAACCCTTCAAGAACAGTATATTGATATTACCAATCTTGTGCAGGTCTTGTCCTAGTAATCATAGCTGCTGTCTTAGTTAGAGTTTCATTGCTGTGAAGAGAAACCATGACCACTGCAACTTTTTTTGAGCTGCCTCACCGTTTCAGAGATTTAGTTCATTATCATCACGATGGGAAGTATGATAGCATGTAGACAGATGTAGTGCTGGAGCCCAAGACTTCTACATCTTGATCCACAAAGGGCAGAAATGTGTATCTCATTGAGTATAGCCTCAGCATTCCTAACTTTAAAGCCTGCCTCCACAGGAACACACTTCCTCCAATAAGACCACACCTCCTACTAGTGCTACTCCCTATGGCCAAGCAATTGGCCCAGCCTCAATTACTTTTTAAGAGTTGTTATGGTCATAGTGCCTCTTCACAGCAATGAAACCCATACTAAGACTAAGTTAGTATTGGGGACTAGGATATTGCTATGATAGGCCTAACCATGTTTTTGTTTGGAGGAATGTGGATTTGGTGACTTTAGATTAGGAAAGCAGTAAAATGCTTTAAGTAGGGATTGATGGGCCATACTAATTGGAAAATGGAAGACAATGGTGTTGAGTGTGATTTGAATTGGGAAGGCAGATTCAAGGGGTTTTAGAGAGGAAGAATTTTAGTATGTTGTCTAGAGATCATTCTTGTGATATTTTGGTAAAGAATGTGGCTGCTTTTTGCTCTTGACCAAAGAGTCTACCAGAGGCTAAGTTGAAGAGATTTAGAGTAATTGCATTAGCAAAGAATATCTCAAAACAAGTTAATATTGACTCTGTCCTATGGGCCACAATGAAGTGGAATGAAGCTAAATCCTGAATTCAAAAAGATAAATAGATCAACAATATTAAATGGAATTAAAGAAGTAGTGACCTCAAAGGAAAGATCTTACCCAGCTAAGTTTCCATCTTGTGAAAAGGAATTAAAGAAAAGCTTAGGTACATACCTGGTGATACATACCTTTAATTTCAGTACTCAGAAGGCAGAGGCATGAAGACCACTGAGTTGAAGATCACCACTTACTTAGAGTAAGTTCCAAGACAGTCAAGCTTAAACAGCAAAGGAAGTCATTAAAATCAGTAAGGTGGTGAGGATGTAATTGTTGCAAGAGGGGCCGTGTTCTGCTCCAGCAAGCAACAGAACTTGGCAGCTTCAGCCATGTGGTCCTGGCTTTAGAATCAAAGATAGAAAAGGAAAGACATTATGGAATGTCCTTTAAAACTAGGGAAAGCTGCTGAGGCAACGTATGTGGCAGGGGTGACCCTAGATGTAGGCCTTGAAATTCATTTTGTGAAGCTGTGAAAGTGAATCATGGATTGCCTTGGAGATCTTAACATCTCAGTGATGCCAGAGCCATCTCAGCAGGATATCTGCTGAGGAAAGCTGCTAGCTGTGAGTGGAACCAGACAGAGAGAAAGAAGTGTCTTGTAGTCATTCATCCATAGGTATTGCCCATGCTTTTAATGGTCTAATAACTGTTTTACATTTAGTATTTACATTTTCTTTTTCATTTATTTATTTATTTTTCATTTTTATTGGACCATTTCTTTATCTACATTTCAAATATTATCCCCCTACCCAGTTTCCCCTCCAGAAACACTCTATCCCATTGCCTACCCCCTGCCTCCATGAGGATGTTCCCCCACCCACCTACCCACTCCCTCCCACCTCCTTGCTCTGAAATTTCCCTACACTGGGGCATTGAGCCTTAACAGGACCAAGGGCCTCTCCTCCCACTGATGCCCAACAAGGCCATCCTCTGCCATATATATGCAGCTGGAGCCATGGGTCACTCCATGTGTACTCTTTGGTTGTGGTTTTGTTGTGGGAGCTCGTGGGGGAGGGGTCTGGTTGGTTGATATTATTGTTCTTCCTGTGAGATTGCAAACTCCCTAAGCTATTTCAATCCTTTCTCTAATTCTTCCATTGGAGACCCTGTTCTCAGTTCAATGGTTGGCTGCAAGCATCTGTCTCTGTATTTGTCATGCTCTGGAAGAGACTCTCAGGAGACAGCTATATCAGCCTCCTGTCAGCATGTATCTCTTGGCATCCTCAATAGTGATTCTGTTTGGTGACTGCATGTAGGATGGATCCCCATGTGTGGCAGTCTCTGGATAGCCTTTCCTTCAGTCTCTGCTTCACACTTTGTCTCCATATTTCCTCCTGTGAGTATTTTGTTCCCTCTTCTAAGAAGTACTGAAGCATCTGCACTTCAGTTGTCCTTCTTGGGCTTCATGTGGTCTGTGTATGATGATGTCATTACACAGGTGAAGGCAGATACAAGATAGAACGTGATGTGTCATTGGACAAGAAGGAAAGATGGGCGAGAGAAGAGTTTTAGAGAGAGGAAGAGACTGGAGCAAGGAGGGAGAAGTGGCCAAGGGAACATGAAGGTAGATGTTAAGATTCCTCTCTGCACATTTACAGGTTGTTATGAATATTTTAAAGGGATGGATGAGTATAGAGCTTTGTATGTCTAGGCGGGCAATTATATCTTATCAATTGGATCAGAGGTTATTGTGTTGTGTGTTCTTTCATGTGGCAACTTAAATTCAAGAGAATATGTGGTGGCTGGAGGCATTAGGCCTCCATAGAATTGGAATATATGTTTCTGGCATGATGGTAACCTGCCTTGGGAACTAAATGGGTAAAGAGATTGTTGCCAGCCTCAGAGAGAAGCCATCGGCAGTGTGCTATGGGATAGAGCAAAGTGGGTGAGAGGGTTTGCTGAGATGAAGATATCTACCTGGTATCTGGGAGCACTATGGTGCCAGATAAAGTGCAGGGTAAAAGACAACATTTTTTTATAATTTTACAGCAATAGGTGGCGCCCAACATGGGGCGAGAATCAACTAATAATCCTAAGAATTGAGAGAAAATTTTATTCTCTAAGTAAGAGGAGGCCAGCACCATGTTGAGTCACATGATGTCCCAAACACTGGAATTTTAAACAAAGAAACACAGAAACAGTCTAGGCTAACAGTCTAGGCTGTAGGTCCCCTGCTAAGTGATAAGTAGTGGCAACTCAGAGAGTTAGAGATTAAAAGCTGCTTTTATTTTTTTTAAAGAAAGTTGTTAAAGTCTTTCAGGATACTCATATTCTTTCTAATGTGGGCTCCACGGGAATTTTTGGGTTAAAATCCTAGTTAGATAAGCTACTTCTTATTAGAAAGTGATTAACTTTGTTTTTAAGAAGCGAGTACAGAGATTACCCAAATTACATGGAGATTTTCATCCATGGTTCAGAACTTAAGGAAAATTAATTGCTGATTCCAAGTAGAGAGTTGTGATTAAAGTCTGTAACACCAGTCAGAGTGAATACATACATATATTATAGAAGTTATTAATAAATAAAAATCTGAGGCTCTGGGTAGAGAGCTTGACAGATCGATATATTTTGGGTTAAAGGCCTAGTTTGATAAATTACTTATCTATTGTTATTAAAAATGATAGGTGCTTAATTTGTTTTATGAATTACCCCACTAAAAGCCATATGGCTTGTCGATGCTGACGAGTGAGGGTTTGTGGTTATTTTTGATATTTACCACAACAGGAAGGTCAGATTTTCTTACCGTGGGCTCCATGGGAATTTGGGGTTAATTGCTTGATATGACAGATTAGAAAAGCCTAACAAGCTCATTGTTTAACACTATTGTTTAACATACTTCCTTTTTTTAAAATTGCTTAATCTTCATAATGGGTGTGACTTTGAGTTTATGGTTATATTATTACTCCAGAAGGGAGTACAAGATACAAGCTTTTCTGGTTACAGACTAAGGAGCACAGTATTTTGGGAGAAAGGTTTTGTCTTTGTGTTTTTAAAAAGTGTGATTAGGCTCTGGAAATCTCAAAAAGTCATATTGATCAGATTTGATAGAGGGAGACCGCTTGAAAAATGAAATTCAAGAGAACCAAACAAAAAGTTATCTTGATTCTAAACTTTTGTCTTAAAAAATATATTTTACAGAATATAACTGCTTAGAGTCCTGATCTTGAGAACTTTCAGCTGGGTCTATTCAAGACAGACATATCAGGCTACAACATTCGCTCCATTTTCCCTATCCCCTACCCACCAAGGGTATCTCAATGCCCACATCTTGAAGAAGTTATGAAAGAGTCATCGCCCCAATTCCAAGGATGTTTGGGGGGCTGAAAGTGATTATTCTAAGGTTGTTTTTATGAGGAATTTAGAATGGTTGTAATTTAACAGAGAGGAATTAGTTAGATTTAGTTGTACAGCCATAATCTCATTTGGTAGCTAAGCTAAAATCATATCTTTACTTTGTATAAAATTTATTTGTTAAAAAAAATTTAAAAGTATAAGGTTTAGAGCCAGTCATTCCATTGATGCTATTGCAAACTTCTGAGTTGATTACACATGTGAATTAAGGGCCAAATAGCAAATTCATGGCTCTGAGTTTATTAGAGTACTTTCAAGATAATAAGATAGCTAAGGGCAGGAGTCCAGATTACCTTATACAGATAGATGATTTTCAAAAACATCAGAAATCCACAAAATATGAGATGTATAGTTATTTATCTTTGGTTGAGACATATCTTCTCCTAACAGTTCCCCTTTGGTGGACTTAATGACGAAATTGAGCATCTCTACCTCCAGGTGAGGCAATACTTTGTGGCTAGGCAGCCATTGGGCAGAAACTGCCCATTTCATCTACAGACTAATACTGTCCAAAAAGGGACACTTAATGCAAAATAGTTGTTGACTGGTAATCTCTACTGAGCCAGAATTATCAGCCCTTCGAGGTTTCTGCATTTTAAGATTCTGTCAGTTGATTTTGGGCCAGAAGGCTGAAGACTTAAACGCTTACATGTTGGTGACAGAGGACTGTGCTAGTGGAGATTTGTATCTATAACCTCTCAGTTCTGGAAGCCATGTTAGGCTTCCTATGTTTATAGATATTTGGTCACTCTCATATTTCTAACAGGGTTGAAACTTATTATAGACTCATAGCCTATCAGGCTATATAACTTTGAAAATATATGTTTTATAGATAGTTATCAGATAGTATACAAGCTAGCCAAAATATAACATAGATTTTAAGCCTTTCTTAAGCTGGAATAGATAACTAAATGTTCTGTTTAACTGATAAAATGTTGAACTTGGTGTTATGTATATTTTATGCTTTTAATTATGAAATGATAATAGCTATGCTCAGCTTATATTTGAGAGAAGATGGTTTTTTTATTAGACAAATCAGGTGAAATGTAGGATGATGTCATTATGCAGGTGAAGGCAGGTACACGATAGAACAAGGTCTGTCATTTGACAAGAAGGAAGGAAGGAAGGGTGGGAGAATAGTTTTAGAGAAAGGAGGAGACTGAAACAAGGAGGTTGAAGCGGCTGGAAGGACATGGAGGTGGATGTTAAGATTCCTCTCTGCACATTTACAGGTTGTTATGAATATTCTTAAGGGATGGATATGTACAGGGCTTTGTATGTCTAGGTGGGAAATTATATCTTATCAATTAGATCAGAAGTTATTGGCTTGTATATTCTTTCATGTGGCAATTTAAGTTCAAGAGAGTGAGTATATGGTGGCTAGACACACTAGGTCACCATGGAAGTGGGATATATATTTCTGGCATGCTGGCAACCTGCCTTGGGAACTAGATGGATAAAGAGAATGTTGCCAGCCTCGGAGAGAAGCCATAGGCAGTGTGCTATGGGATAGAGCAAAGCAGGTGAGAGGCTTTGCTGAGATGAAGATATCTACCAGATATCTTGGGGCACTATGGTGCCAGATCAAGTGCAGGATAAGCAACAGAATTATTTTTTAATAATTTTACAGCAACAGTCTCTAAATTGTATCTTGGGTATTCTGAGCTTTTTGGCTAATATCCACTTATCAGTGAGTGCATATCATGTGTGTTCCTTTGTAATTGATTTACCTCACTCAGGATATTTTCTAGTTCTGTCCATTTGCCTATGAATTTCATGAAGTCTTTGTTTTTAAAACCTGAGTAGTATTCCATTGTGTAAATGTACCACATTTGCTGTATTCATTTCTCTGCTGAAGGATATCTTGGTTCTTTCCAGATTCTGGCTATTATAAATAAGGCTGCTATGAACATAGTGGAGCATGTGTCCTTGTTATTTATATGTTGGAGCATCTTTTGGGTATATGCCTAGTACTGGTATAGATAGGTCCTCAGGCAGTTCAATGTCCAATTATCTGAGGAACCTCCAGACTGATTTCCAGAGTGGTTGTACCAGCTAGCAATCCCACCAACAATGGAGGAGTGTTCTTCTTTTTTCACATCCTCACCAGCATATACTGTCACCTGAGTTTTTGATCTTAGCGATTCTGACTGGTATGAGGTTAAATCTGAGGGTTGTTTTCATTTGCATTTCCCTGATAACAAAAGATGTTGAATTTATATGCTTCTTAGCCATTTGATATTCCTCAGCTGAGAATTCTTTGTTTAGCTCTGTACCCTATTTTTAATAGGATTATTTGGTTCTCTGGAGTCTGACTTCTTGAGTTCTTTGTATATATTGGATTTTAGCCCTCTATGGCATGTAGGATTGGTAAAGATCTTTTCCCAATCTGTTGGTTGCCATTTGTCTTTCTGATAATGCCTTACAGAAGCTTTGTTTATTTGCATTTTCATATGGCCAAGGTCTCTATCAATATCTGTCTTATGTAAGGATCTGGTATAGCTTTGTTCACAACTGAGACTAATATTTGTAAAAATATCAGTGAAGGCTTCTCCAGAGCTTTGCATAATCTTTATAAAGGAGGTAGACCTTTTCCCAGGCTCCTCAACTTTTTTCTAAGCTCTTAAAGCCACTGAGTAACATTGTTCCAGAGTAACATCGTCAAATTGAATCTGTTCTTGTATATCAGAGTTTCAACCATCACCCAGCAACTGATCTTTTACTGTATTCATTGCCCTCGCTCCCGTTCACTGTTCAATATTTGTGGCTTCTTTCCTCCACCATGTTAACCATGGCAACTGTGGACTGGCCTCAGTCCCTTCCATTCTCGAGAAATAATTCTATTTTTAGTAGCCCAATTATTTAAAATTTGTTTCACATAAGGCGAGTGCTTCCCATATGAAATTATGACTTCTTTAAAATACCTTAGATCTATCATTTCTATAGGACACCATCCTATCTCATCCTAACTTTATTCGCCACCATTAGCAGGAAAATACTAGGAAATCTGATGGTGGTGCTGTCATAACCCTAAGCCACCCCTTCTTCCACTCTGGCAGTATGGTTGGTTTAAGATCTTTCTCTTTTCAGCTTTCCTCTGACCTAACTGCCCTCCAGTACTATTTGTTTTCCCCTTTCCTCCTATGGGAAACTCCTGCTCTTTTTTCAATCACTAGGACTGAACCTTTTGCTCTCCCTTTTCTAGTACTCCTCATCTCCCCCACACTTCCACTTCCACCCGCAATTTTTCCAGTTGCACAGCCAACTCTGAAAACATTTTAGAAAACAGAGAGGAGAGTTAACCCTTTTGTTTTCCCATTTGAGCCATTTTTTGTTTCTTAGATCCCTCCGTTTCTTCCCACAATCTTTCCAGTTACACAGGATTTTCCCAACCTTTTAAAAAACAGAATATAAGACGAAAAAGAAAAAAGAAAAATCCCTTCTAAGAGGAAAGCAAGGGATATCCCAGTAGTAGCAGCCACAACAAAACTTTTGTTGGTGTCATTAAAAACAATATTTATCCCTTTGTCCCTTGCTATTATCTCTATGTCATTTGAAATTGAATTTCCCATTCTGCCTAGCCCTATGTTTTGGTATCACTTCTATTGGACTTTTTCTACTTTGTGGGTTCTTCTTACTTCCATCATTCTCCACCCTTCCAAACCTTTAGCACTAGATAGGAGAGGAAAAACTGATAGAAAGAAAGTAAAAAAGATCCCTAAATAAAATCAGAGGTCAGAATGTGTCCAATGTTATCCTTAGACTCCTTGCTGCTTATTAGGGCATCAAGTTCTTTGGGGGCAAGTTTGATCTTCACCTTCAGGGTATCCAATTTCCTCTTCTTTCTTCTTTGAGCATGATTACATACCAACACCAACAGTACCAACAGCAACAACCAACCACTAACCTTGTCTCTAAGGTTTCTAGCATTTATATGTCCTCCGAAAAGTCCCCAGAATTCAAAACATCACACAATCACAGTAACTATATGTTGCTGGCAAAATCACACCCCTGCTAGAGCACAAATCAAATCATAGATAGCTCTTATGGGCATTCTGAAGCAATCCCATA
The DNA here is from genome assembly GCF_021556685.1 of Rattus norvegicus. Taxonomy (NCBI): domain Eukaryota; kingdom Metazoa; phylum Chordata; class Mammalia; order Rodentia; family Muridae; genus Rattus; species Rattus norvegicus. Next base: position 69,627,974 of record NC_141544.1, read on the forward strand.
TCCCACATCTTGAATTAAAATGAAAACATATTCTTATAATATATCTGGGTATTTTAAAGAAACCAAAATGTCAAAAATTATTGCTACAGTTATATATATCCTATGCCATTATATGTTGGAAGTATGTGATCTCATTTTTAACTTTGATTTTATGGGTGATTACAGATAAGATATTGCATGAGTAGTTTGCTATCAACAGTATGAGCTTCTGCTCCCATTTTACAACACTCTCAATTGTCCTAGACACAGAGAGCAGTAAGCATGCCTTCCCCACCACCCAACACCATAGGACAAGACTACTTAACTACAGCCCTGCAGAAATCCTGAAAACATAGCTACAGAACATGTTAATGGAAATGATACTGAAGAGCCCATGGATACTACTTCTGCACTTATCCATCCACAAAATTTTCAGACACTTTTTGATGCTTAATTATCACAAAAAGTTGCTGAAAAACTAGATGAATTTTATGTTGCTGGGCTAGTTGCACATAGTGATTTAGATGAAAAAGCTATCAAAGCTTTAAAAAGAGTTCAATGAAGATAGTACATTGACAGTGCTTCAACATTTTAAAGACTGTGATCTCTCTCGTGCCCTTTTTATGTGAAGTCATGAAGACTTATAAGCACAGAGAGAAACAGAAACCAAAGTAGTGGACTCTAGTAAAGGACCAGATGAGGCAAAGATTAAGTCACTCTTGTGTAGAACAGGGTACACACCTGATGTGATTCCAGGACAGAGGAAGTATAGGGGACCACCTTCAACTTCCATTTATTCAGGTCAGCAGCACTTCTGCTGGCACTCAAGTATTTGTGGGGAAGATTCCTAGAGATCTGTTTGAGGACGAGCCTGTTCCATAATTTTAGAAAGCTGAACCTGTATGAGATCTTCGTTTAATAGTGGGTCTCCTCACTGGCCTCAACGGAGGTTATGTGTTTATCACTTTTTGTACAAAAGAATCAAAAGAGGCTGTTAAACTGTATCATGAAATCCATTCTGGAAAGCACATTGCTGTCTACATGTCAGTTGACAACAATGGGGGGGGGGGGCTCCGTTTTCAAGAGTAAAACCAAGAAACATATTCTTGAAGAGTTTAGTAAAGCAATCCAGGGTCTCACAGCCCTCATTTTACATTCCCAACTAGATGACAAGAAAAAAAAAGAGGCTTTTGCTTTCTTCAATATGAAGATTGCAAAATAGCTGCCAAGACAAAGTGCATGTTAATGAGTGATAAAGCCAAAGTCTGGGAGAATGTGGGGACTGTTGAATGGGCTGGTTCTATTGTCTACGCTGAAGTTATAGCAAAGGTAAAAGTGCTGTTAGTAGGCTATCTTGCCAATAATGTAACAGAAGAAATTTTAGAAACACTGTTTATTCAGTTTGGGGAACTGGAACAAGTGAAAAAGCTAAAACATTATGCTTTCAGACATTTTGAAGCACAAGACAGTGTTGTCAAGGCTATGGAAGAAATGAATGCTAAATACTTGGAGAGACAAAAATATTGAACTTGTTTTTGCTGAGTTATGAGATCACTCAGCTCATAGGCAAATAGCAAAGAATCAAATGTATGACAATTACTACTATTATGGGTCCTTGTATATGATCCTTCCCCAACAAGAGGTCAAGGGCATGGAAGTAAAAGTGGCTATGGGTATCCTCCAGATTATTATGGATATAAAATAATTATGATCATTATGGCTGTGGTTACTATAACTATCATAGTGTATAGGAAGATCTATACTATGATTATGAAGAGTTTCAAGTTGGAGCTATAGGAAGGGATCATAGAGGAACAAAAGGTGCTGCTCCATCCAGAGGTTTTGGGGATGCTCCTCCCCATGGTAGGGCCAGTTATTCACAAAGGAGAGTCTCTGGATCCGCAAAAGGCATTTATGGTACAAGAGAAAGTGCCCAGAAACAAAAAGAATAAGGAGGAAAGGGGGTCAAGGTCAGTCCTGACCTGTTACAATGAAGACTGACTGACTTGCTATGTGGGATTAGACCAGAAGCTTTCAATAGAGTAATGGGAAGGGAAATCAAACAATTTTAAATATCTTGGCTATATAGGAGCATTTTCTATTGCAGATCTTCCTATGAAAACCATGGAATCATGAAATTCATAGGCAAATGGAATGAACTAGAAAATATCATCCTGAGTGAGGTAACCCAATCACAGAAAAACACACTTTGTATGCACTCAATGACAAGTGGATATTAGCCCCAAATCTCAAATTTCCCAAGATGCAATCCATACACCACAGGAAGTTCAAGAAGGATAATCAAAATGTGGATATTCCCACTCCTTCTTAAAACGGGGGAAAATATCCATAGGAGGAGATATAGAAGCAAAGTTCAGAGCAGCGACTGAAGGAATGGCCATTCAGAGCCTGCCCCACATGTGGTCCATATATATACAGCCACCAAAACTAGATAAGATTGATGAAGCTAAAAAGTGCATGCTGAAAGGGACCGGATATAGATCTCTCCTGAGCGACACATCCAGAGCATGTCCAACACAGAGGTCAATGCTAACAGCAAACCACTGAACTGAGAACAGGACCCCCTTTGGGGGAATTAGAGGAAGGATTGAAATAGCTGAAGGGGTTTGAAACCCCATAAGAACAACAATGCCAACCAACCAGAGCTTCCAGGGACTAAAGCACTACCGAAAGAGTATACATGGACTGACCCAGGTCTCCCACTGCATATGTAGCAGAGATTAGCTTTGTTGGGGCACCAGTAGAAGGGGAAGCCCTTGGTCCTGCCAAGGTTGGACCCCCGGTGCAGGAGAATGTTGGGGGAAGAGTGTGACGGTAATGGGGGGGTGGATGGGGAGAACAACCTCATGGGGGAGGGGGGAAGGATGGGGGCTTATGGACAGGAAACCAAGAAAGGGAATACTGTTTGAAATGTAAGTAAAGAAATATATCTAATAAAATAAAAGAATTTTAATGTGATGGACATTAAAAAAAAGAAAACCATGGAATCAAATATGGAATATTGAACTAATACTTGTCCTTTGATATGAATTTCTTTTCAAGTTTTCTTTTTTTTCGGAGCTGGGGACCAAACCCAGGGCCTTGTGCTTGCTAGGCAAGCGCGCTATCACTGAGCTAAATCCCCAACCCCAGATATGAATTTCTTTAACAATATTCTCTGCAGTGTAAGCAGTAAGCAAGAGCTACTCTATTTTTCAAATGTGTTCTAACAAAAATCCTTCATGACTTCTCTCATGGTATCTTAATAAAGAATAAAGTTCTTCTCTGTTTAAAAAAAAAAACTGCTGTAAGTAGATTTTCTCTCCTTCTTTGAATTAAGGCTCTCAACAGTGGTATTCTAAAATACTTTCTTGAATGTGTGCATTTAAATTTTATTGCAGTGGTACAGTTGGATGCCATTGTTGGTACCCTTAGATTTTTATTTCTGCTCACCAAGGTTAATCATAACTGTCTATATCTTTTTTTGTAGTAACCACTTTTTAATGGTGTTCAGATGTAGTTTCAGGTGTAACCATCAGAGCTGGTTAATTGGGCATTCCAAATAGTGGTTCTTTTCAGAACCTTTTTTAAAGGGTTGGTTAACTACCCCAGTAGCACAGGATTGAACTATATATACACCATCTGTACTGTACACTGTAGATAAAAGCAAGGCTTGTTAAACATGTTATGAGGCAGGCTTTGAGGTCTTAAATATGCTCAAGCTACACCCAGTGTGATACACAGTCTCCTGCTACCTGTGGATCAAGATGTAGGACTCTAGACTCCTCTGGTGCTATGCCTGTCTGTACTCTGTGCATGTTTCCTATAATGATAAATGGACTAATTCTCTGAAACTATAAGCCAGCCCCAATTAAATGTTTTCATTTATAAGAGTTGTTGTGATCATGGTGCCTTTTCATAGCAATGAAACCCTAAGACAATGCATCTTAGAAATAAGAAATGATATTTATACCCTGTATGCCTCAGTTTTCTTTCTGTAAATTGAGATGAATTGTCCTTCTTGAAATATGGAAGCTACATGAATTAATACATGTGGAACACAGAGCTTCTAACACATAGTAAGTATTCTGTAAATACCAACATTCATGTGTTTAAAGTGTTGTGATAGGTGGTGTGGGTTATAGAAAATTGGGGGAAAGCAAAGGATTCTTCAAAGAATCCTGAACTGGATTAGTGTGTAACTCTTCCACAGAAATGTTTCACCTAATAAAAGAAGGTGATTGCTACATTGGAAAATCTAGCAGGCATTACAAGAATACATATGTAATACCATGAGTAACTTGAAGGGCCAGTCTGGAGGTCCACATCATTCAGTAGTCAGTGAAGTTCATTCCTATTCTCTCATTTCTATCTTCTGTAGACCTTTGTAACAGAAGATTTCTCTCTAAAGTATGTTCTTCATGTACTTAGCATCACATGAGACAGAAGGGCAAGAGAGTATGACTGAGAGAGTTACTGGCTCAAATTAAGAACATAGGACATAGGACAGAAGTAATGATTAACAATATCCATGCATCAACTATATTAGGGAACACTATTCAAACATATTTTTACCCAAAACATGTTAAAAGGATAAAAATGGGGAATGAGGTGATACCTCATTGGTAAAATGTTTACCATGCAAACATAAAGACCTGAGTTAAGATCTCCAACCCCAAGTTTTGAAAAAATAAATAAATTCAGTTTTGAACACTTGTAATTACAATACTAGAGAGGTAGAGATGAGGGGGTCCCTGTAGCTTGCTGGCCAGCCCATCTATGCCAAAAGTAAGCTGACAGACCTTATACTAAAAATACAGTAAAGACAGGGACAGAGGGGATGGCCAGATGGCCAAGAGAATGAATGAAAATCTGCGACTGATAGGGGAGGGGAGGTAGGCAGCCATCTCCAGGATGAGACAGAGACCTGGAATAAGGAAGGCACCCAAAGATCAATGGGAGTGTGCTAAGCTGTTAGTCACAGCATTAGGGGTATGAAGCTTAAAGAAACCACCTCTTCTGGCTAGCCAGGAATCCCAATGGAATAATAGAGACACAAATCCACTCACAAAACTTTCAACCCAAAGTTTATCCTGTCTATAAGAAATGCAGGGATGTGGGGATAGAGTAGATACTGAGGGAATGGTTGACCAATAACTGGCCCAACTTGAGATGCATCCCATGAGCAAGCACGCACCCCTGACTCTGTTGGTGATACTGTTGTGCTTGCAGACAGGAGTCTAGCATGGTTGACTTCTGAGAGGCTCCACCCAGCAGCTGACTCAGACAGATGCAGACTCCCACAGGGAGCTTGGTCACTCTTATTGAAGAACAGGAGAAAGGATTGCAGCCTTTAAGGAGATAGGAACTCAACAGGAAGACCAACAGAGTCAACTAACATGGGCCCTTGGGGCTTTCAGAGACTCAACTACCAACCAAAGAACATACGTGGGCTGGACCTAGGTCTTCCTACACATATGTAGCAGGAGTACAGCTTGGTCTTCATGTGGGTCCCGAACAACTGAAGTGGGGGCTAACCCAAAAGCTATTGACTGTACATGGAATATATTCTTCTAGTTGGACTGCCCGGTCTGACTTCAGTGGGAAATGGTACGCCTAGCTTCACAAAGATTTAATGTGCCAAGGTGGGGGATACTCAAGGGTGAACCCACTGGCTCAAAGGAGAAGAGAGCGCTGAGGGGACAGATTTTGGGAGAGGTGCCAGGAAGGGGATGTAAAGTGAATAATAATAATAATAACAATAATAATAACAATAATAAATTTTTAAAACATGGTAAAGAAGCAATTGAAGAAGACACCTGATGTTAGCCTCTGGTCCCTACATGCATGCACATACATGTGTATGTGAACCCACTCATAAATCCATATACACACACGTACACAAACACATGAGTACACCCATACACATGAAAATGTAGAAATTCATAAAAATAAATATCAAGTAATATTCTTCATTGGTCTACCTGAAGCAAATATTTATGGCTTTCATTGTAAATATCCATATAAGTAAAGCATTCAACTAAGTCAAAGATCTCTGCTCCACTCATATTATCAACTAATTGTTGAGTAGTAAAACATAATGTTTGCTTTTGATGTCATTTTGTCTAAAGAGGCAAGAGTATCAACTCCCATAGTTAGAATATAAGTGACCTAGTTTGGGTTATCCAAAATAAACACAGCTTTAGAGTAGAATCTTGGAGGTAGCAGTATTTTGAGATGATTGGAGAGGTGTTTGGTACAAGCTTACACAGAAATCACATTTAACTAAGACTAGGAGAGCAATTCCATGGGGCGGGATGAGAAAAGCACACATGGTAACAGGAGTGGGGGAAAACTAATAAACAGACACTTCATCCAATACACAAAACTAATGGGAGCTGGCTGCTGTTGAAGAGTCTGAGAGACAAGGGTGTTGGTGGGATACTTTGTAAGGATATATGGTTGCATTCTGAAAGATGACTCTTATGAAGACACTAAATGTATAGATGTGGTTGGAGGTCTCTTGCTACTATCTAAGGGAAGGGTAATAAATTAAGACTATTCCTGTTAAGGGCATGAGAGAAGCAAGGACATCTCCAAAGAGAACAGATGTCAGCAGACATTCCAGTTCTGTGATGACATAGGGCCAGTGTCACCAAACAACTTCATGGGAAGGAAGGAGAATATTGGGGACAATGGGGTACAGCAAGGAGAGGGGATAGGCTAGAATCAAACAGAATGAAATAGCCATGACAATCCTACATTGTTTTGCAAACTAATGAAAAATTAAATTTTGGAGAATTTTATAGATGAGTAATATATTTACATTATTGCCCCCCCACTTGCTATCCTCCAATTCCTCCCATGTCTTCTCACTCCTTCTTCATGACCTCTTCTTCATTGATTATTATCGTTACAGCCAAACACAGCCCAAGTCCTTTCAGTGTTGTTTATATGTATGTTTAGAATTGGCAAGTCATGGGTGAATATCCCATCAGAAGACTGCAATAAAATAATTCTCCACTCAAGTATCAATATTAGCTGCTTCAGACTTTCTACTCACTTTTTTCCTCTATTCTGTGTGTTTTGGGATATAGTAATTTAGATATGCTATCTCCTGCTACAAACGGTCTTTCTTTATGGAGTGTAAAGATGAAGATTGGGGACATTTACCAATGGAATGATGTACCTGCTCACATGTTTTCTTTCAGTTTCCTAAATAAGAAGTAACCCTGTCCTTTGTGTTTATCTTACAGTGGCCTCTGAACCCCATGGTTAGCACTGATTCTACTTTGGTTAGGCAAAAGAAGCAATTGATGATATCTTGTTATATAAAGTCAATATGGTATATCCACTTAATTCTCCAGACGATAGATTATCAGTAGGGTCTGACCCCCGCCACGAGATAAACACTTCTTGGGTGCTTTGGTGGTCAGAGTAGCATTGTTTGGTGAAAGGACAATACAGGTGTGCCTTATTTTCCTCTTCAGTTTTGAATTGACTTTCTCATACAAGACAAAATAGAAGTCAGGTTTGACTTCTGGTGTAAGGATAAACAGTTTCTCTAACACTGTTTGTTAGAGAGATTATCCTTTCTCCACTGTGTAAAAAAAGAAAGAAAGAAAATAGGAGAGCTGGACAGAAGGGGAGAAGACAATAAGGAAGGCATGGAGGGAGGGAGGCAGAGAGGGAGGAAGGGAAGAAGGAAATAAAATAGGGAACAGAAAACAACATAAAAAATAGTGAACTAAATTTAGATACCTAAATATATACAAATAAAACTGATTCCTGTAGATTTATCAAGGAAAAAAAAAGAGAAGCTACATGTAGATAATGCCAAAATGAAAAGGAAAACATGGCAACTGCCATCCTAGAGACAAAACTATCATAAGAAAGCCAAGAGTAGTTGTTCACATCTGAGATCTCAGCACATGGTTACCAGGATGACACCCCTGGTCTCTGTAGCCCTGCTACAGCGATCGATAATGATGATAAATAGTAATAATAATAAATTGCAATTAAATAATAAATTGTAATAAATGCAAATAAAATATCATTAGAGGCCACCATGAATATTTTCTAACCAACAAACCAGATAACTGTAAAGAAGTAGAGAGTCTTAGAAACATACTGCCCACAAGAAAGCATTATGAGAAAATAAAAAGTCTGAAGACAACAAGTAACAAGACTAAACCAGTAATAACATAACTCCCAATTGAAAAAGTAAAAGAGTTCAGGACACGATACCTTTGCTGGAAATTTCTAGCACTTAAATAATAACAGGTAGCAAGCCTGCCCCAAATCTAAGGAGTTCTTTTTCCATTTCACTCTGATACCAAAACTAAAGACATCATAAGAAAGAAAAGCTATAAGCCAATGTTCTTGATGCAGACAGATGTCTCCCAAGCTTTTGTTTAAATATGAGTGGCCGCATTCACAACTCTTGAGTTCTGTACATCTGTATTAACAGGGTTATAGAGAAAACACCAGGTCTGTTGCCAGTTCGTGTAGTAATGGGACACTCTTGGTTCATGGCCAGAATGATCTAGAAATGTCTCGATATAGGTACATACTTCCATAGCTGACCCTGCGCAGCTGCAGCCTCTGTTGTTTCCATCTTCACTGACATTGGAACTCACCTTCTTTGTGGACTCGGCTCTCCCATGTGGACTGAACACTGGAGACTCTCCCAGAACATTCCAGGCTCTCAGCAATGGCTTGGACTGCTGAGTCACCCTGTCTCGTGAACGTTTCAGTTATTAGAGTCTCTGCTTCTGGGTAAGAAAAACCATCTAATCCCTTTTCAATATATATTCCTTCTGTTGGCTCTGTTCCGCTAGAAAATCCTGAGTCATGCAAAGAAAAAGCCTAATTTTTACAAATAAACTTTAGGGATTTCAATTATACCTCATATCACTATTTTTAGACATTTGTAAATGAAACTATCTCAGGGTATCAATTAGGGTTTCCACTGCTGTGAAGAGACACCATGACAAAGGCAACTCTTATAAAGACAACATTTCATTGGGGCTGGCTTACAGTTTCAGAGGTTCAGTCTATTATCAACATGAAGGAAAGCATGGCATCATGCAGGCTGACACAGTGCTGGAGGAGCTGAGAGTTGTACATCTTGATCCAAAAGGAGGAGACAGTCTTCTGAAGACAGCCAGGAGGGGACTAGCATCCACAGACTGGGCAGAACCTGAGCATAGGAGCCCTCAAAGCCTACCCCCCACAGTGATGTACTTCCTCTGTGATGGTTTGCATATGCTTGGCCCAGGGAGTGGCATTATTAGAAGGTGTGGCCCTGTTGGAGGAAGTGTGTCACTGTGGGGGTGGGCTTGGAAACCCTTCTCCTAGCTGCCTGAGGTTGCTCAGTCTGTTCCTGGCTTCCTTCGAGTGAAGATGTAGAACTCAGTTCCTCCTGCACCATGCCTGCCTGGACACCGCCATGCTCCAGCCTTGATAATGAACCTCTGAACCTGTAAGCCAGCCCCAATTAAATGGGGCTTTATAAAACTTGCATTGATCACGGTGTCTGTTCACAGCAATAAAACCCTAACTAAGACATCCTCCAACAAAGCCACATCTGATGCTACAAGGCCACACTTCCTAATAGTGCTACTCCCTACGGCCAAGCATTGAAATACATAAATTTATGGGGGCTAAACCTTTTCAATCCACCAGTAATACATATATGCTATAATGCATAACTTTCAAAGTAGTAGAATAGAAAGAAAATATTTTAATAGAAAAAATAATTAATTGCCTTTAATGTCTCAGTTGGGACATGTGAAGAGTGAATTGGTCTTGTCTTAATTTCTATCATTATATCCTAATGAAAATACCTTTGTGAGTATGCTTTCATACATTTGTAATCACAGCCATTGGGAGGCCAGCCTGGGCGCTACAGTGATTGGGGAACTTCCTTAGAAATCAACACCTCATTTCAAAATAACAAAGCAAACAAATTAAGATGAATAAATCCATTTTTAATATCTTTCCTGATATAAAGGGAACAGGTTTATTTTTAACAATTAAAAAATATATGCTAAAAATTATCAATACATGTATTCCTAATATTTCCCTCCAAAAAACTGGAGGGAAAAGTTATATCATCCCATTACCATCCTATTAGCACATAAAGTACTCCAAGTTCTCCCACCTACATATATAGTTCAAAGACAGTTGCTCTCTTATAAGTACATCAGAATAGAATGTTAAAAACACACAATTCATAACATCCATAAAACTGTTGTGCATCAGATGTCAACATTTTTGTAGTAATACAAGGAGTTGAAAATACTGTCTTTACAAATGCTTTCTATCTCTTTTGTGGACATGAAACCCAAAGATATGAATCCAGTTCCATTAAATAATAAAGTTAATATCACAACCTTAAGACACATCACCCAACTGGTTAATTAAAGATGGAAAGTATAAAAGGTGAAAGTGAAGATATTAAAAACATAAGAATAAGAATATGGAGAAAGTCACATTAAACACAATTAGAGAAAATGTAAACTGACACAGTTTGACTAATCTATTGATCATAAAAGCGCATTCCAACTGACAGGACCATTACACTCACAGAAATTATCTCACAGGTGCACTCAAATAATGCGGAGATTCACCACAAGAAACATTCCACATGGTATCATTTAATACCACATACAACACAAAGTCTAAATGCCCATCCAAGGACCATGAATTTTATGTAGCCATTAAAAAGAATGAGGTAGTTTTACATATACAGATATAAAAACATCTCCAATACTCACTTTATTAGCTTTCATAAATCTGGAACGCCAGTGAGTTTTTGACAGAGATGTCTTGATAATCAGATGTGTGCATATATACACATTTGTAAACAAACATATAAAGGCACACACATACCATAATCATGTCGTATACACAGGGATTTTCTTTTTTGGAAGAACTCACATGAAATGCTTTAGTAATGATTGTTCCTTCTGCAGTTATTTCTTGAGGAAACTCAGTTTTCATCATTGTATTGCACAATTTGATATTTTACCATAACAATGTGCTTTCTTTGTAATAATTAAATCAGTTCTTCCTAGAATTAACAGGTAGCAGCAAAGATTCCAAACTTCCAATGATAGAAGAACTTAAAGGCAAATCCATTAGAACATTTGTGCTTTCTAAGAACTTCAGAAGAGCTAATTTCCCTCCATTGGAGAAGTTTAAAGAAAGAAAAGCAGTAATTATGATGTCTCTTGACTTCTTTTCCTTGGTTCTAGATTCCCATGGCTGACAAAGTAAGACAGTCTGTGCCATTGACTTTGCCTTGTGACGCTGGGTGTGCCTCCGTCGTGGTCACAGTATCATAGAGTGGATTGCTCTTCTCTGTGTAGCTAGCATACGGCTGCATTTCATCCTTGGAAAAAGCTCAAACTTAAAATCCATTCAAAAGAGCTAGAAATCACTACCCAAATTACCCATGTTTCTACTGTGTTAGCACCTATTAATAATGCTTATAAGTGTGTCTCTGACTTATATGAGAAAACCAAAGCTTTGTTCTAACCTATCAAAACTATCTGTTGATTATATTTTGTGTGCGATGGTTGACGGGTGAATGTAGACATGTAGAGGGATGAGGTGACGTAAGAAGTATTCGAAAGAGTGAGTCAAAGAGAATAAGAAGATTGTCATCAGAGTCTAAGGAGTGGGCTGCTTTGAGCTTAGATAAGAGAAAAATTATAGTGGTGCTTAAACGGAGAAGTCAATAATTGGACAGTTTCATGGGGAACGGAACATCCACTTGATTTCTCTGGAGATTACAATCCAAATAGGGCAAAGTTGTTAGGATACTGTTTATCAGATGAAAAAGTAGGTTGGAAGATAGATAGATGGATAGACAGATGTTTATATCCACAATTTTCTCCTTTGCAATAGTAATTACAAATCGGTGTATTCCATTCACTTCTGCTAGTTAATTTCTAATTTATTGAGACTTACATATTAATTATCAGAACATTTTGATACTATAAATGTTTATAAGATATATATCATATACTTGATAGATATTTAGCAAAATAAGTATGTCTGACTACTAACTGCAAAATCAGAATTGTTTTGTTCAACAAAAGCATGAATACTAACTCAAATTATACATTTTTCTGCTACATTTAAGACCATGTGGTTTTAAATTTGCAAATATTCATTAATTCATCTTACCTCCTCAATATCTGGAGTAGCTCCCGATTTTGGCAATTTACATTTTCTAAAAAAAAAAAAAATCTGGAGTAACTGCAGGCAACATCATTGTTCAGAATAAACAGTTATAGTATCAAAATGTTTTGATAATTAATGTGTAAGTCTCACTACACCAGAAATGAACTACCAGAAATGAATAAAATACACTGACTTGCAGTTACTATAATAAAGAATTCTGGTTCTTAGGCAAAACAGCAAAATGTTGGGTTAGGAACTTGATACAATAAAATGTATGTGGTGCCATCTCTTTATTATATAAAAAGAAACATTGTGGCTATTTCCTCAAATTAAAGATATTAGCATGTCCTAATTCTCAGCCCTAATTGGCTTAATTCACAGTGCCTACTCATCTGAGCAACTCACTAAACACTCATCATCCAAGGTAATCCCATTCTAACACTTCATGTGTCTCATTTGTTTACAAGAACATTGTTGTTCCTCCCTAATGTAACAGCCATTCAGTCAGTCAGTCAGTCCCACATTTCTCACCCTTTTCTAATCCAATAAAGTTGAAGAAAAAGCATCAGTTATTACCTGCAGCCACTGATTTTCAAAAGACAAATGCATCCTATGATGATCAAAATAATAATAGATGGGATGATGTATTGAATGTATGATCCTAATAATTGGTCACCTGTAATGATAGAAAATTTTATGGTTCAGAGATGGTAAGCCCAGATAATAGTATACTTTTCATTGATAAAATGAAGCAGGAGTTCATGTCTGGTACTGAAACATGCTCCAAACCAGGCATCCAGAAAGATCTTGAGCTTCAGGAGAGAGGGGGTGGGGGTCTTCTACTGTTGCTTTGCTAAATGAACACACTGTCCCGTTGTCTTCTAAACACTTATTTTATACTCATAAATTGATGCTGCTTTCAATCTTGGTCAAAAAGATTTGCGTTGGCTGATGGTTAACGCAGGGACCCATAACTGCTCAAGGTTCTGAGAATAGATGATTGTTGAACGGGATGTTCAGCACTAAACATTGATCTCTATCACCACATCTAGTTTCAGGGAACATGGAGGAAGAGTGGCCAAAACAACGTAAGAGTCAGCGGATAAGAAGAACTGTTGTAAAACCCAATCCTCCAGGCATAAAGTTCCATAGGTGTGGATCTCAAAGAAGCAGGGGCTACAGGTATAAGACATGTACAAGGCTGGACCTGTCAACATTTCACCACTAATTGGGGAATGGATCACAAGTTGTCCTTGTTCAATTACATAATCCCCCATACATACTCATGCAAGCAACCTGAATTAAATACAGTGTCACACACACACACACACACACACACACACACACACACACACACACCAACAATGACAACAACACAACATCCACAACATGCACTTCTCCACATAACATACACATGCACACAAAGAAGTAGAAGAGGACATGTTGAGAAGTTCAATGAAAGGGAATAAGAGAGGATAAAAGAAGAAATACTATCAAATATTTTGACATATATGTGTCAAAATAATAAATTTTAGGGAAAAAACTTTAAAAATGTGTCTCATAACTTTCAGAGAGTAAATAAAGATCTCTCTATATTCAAAAGAGGGAAAGAAAACAAGAGATCTCTTCAGGAAAAGAGAAAATGATGTAGGAAGTTCTTCTGTTGTTCACTGTCTTTGCAAAGTATTAAGACTCATTTCCTCAGAAAAAGAAGGGACTGGTAGAGTACCCAGTAAGTCAGAACATTTTTGATAATTCAGATTTATACAGCTGTGAATGAGAAGCCATGTTGTGCAAAACCTTTATTCCTAACTGCCATTTTGTGTTCTGAGACTCAGTATAAAACTAGGGATGTTCTCATTTTTGTCACTGTATCGTGAGCTTCAAATATATAAATAATTTCCAATAAATATTGGCTTCAGAGACAAGAGGGAATGAGCAGAAAAACCTGGTGCTCACTTTGAATGACGTCAGGAAAATCAGGAAGAACCACCACTCTTGACTGTTTACCCAATAAAAGAGAAAAGTATTGGTGTATTATATCAATAATCTGAGAGTTAAAGTCTACACATCACTGAAGTATGAAAATATTTTATGATGATTCTTAAAAGGGCATTTAGAGAAGTACAGATTAGAATTATTTAGTACTGGCAATTCTTTTCACTTGATACAAAGTTACAAAATACTTCTAAGGCAAATCAGTGGATTTCCTAGCTTTGAAGTAATACTAAATAAGCTGCTCAAATTGTCCTCCCTGTTCTGAGCTATTCAGTATCTACTACTGAAGAATAAGTTAAGTATCAGTTCCCTCTCAAGGAAGGATTGCTTTGCAATCCCACCACTCAGACCATGAAGCCAAAGCCACAAAGAAAACACTTACCTCAGAGGAAGAAAAAGATAGAGAGTAAAAAAGAAAAACACACAGAGAAAAAGAAAGGAAAAAAAGGTAGATAGAACTGTGGATAACTCATCAGGTAAAAGCACATGCCGTCAAGCCTAAGGACCAAATTTCTATCCCATATGGTAGAAGGACATGTCCACTGGCAGCTACATACTTACTATGGCACATGCACAAACACATACATACATACATACATACATACATACATACATACATACATACATTCATACATACTAAAGGCAAAACTTTAAAGAAGGTACTCACCCCCTCTACCCAGTTCTATAGACAGAGACTGGTTACCAGTTGTCAAGTGAGAGACAACACAGAACACGACAGACACGTGGCTCTGCTCCCAGTGGCATGTGCTCCGGACAGTCACGGTGCCATTGCTGTGTGATTCATTCTTAGCGACACAATCCCCATCTGGCGTCCAAGAGATCTGCGCAGCAGGTTTGCCTGCAATCGCCTCACAAACTGCAGTTCTATTTTCCCCTGGAAAGTGGGTTACTTCAGGGGGCACTGTAGAGATGGACAGTCTTGTCACAAATTACAAAGACATTTGTTTCTACCTAATAATGACCTGTAATACTGAAAGAGCAGGCTTCACAACATTGTCACTTACCCAGCACTTGGAGGTCATAGATGTTTTGGAAATTCCCGTCAGGTACTGCTATATCACATGAGTAACGCCCTTCATGCTGGAGGGCCACTGCACTGATCTGAAGGTCAGGAGCGAGGTCAGGTGTGGAGGCCCAGGTGATGCTTCTGTCCGAGCAGTTGCTTTCATGGGTCTCCCTTGTGTCTGCTTTGTAGGATATTATGCAGGAAGGCTGTCCTCTGAGGGTTATTGTCCATGTTATTAATATTACTTTTGTCAGTGAAATAGAAGGGCAGCAGAGCAGAGCCTTTTTACCCATCTGTACAAACACTGTAGTGTTAACTAGAGAGAGAGAGAGAGAGAGAGAGAGAGAGAGAGAGAGAGAGAGAGAGAGAAGAGAAGAGAAGAGAATGAGAAAAGGAAACCTTGTGAGTTAGGTCTATCCACTGTAGCTTATATAAAGTTACACTAGAATACTGCTTGACTAATGATACTTTCCTATCAGAATTAAATACATTATTCAACTTCTAAAGTAAAGGTTCAGGCATGTGGGCTGCACACATCTTGCACCATAAATCCTCACATTGCTTGTATACTGACGTAAAGAGTCCATGAGGGGTACAAGTTTGCTGAGTGGTGATTACGCAACAAAATTATCTGTCACAATCACTTGTGATGAAAGTCAGCAATGCCATCACTTTAACAGAAGCGGACCTTACTGCAAATAAGGTTTGCTTATGATAAGCACTGCATTAATGTCTCCACTGTCCTATTTCAATATCACTTGCCTCTTTGGGGTACTCAAGTCCTCACTAGTCACATCCAAATAAAGGTCACCTAATCAGATGAAGAAAGAAATTCTTCATCACAGACTTGGGAGGGTACTAATGCCATCACAATCTTCCCATCACTCAAAGATGGCAAAGGTTTAAAGGCAAATGTTCAGGGTTCCTCCCACCATAATACTCCATCACCAGACTCTGCTCTTCATCCCAATCTGCCCAGCAGCCAAGGCATTAGTTCCTGTTTCTAAGCAAGATCAGTTCTCCATTCCCACAAGGTAAGCAAGAATATTACCTTCTGTCATAGTTGATGAATTGTTCTGCATTGTTTGATTCTTATCAGGACAACTTGACTCTAGAAAATATTTAAATACAAGTGCTTAAATATTTAAATGATTGTAAGCAGGAATTTAAAGTTTTATCATCACTGGTATGTCGACATCATGAAAATTGCATTTGTAAGATATTAAACAATCATTTCCCATTTATGCATCACCTTATTTTGCCAAAAATTTTGTGAAGTAGACCTGTCTTTCTTCTTCCACCTCCTTGCCAGGTTCAGTGTAGGCATACCACTTAAACTGTGTTCATTAAATTCATTCTTCAGATATCATCCAGTAATTAAAGCCACATGGTCCTAGACTACACACACACACACACACACACACACACACACACACACACATAGTAGATTTGCAGCTTGGTCTTCATGTGGGTCCCTTAACAACTGGAGCAGGGGCTGTCTCTGAATCTGTTGCCAGGTCCTCTAACTGGGCCCCTTGTCTGGCCTTCATGAGAGAGGATGCACCTAGTGCTGTAGTGACTGATGTCAGGGTGTGAGAGGGTGATACCCAGGTGGCTCCTCCTTCTGAGAGGAGAAGGGAAGGAGGTTTGGGGGAGGGACTGCAAGAGGGGGACTGGGATGAGGGGACTGATGTTGGGATGTAAAGTGAATAAATGATTGGGATGTAAATACATAAATTAATTAATTTTAAAACAAGTCATTTGATCCAATAATGGACACTTCCCACAGATGAAGAAGCAGAGCTGTTGTCAAAAAGTGTGGAAACATAATCACACAGAGTTCATCCTCTTGCTTCCTTTCAAGTGCTCTACCTTGTGACTGAACAGAAATGAAGCAGAACAAGGAGGAGAAGAATGGGAGCCCTTTCCTCTTTCCATCCCTTCCTTGAGTTCTGTAGAATCGTTCACAATTATAATGGTCCAAAACCAGGTGTGGTTGCACAGAGGGGAGCCAGGAGAATCATGAATGTCAGAGCAGCTGGCCGTATTGTGAATTTGAAGCCAGTCTGGACTACATACACTGCTTTATAAAACAGAACAAAACAGTCATAAACCAACCTCAAGCTTGGTTTCTGACGCATTGACCTATAAGAGTTCCATGCTTTCCATGCAACAATTAAAGACACAGGAAAGAAAGAGTAGACGTTAGTCAGCCTGAGGTGCCTACACTACTATGCAGTGCTAGTGTGTTTTTGATAGTAAAATGGTCTAATTATAAATGTACATTTCAAACAAAAGCAAAAGAATGCCTATGCTAAATATCAGAGGAGACAACAAAAGTACAGAAAATCTTCAATTAAGAACATTAAAGGACAAGACAACAAAAATCTGTCATTAGCTGGAAAGAGGGTGGAATCAGGAGACATGTTATTAAGCAGAGTAAGCCAGGGACAGTGAGGTAAGTGACCAGGGTATTGCATGTGAAAGCAAAATGAACCCAAGACCTGAAAGAAGTGGGATTATGGTGGACTGGAAAGGGAGTGGACAAGGGAGAGGCTGATGATGGAAGAAGACATTTTTTTCTTTCTTTCCTTAGAATAGAGGGTGCATCATAAACCACAAAGCTACAGCTGCTTGATTTCAATTGAAAGTAGATTCTTTCATAAAATAGATTATAACTGTGGTTCCCCTTCCCCAAGTCCTCCTAGATCCTGCACATATACCCAAATCCACACCCTTTCTTGCTCTCTCTCAAAGAATGCAAACAGTAGACATCTAAAAATAAAAAGTCAAAAATAAGATAATGTAAAAATAAAACTAAGCAAAAAAAAGCCAAACAAAACAGGAAAAAAAATGGAGCTAATTTTTAACAAAGATGCCAAAATTACACAAGGGAGAAAAATAACCTTGTCAACAAAGTGTGCTGTGAAAATTGGACGGCCATATGTGGATGAATGAAAACAGGTCCCTAACTCTTACCTCATACAGGAATCAACTCTAACTGGATCGAAAATATTAATATGAGAACTGAAACTCTGATGCTGTTAGAAGAAAGAGTATAAGAAACACTCAAGATACAATAATAAACAAAGCTTTAGTCACTCAGCAAATAAAGCCAACTATAAACTAAAGAGATTCCATTAAATTAAGAAATCTCTGTATAGCAAAGGAAATAAATTAGAAGAGCCTACAGAATGGGAGAGGTCTCTTTGCTAACAATATTTCTAACAGAGAACTGGTACACAGAATATTTTTAAAATTCAAAAGAAAAAATTAACAAAAAATAGTCAACTGACCCAGTTAACAAAGGAGTTGAAATGAACTGACAATTCTCAAAAAAAAAAAAAAAGAAAGAAAGAAAGAAGGAAAGAAAGAAAGGAAGGGAGAGAGAGAGAGAGAGAGAGAGAGAGAGAGAGAGAGAGAGAGAGAGAGAGAGAATGCAAATGGACAATAAACATAAAAAATGCCCCATCCAAGTACGGACTAGGATGGCCCTTCTTACCTTACAAGATCAGATAAGATCAGGCAAGTGCAGGCTGGTGCAACCATAGAAACAGTCCATAAACATTAACTGCACATAAAGGAATTTGAGAGCCAATAATGCAAACACTCTGAACACCAAACACTGTCTTGCTTTGGCTAAGAATGAGCATCAAGCCAGGTGGTAGTGGCACACTTCCTTAATCCTGAACTTGGAACACAGAGGAACGTGGATCTGAGTTTCAGGCCAGCTTGGTCTACAGAATAAGTTCCAGGGCATCCAAGGCTACACGGAAAAACTCTGTATTTAAAAAATAGAAAATAGGCATGAAGTAAAATGGGCCATATTGTGCCCACTATGTTTGCTGCAGTAGAGCTCCTCAGTATCTTGGTGAAATAAGACCTTTCATAGCAGAATTTAACACCTTTTTGCTATGTTCTTCGGATAGCTAGGGCTAATGTTAATTCTAATAAATACATACATTATCACAGACGAGCAATTTGCCCTAGCATCAACTTCTAACCTGGTCTTCCTTGTTTGACACTTCTGCTTCCCTCCCCGCTCTCCTGTTTTATGCCCAATAACTATTCTTCCAGGATCATAGGTATTTAGTGTTATCTCCAAGTGTAAAAAATGTTCTTAATTATCTGTGAAAGCATTTCCAATATGGTTGTAAGGTGTTGATTGGTTATTACCATGAAACCAGAACAACAAACAGGGATTTTCCTTTATTAAAATTGTAACATGTAGATGCCTAACAATTTAACATTTTGTGAGATAAGTTCTAAGTGTTAATTGCTAGTATCCAATTCTTTAGCAGAAATTACTGGCAAAATAAAAGGATCATTAAATTTTTAATTAATAACTATTCCCTCTCCACAAGACTGTAAGGTCCTGGAAATTAAACAGCTCTATCAAAACTACAATGTAAAATTTCAGACCAATGATGAAAGCATGTTTTTGGTGTCATACCTTTTGCAGTTCAAAAGCATGGTGTTGGACAAGAGTGAGTACTGTGAGGACAAGAGAATGGGAAAGCTTCTGGATCGGAAATGAGATGTGAGTTGGGACTTAGGAGTCTTAGAAAGTGGAACTTCTAAGAAAAGAGAATTGCAAAGATAAATAATTATTTTAGAAGAGAGCATGACACTGGAGCCCAGTCAACTTACAGATGGGTCATGCCTGGTTTGCATTTCCTCCCTACTTGTGAACAATGCCAAAGAGAGTGAAGCCCACAGAGGATGACGAAGAAGAGTCTGTTCCTTGCAAGCAGGTGAAGGAGGAGCTACCCAATATGCTTTCTGTATTAAACTGTGACAGCCCCAGTAGCTTCTTTGCAACTTTAATAGCACCCATCAAAGTAGAGACATTTTTCAAGGAATTCTGGGAACAAAAGCCCCTTCTCATTCAGAGGGATGACCCTTCGCTGGCTGTACATTACCAGTCTCTGTTCAGCCTCTCAGATCTGAGGAGTCTCTGTAACCAAGGGCTGTACTATGAAGAGATGTCAGTGTCTGCCGGTGCATCGGTGGGAAGAAGAGGTTTTAAATAAGGATAGAAAAGCACAGTTTCTTCAGCTGAGAAAATATTTTGATCAGAAGAGGGCAACAGTTCAGTTTCATAAATCACAGAGATTTAAGGATGAGCTCTGGAGAATCCAAGAAAAGCTGGAATGTTACTTTGGCTCCTTAGTAGGCTCAAATGTGTACACGACTCCTGCAGTATCTCAGGGACTTCCTCCACATTACGATGTTGAAGTTTTTATCCTACAGCCGAAGGGAAAGAAACATGGGTGCTCCCCAACTGTGCCCCTGTTACATGAGTACAGTGTGGAGCCTGAGGACCAACCAGATTGGCACACCAACACATGTGAAGCCTGGTGATCAGTTGTACTTCCCCAGAGGGACCATTCATCAAACAGAAACTCCTTCAGGCCTGGCCCACTCTATTCGCCTCTTAGTACCAACCAGAACAATTCATGGGGAGATTGCCTTTTGGATTCCATTTCGGGGCTTGTATTTGACATTGCAAAGGAAGATGTAGCATTAAGGACTGGAATGTCCAAGTGGATGCTCATGAATGTGGAAACCCCAGCTGACGTAACAAGGAAGTTGAGTGGCTTTCTGAGAACTCTTGCAGACCAGCTCCAGGGCAGAAAAGAACTGCAATCATCAGACATAAAGAAAGACCTCGTCATCACAGACTCCCCCCTTTCTGTGTGGGAAATGGAACAGAGACGATGGACCCGGGTGAAAAGTTGCCAAGGCTGAACAGCATAGTAAGACTGCAGCTTAAAGACCACATTGTCCTCACAGTAGGGCCAGCTCAGAATCAATCTGATGAAGCTCAACAAAAGATGGTGTACATCTACCATTCTCTAAAGAATGTGAGATGCACATGATGGGAAAAGAGGTGGAAACAGAGATTTAAGGACTTCACTTTCCTTTATCCTATGCAGATGCTCTGAAGCAAATCTGGTGCGGGTCAATTCATGTGAAGGACCTGAAACTTGGTACAGGTGAAGAAAAGGAGAACCTGGCAGTGTCTCTCTAGACAGAGTGTCAGGTCCACGTGCTCTAGTGCCTTATGCAGAGAACTGTTGTACTTTCAGTGAGGGGGACTTAGTCCCTAGGGCACTTGGTGTTCTGATTAGTGCTCTGGGTGGAGCTGTGGTTGGTTACAGAGAAGAGCAGGAGAAGAAGCTGGTTCATGTCCTCATGGACACAAGAGGGAAAACAGAAAATTATTAGGCATCCAAGTCTGTGATAAAACGATACTTCGGACAAGTTTATTTAATCCAGTGTTGTAGAAAAGGCACAACTCCGGTACATATGTCATATAGAATTATGTCATTAACCTGGCTTCTTTGTCTTGGTTCTTTGGAAAAAATAACTCCTTTAAAGAGCATCCTTGACTCCAAAAATATTTTTTAACAATTAGAACTTAGGAATAAAATTGGGTTTTTTAAACAATTATAAAAACAAAAGATAGCATGAAACAAATGGGTATTTTAAAGAGCCACGGATAGTCAGTGTTGGCAAAAACAGATGGGTAGCTGGAATCAGAGCTGAGAATGGACAGCTTTAATTCTAAGTGTAAATGGGCACAGTTGGGTAGGGAGGTAGGTTTAAGATAATCCTAAAACCTCAAGGATCCAGTACAATACTCCCTTGCCATGTTGTGAGGGCCAAGAGAATATTTCTTCTTCCACATGTTTATTATGTAGAACAGTGGCTTGCAAACTAGATATATGACTGCCTGAAATAGACCTAAAGACATTTATGTATTAATTAACATTTTAAGGGGTTGGGGATTTAGCTCAGTGGTAGAGCGCTTGCCTAGGAAGCGCAAGGCCCTGGGTTCGGTCCTCAGCTCCGGAAAAAAAAAAAAAGAACCAAAAAAAAAAAACATTTTAATGACCCCTTTTATTTTGCCAATAATCTCTGCTAAAAAAATGGACACTAAGAATTAACACAGTTTTATAGCAAGATGGTCTGAAAGCATGATCAAGTTTATAAGGAAAATAAACAATGTTTCTTAGTCACAAGGGAAGATACTTAACATTCACATAAAAAATGCGAATTAGGAGTATATTGACATACTGTTTCTGATCTCTGAGACAGGCAAAATATAATCATTTGAGAACATATCCTGTTGGGGAGGTGAATGAAATTTCACAACTTTAAGAGTAGGAAATTTAACATTATGCAGCAAAGTTACTCATGCATCCTTCTCTTGACTTGTAAATCCTTCTTCTGGGGATCTATCCCAAAGATACATAAATAATAGTAAGAAAAAATATTTGTACAAGCCTGTTCCTAGCAATATTGTATACAATAGCAAGTCTTTAGAAACCCAAATATCCATCCATGGGAGATTAGTCAACAGTTTGGTACATCCCTAAATTGAGGTACAACGAAAACCTTTTCAAATAGTGAGGAATGGTTCTGTATATTTCTATTAAGTAAACAATATATTATTTAATAGAAAAATATGGTATGTAAAAGAACGTCTAACATTCTACTATAATCTACCATACGATGAAAGGAATAGTAGGTATGTATATCTTCTGTCTTCTTTTCTTGCTTAGAATTTCAAGAATGAGAAGATAACAATGAGAGCAGAAGTAGAAATCAGTATTTATGAATAACTTATTTTTCGTAGGTCTGATTGTAAAAAAAAATAACCATTTTACACAATCATAAAACATTTAAATGATTCTTAAATTATTTATAAACCTAAAACCACAAGTTAAATGGAATAAATCTAAGTGTGCCTGACGGTTACTGAATAAGCACATGTACAGGAACCCTTCCAAACAACTTTAAAAATCAGATTTGACCTTGTGCCTCCTGCAGAATTTAGTAACTTGATGACAATAACTTCAAAATCAGAATAATTGAAAATTATAGTGATGACAGTGCTTGATTCTGGTTGTAAACTGTGAGTATATTTGCTATGAGATAAATCAAACAAGCTATTTAGAAAGACTGAGAGTAGATGGTGACAACCAGAGTCTAGAAGGAGAAGAGAAAAGATCTTTTCAGTAGGTACCATGTTGCAAATAGTGAGTCTCTAGAACACCACAGTGCTCTAGGATGACAATAGAAACATAGTGTAACTGAGTATCTAAAAATTGTTGGAAGAAAGGATTTGAATGCATTCATCATATGGAAAGTATATAATTTACTGTAATATATAATATATATTTATAAAATATTTAATATATTATATATTTATAAAATATATAATATAATATATTTGATCCAATTAATTAAAATGGATAGCCAAATTATACCTGAGTCAAAACATCATATTTTATCTCAAAATGTGTATAGTACTCCTTCATCCAAAAATAAAAACTCTCAAGTTAA
Source organism: Rattus norvegicus (assembly GCF_021556685.1). NCBI lineage: Eukaryota > Metazoa > Chordata > Mammalia > Rodentia > Muridae > Rattus > Rattus norvegicus. Next base: position 69,651,528 of record NC_141544.1, read on the forward strand.
AAATAAAAATCTAAGTATTTAGGTCAATACCATGCATTTCTTTAGTAAGACAGACAAAGAGCTGGTGATGAAGCTCAGTGGTAGAGTACTGGCTTAACATGCAGAACTAGGGATCAGTCTTTGGTACAACCTAAAGAGAGTCAGAGGGGTGTTGTGTTTTGTCAAATACTTTTTCTGCATCTAAGGAGGTGATCATGTGATTTTTTTCTTTGAGTTTGTTAATATAGTGCATTACATTAATGGATTTTTTATATATTAAACCAACCTTGCATCCCTGGGATGAATGCAGCCTACTTGATCATGGTGAATGATGGTTTCTGATGTGAGAACGTAATAAAAGCAATTTACTGCAAACCAACAACCAATATCAAATTAAATGGAGAGATACTTGAAGCAATCCCACTAAAATTGGGGACAAGGATGCCCACTCTCCCCATATCTATTCAATATAGTACTCAAAGAGCTAGCTAGAACAATAAGATAACAAAAAGAGATTAAGAGGATAAAATTGGCAAAGAAGAAATAAAGGTATCATTATTTGCGGATGACATGAGAGTATATATAAGCGATCCCAAAAATTCTACCAGAGAACTTCTGCAGCTGATAAACAACTTCAGCAAAGTAGCTGGATATAAAATTGATTCAAATAAATCAGTAGCTTTCCTTTATACAAATGATAAACAGACTGAAAAGAAATTAGAGAAACAACCCCCCTCACAATAGTCACAAATAATATAAAATATCTTGGGGTAACTCTAACCAAACAAGTAAAAGACATGAACAACAATAACTTCAAGTCTCTTAAAAAAGAAGTAGAAGAAGATCTCAGAAAATGGAGAAATCTCCCAGGCTCATGGATTGGCAGGATTAACATAATCAAAATGGCCATCCTACAAAAGGCAATCTACAGATTCACTGCAATCCCCATCAAAATCCCAACACAATTCTTCAAAGACATTGAAAAAGCAATTCTCAAATTCATCCAGAAAAGAAAAAAGAAAAAAAAGAAAACAGAATAATGAAAACAATTCTTAATAATAAAAGAATGGCTGGGGGAATCACCATCCCTGACCTCAAGCTCTACTACAGAGCAATAGTAATAAAATCTGCATGGGATTGGTACAGACACAGACAGGTTGATCAATGGAATTGATGACCCCGAAGTAAAACCACGCACTTACACACACCTGATCTTTGACAAAGAAGCCAAACATTTTTTTCTTTGACAAAGAAAAAAAAGAAAGCATCTTCAATAAATGGTGCTGGTCTAACTGGCTGTCTGTATGTAAAAAAATGAAAATAGACCCATATTTGTCACCTTGCACAAAGCTCAAGTCCAAGTGTATAAAGGACCTCAACATAAAACCATATACAATGAATCTAATAGAAGAGAAATTAGGAAAGAGCCTTGAACTCATTGACACAGAGAGAAAGTTCCTAAGCAGAACTCCAATGGCTTATGCTCTAAGATCAGGAATTGATAAATGAGACCCTGTGAAACTGAAAAACTTCTGTAAGGCAAAGGACAGTCAATAGGACAAAACGGCATCCTACAGATTGGGAAAAAAAACTTCACTAACCCACAACTGATAGAGGGCTAATATCCAAAATATATAAAGAACTCAAGAAGCTTTTCACCAAAAAACTAAGCAACCCAATCAAAAAATGGGTTATAGAAGCAAACTGAGAATTCACAACAAAGGAATCTCGAATGGTGAGAAGCACCTAAAGAAATGTTCAAAGTCCTTAGTGATCAGAGAAATACAAATCAAAACAACCCTGAGATTCAACCTCACACCAATCAGAATGGCTAAGATCAAAACCTCAGGTGACAAAATATGTTGTTGAGGATGTGGAGAAAGAGGAACATTCCTCCATTGCTGGTGGGATTGCAAACCAGTACAACCTCTCTGGAAATCAATTTGGAAGTTCCTCAGAAAATTGGAAATAGACTTACCTAAAGACCCAGCAATATCACTCTTGGGAATATACCCCAAAGATGCCCCACCATGCCAAAGGGGCACATGTTCCACTATGCTCATATTGACCTTGTTTATGATAGCCAGAAACTGGAAACAACCCAGATGTCCCATGACAGAAGAATGGACACAGAAAATGTGGTTCATTTACACAATGGAATACTACTCAGTTATTGAGAATGAGGACACCCTGAGTTTTGCAGGCAAATGGATGAAACTAGAAAATATCATCCTAAGGGAGGTAACTCATACCCCAAAGGATATCCATGGTATGTTTTCACTAATAAGTGGATATTAGCCAAAAATAAAAAGTACAGGATACTCAAGATACAGTCCACAGAACTCAAAAAGGTCAACAAGTTGAAGGTCCCAAGTGAGGATGTCTCAGTCCCCCTTGGGAGGGAGAAAAAAGCAACCACAAAGGGGTGGAGGGAGGGAAGGACAGGGGATGGAAGGGGAATGGAGTTGGGGAGAGGGGAACTTGATCTGGTATTGTTTGGGGGAAAAGGACCAGCAGAAAGAATGGAAACAGGCAACCTCAGGAGGAAGGAGGTTGGGGGGATCCTCCAGAATATACCAGAGACCTCGAAGGTGAGAAAGTCTTAGGACTCAAAGGGACCTAGATGAAATGCCCTACAGTGGGGAGAGGGAACTTGTGGATTCCATCTCCAGCAGAAAGACAGGGCATCAAATGAGGGATGGGGTTGCTATCCCTCAGTCAAAACTCTGACCCCTAATTGTTCCTGTCTGAAAGAACTGCAGGGATGGAAATGGAGAGGGGCCTGAGGAAAAGAAGGTCCAGTGACAGGCCCAAAGTGGGATCCAGCTCAAGGGGAGGCCTCAACACCTGACACCATTACTGAGGCTATGGGGCGCTCACAAAAAGGGACCAATAATGACTGCCCTCCCAAAGACCCAACAAGCAACTGAAGGAGTCAGATGCAGATATTTGCACCCAACCAATGAACAGAAGTTGCTGACCCCTGTGGTTGAATTAGGGGAAAGCTGGAGGAAGCTGAGGAGGAGAGCAACCCTGTAGAAGGACCAGCAGTCTCAATTAACCTGGACCCCCGAGATCTCTCAGAGTGGACCACCAACTAGGCAGCATACACCAGGTTATATGAGGCCCCCAACACATATACAGCAGAGGACTGGGTTCAGTCAGAGAAGATGCACCTCATGAGACTGAAGGCCCCGAGGAGTTTAGAGGTCTGGTGGGGTGGGTGGAGTGGGTGATGTGGGTGGGGTGGGGTGGGAACATCCTTCTGGAGACGGGGTGGAGAGGAGGTATGGGATATGGAACAGTCAGAGGGTGAACCAGGAGAATAAAATCTGGAGTGTATTAATTAATTTTTTAAAAAGAGCTAGATTCAGATATGAAATGAGTAAGCTTCAGTAACAATCCTAAATTCTATGTTTGGATAAAATATCACTGTCAACTCACGATGTGTTTCACTGCTCATATTTTCTACCTGCTGCCCAGTGTTGAGATCAGACATGAGATCAGACATGAGATCAGACATCTTTTGGCAACAAAGAGAGCAAGGCAGCACTGAACTAAGAGTTATTTTTTAGATCTAGATCACATTCAAGTGCACACAAAAAAAAAGTTTTAAAGCTTCAAATCATACAGGATGGCCTCTAATCAGAATATAACTAAATTGAAAATGAGTGAAAATGAGATATTTAGGAAAGCATCGCATATTTAGGAAGATACTGTACACTGTGATGCATGACTCTGGTTAAAAAAGAAATCCCTAATGAAATTAGAGGCTGTTTTGACCAGATGAAGCAGAAATACAAGAAAATGTGGGATGAGCAACTAATTCAGTACCCACAAGGAAATTAAAACATTAAATACTAGGGGTTTTTCATCTTAAAATTCACCCGAAGGACCTGAAAACAAAATCATCATCATCATCATCATCATCATCATCATCATCATCATCATCACCACCACCACCACCACCATCATCAACATCATCAACAACAAGAACCACCACCACCTTTGGTCAGAAATCAGTAAAACAAGATGAAAACTATACGAAATATTAAGAAAATAAAAAGAAATCCCAGTGTGGGAGGGAAGGAACACGGAAGTCCCCACACCTAGCTGAGGCTAACAGTGGACAGCTTCTGGGGGAGGGACACAGTGTGCTTCCTTTAGGGTGCAGTGCCCAGATAGGTTGACGATGCTCCAATGGACGACCCTACACCCATGTGCATGTGGGCAGTACTAATTAGAGTCAATGGTTTTGGGTTTGGGTTTTGGTTTTTAAGAGAACATGGATAGAGGGATCCTGGAGGACTCAGGGACGGGTTAAATATGATAAAATACACTATATATTGTCAAAAGGTAAGTTCTATACCCTATAAGTTCTCAAAATAAGTAAATATGTTCAATATTTTAAAATAAATAAATGTATAAACTATATTGTGGAATGCTATTCAATACCAAAAAGAAAAACAATCAACATTGATGATCAACAAAATGATTCTGCTAAATGAGACAAGACAGATGAGATACAATATACAAAACACATGTATCTTTAATTAAAATTTGAGTCAGCATAAAAAATAGGTGTCATTAAAGCATTCTCATACATATGTGTCATTAGACCTTTCTCTGCTCCGCTCTACTGCCTCGGTCTATTCTAGGCCTCTCCAAATAGACTCCCTTCTGCTTTCCTGTCAAATATACATACATGTACATATACATATACATGTACGCACATACACACATAGACATGTTTAAATATAGATGCTATATGAATGAACTTGTGATTTTGCTTTTATTTTCCCAATAACTCGGTTTGACATTCCACCTTCAGATTTCTTCCTTTGGTCCTCTTTTTCCACACATGTATGCATATACCTAAATACCTAGATTCTGCATGAGAAAGAAGCCCGAGATGTTTATCTTCCACAGTCTAACATGTTTCATTTAACATGATACCAAGCTGCATGTGCTTTATGGCATGTGATGTAATTTCATTCATCTTCCTTCCTTTCTTTATCTGTTCTTCCATGTGCAGGCTGTGGTGGATCGGGTAACAGTAAACACAGATGTGCAAGCATCTGTGTGGTATACTGACTTAGATTCCTGCAGGACAAGCCCCGGGAATGGTGTAGCTAGATAGATTGAGTCCTATCCTGGGACTCAAATGGAGGAAGAAGAAAACTAAGTCTTTATGAGTCGACCTCTGACCTCCACCTGCACACCTGCTACACACACACACACACACACACACACATGCACACACACATACACACACATGCACACACATACACACACATGTGCACACACACACACTTACGCTCACGTGTGCAAACAAGAATAAATATAGATTTAAAAAAATTAGGAGCTGAAGATATAGCTCACAATTTAAGAGTCCTTCTTACTCTTCCAGACAACTTAAGTTCAGGGCCCAGGATATACCCACATCAGTTACAGGGGAGCCAATGTTCTCTTCTGGCCTCCACAGGGACTTTAACTCACAGAGCATACAAACACACAGAAACAAAAATAAAAATTATTCTAAACTATTTTTGTTCTCCTTCATTTTGTTTCTGAGGAAAAATTTTTGTCTATGGAGCCCTGGCTGTCCTGGAACTCACTATGTAGGCCAGCCCGGCCTCGAACTCACAGAGATCCACCTGGCTTGACCTCCACAGTTCTAGGATTAAAGGAATGCACTACTACACATTCTGGGAAGACTCCACCTCAACCTGGACAGAATGACCACCATCAAGAAAATAAATGACAATAAATGTTTCAAAGCTATAAGGAAAGAGGTGCCATTACCTGTTCTTGATAAATAAATTCTAGGGCAGCCACTGTGCAAATCAGTGTGGAAGGGTCTTGAGAAGCTGAAAATGGATCTACCACATGAGCCAGCTACATCGCTCCTGAACATATACACAAAGGACCCTGTACATGGTGCTTGTCGCTACCCTCTTGACCATAGCAAGGGACTGGAATCAGCCTGGAGGGATAGCTATTTGAAATGTAGTGTATACACATATAAGACTTTGCTCAGAATAAAGTGGAAGGATAAGATTGGTGAAGGCAGAAGAGTGAGGAGCAGGGGTTATTAAACCGAAATGGAATATGTATTTTTAAAAAATCCCACCTGGGAACTTGGTGGTCTATAAGCTAATTTAAGAATAAAACATTGTTTCAAAAAATAGAAAAGATAAGAAAAGAAACACCTACGTTTTAACAAATGTACTATCACCATATACAGCTACACAAACAAGCACAAGACAAAGACCTTGGCGATGAACAAAAGAAGTGTCTAAATTTCGGAGGGAAGAAAACTTTTCCACTTAAGTCAAAGTCGTCAAAGGAGAATGCCTTTTGTTTTTACTGTTAGCGAAACTTCTTAGTAACTCTGAGCAGCAGAAGTTTCCTTTCCCAAATCATCTTTGTCATTTGCCTGAGCAAGCAGATGCAGCCCACACACCGGACACACTGCTAAGGCATGACTGTGCAAACCGGGAGTTGGAGAGAGGTTTCCTCAGTGACAGGAAAAGGCCGCCAGAAACAGCTCATGACTTCCTTGTAAGATTAAACAATTTTCATCCATTGCAAAATGTTGCAATTTTTTTAGTGCAAGCACAAAAAAAAAAAAAAAAAAAAAAAAAAAAAAAAAAAAAAAAAACCTGAAGGAAGGCATTTCTGAAACCTCCCGGCTAACAGCCCTGGTTGGGAGCCATGGTCAGCTCAGACAGAGCACAGAGTACGCCATACATAAGCAGCTGTTAACAGTCATTTATTATTCCGAGTGCATAAAAATAAGAAACAGGGGTTGGGGATTTAGCTCTGTGGTAGAGCGCTTGCCTAGCAAGTGCAAGGCCCTGGGTTCGGCCCTCAGCTATGAAAAAAAAAAAAAAAGACAAAATAACGAAAATAAGAAACAAAAAAGTAAGATTTCCTTCCTTTTCATTCCTTACCAAGTCTTTTAGAGGAATGTAAACTTCTGGTTAAAGATCTAATAAATGGCCAGGCATGGTGGCACACACCTTTAATTTCAGCACTATGGTAGATCCCTGAGTTCAAGGTCAGCCTGATCTACAAAGTGACTTCCAGGACACTTTGATGCACAGAAACACTATCTTGAAAAACAAAACAACAGCAGAAATTTAATAAACAAACTTTATAATAAAACTTTTAAATCAACCTAAACTAGTTTTTTTTACAAAAAAGCATCTACAAATTCATAACTGTATCACTGTAAAATAATAATAAATTCAGAACCTGTCATCTTCATTTGTAATTTAACACAAAATATATCCATCGGAATTAGTGGAAATGTCTAAGGAAAACCAAGTTAAAGGATTTCTGTGTTTGCGAATTAATTTTAAGGTCTGTAACTGTTTTCTTTCCACCCTTCAAAGCTAATCTAATACACTCCGAGCTGAGCTTTTGGGGGGTGAAGCAGGAAGTTATGTCTAAAGGCTAAAGAATCTGAGAGATGGGAGTTTTGTGTCTTCCTTTGAATGTTTTATATAATTAGATGAATTGTGGCGTACTGCTTTCCCTTCTGAAAATATAGGATGTCGTCGTTTACTTTACGAAGGAGTAGGAAGTATAATACAAAAGCACATTGCAACCTGAGGTAGTAAATCCATTGTAATCACAGACACACGTCTCTTGAAGAATCAAGGTTTCATTTTCTTTTACTTATTCACTTATTTTGAGCTCATCTTTGTAATGTTAGCTGCCCTGGAGCTTGCTCCATAGACCAGACTCACATAGACCCACTTCCCTCTGTCTCCCGAGAACTGGGGTTAGAAGTGTTTGCCAGTACACCAGGCTCAAGGTTTTATTTTAAATGAATGCAACTTTATGATGCCCTCTTCATCATCAAAGATCCAGAAATTCGGATTGCCTTGGCAGACACCTTTATTCAGCTATACTAAGACCTTTATTAAGCTCTGCTGCAGAGTGACTTTGGCTTTCGTGGTCACTGTGGTGTGGAGACCTGCTGGCCCAAGTAAAGGCTGAGGTGGCAACTTTAATTGTGACGTAGTGAGTACTTTGCTACATTAATAAGTTACGTGTTACAGCTGTGGGTTAGAAAAGTGTCCTTCTTCTGAGATATTTTTGAATAATCAGTGGAATGAGATGAAAACTCACTGAATTGTGGGATTAAATTGCCAATTTTCCAGAGGTTCTCAGACTAAGATTATCATCATCCAAATGACTTCACGGCATTCTACTCTGATACAATGGCTTTCACACTCTGATAGGAAAGTGATGGAAGTCTGTAATAGCTAGCCAGAAGATCCAACACACACACACACACACACACACACACACACACACACACACACACACACACACACAGAGCATTCATAAATATACACATGCACATAAACCACATACATGCAAAAAACATGGATTTTCCTCACCACTCATATGAAAATTAAACATGAAGAACAAAAATAGCAACAAAAAAAGGGGGGGTGAGAGAAAGGGGGAAGATTTTGGTTTTTGACTCTCAACCAGCATATATGATGAGTAGAATCTTACTTTGCTAGGCTTAAGGGACTTCCTGGGATGCAGGAATTTTAGTTCTCAATCCAGAAGAAGAAAAAGACTCCCCTGTAAACTGAGATGCCTCATCTGCACTGAGCAATTGAAAACCATTATAAATAGAATGTTCAATACTCCTGTTAGCACAACACACAACAAACTAAAAGATATTATATTATTCAGTCGTGTGTGTGTGTGTGTGTACATATATATATATGTGTGTGTATACATATACAGCTGTGCATATATGTGATGATGAAAAAACAATTAAAGAAACAATACTTGTGCAAAGTGAATGATTTCCTCAGGAGAATATGCTGCTGTCACAACAGAGTTTCGGGGAGACTCATAATAGTCTACTTTTTAATTTACTTAGGTCCCTAATATATAAATATCCCTTTGTGTTCACAGATGCCGTGTATTATACAACATAGTATACATTAACATGGGAGAAACTTTAAATAATTGCACGTGAATGAAAAAGTACAAATTAGTTTGTTATATTTTTAATATTCTTTGCCTAACTGGCACAACTGACCTGGGATTTGTTTCCTAGTCTTAGACTTTATGGAATTATCTTTCCTTAGTAGAAATACTGATTTAGTGGCAGACACTTATCTAGGTGTTAAATAACAAGGCTTTGAATAAAGTCCAAAATTTCAGCGAAAACAGAGGAAAGAAGATATCAAAATCTGAGTCGTAAGATCAAACAATAAATTAACTTTTCATGTATTACCCCTGTAATCTCACGCATGTTTCTCAGAACCTCAGTTGTTTAATTACACATGTGAGAGCCGAGAATCTAACGTTATTAGTGGCACTTAAGCTTTGGTAGGCAAGGGTGATTAGTTACATTGTTAGTGAATGTAATTTTAAAAACATAACTAGCCACATGGAAAAAAAATAAAATCAGGTTCCTACCTCACTCCTCAGACGAAGGAAAGAAATATTTAAATGTAATGTTTTAAAGCCTTGAAGGAAAATATGAGTAGTTTGTGGTTTTTAATCTTAAACAGACTGCTGATGGCTAGGACACTCTGTTGCTAGAGCCACGAGGCTTCCTGGGGTGCCAGAGTTTAAGTACTGAAACCAGGAAGAAAGTTCCAGGAAAAATGGGACAGTTGACTTTAAGCAGAAACTTTTCTAACCCCCACAGAAAGCTGAAACCATAAATAAAAATACGGAAATATTTAACTCAAGAACGTATACCCTTTGTATGGTCCCCAAAAAAATTATCATTAAAAGATTGCCAAGCAAAATTGTGCAGACTGTTTACAGCATTTATGATGAACAAAGGCTAATTTTTCTCAGAAAATATACAGAAAGTATGCAACCAATCTGAAAACAATAGAAAAGCTCAAATGAAAGAAAACGGGACAAAGTCGTGAATGCCTCAACAAAAGATTTAACAACCTGCTAGAATAATTCTACCAATCAGAAGGAACCTGGAGATGAAATAAAATACCCAGATAGTTTCCAAAACAAAGACGTGAAAAAAAATGATTACGGAAACAAATCTTTTTTTTTTTTATTAACTTGAGTATTTCTTATATACATTTCGAGTGTTATTCCCTTTCCCTGTTTCCGGGCAAACATCCCCCTCCCCCCTCCCCTTCCTTATGGGTGTTCCCCTCCCAACCCTCCCCCCATTGCCGCCCTCCCCCCAACAGTCTAGTTCACTGGGGGTTCAGACTTAGCAGGACCCAGGGCTTCCCCTTCCACTGGTGCTCTTACTAGGATATTCATTGCTACCTATGGGGTCAGAGTCCAGGGTCAGTCCATGTATAGTCTTTAGGTAGTGGCTTAGTCCCTGGAAGCTCTGGTTGCTTGACATTATTGTACTTTTGGGGTCTCGAGCCCCTTCAAGCTCTTCCAGTTCTTTCTCTGATTTACGGAAACAAATCTTAAGACACAAGAATTCAAACAACAAATTCAATAAATAGATAAAATTTAGAAAGCAAGCACTAATTGTGGTGAATAACAAATCTTATTCCAGTTTCCACAGCAAAGGAGTCATTTATGCTACTTGTCAACTACTTGTGCCAACTGCTAATAAAGGCTTTGCCAAGAAAGAAAGAAAGAAAGAAAGAAAGAAAGAAAGAAAGAAAGAAAGAAAGAAAGAAAGAAAGAAAGGAAGGAAGGAAGGAAGGAAGGAAGGAAGGAAGGAAGAAAGAAAGAAAAGAAAGAAAGAAAGAAAGAAAGAAAGAAAGAAAGAAAGAAAGAAAGAAAGAAAGGCCTCTAATTGTCAAATAATCAAAGCTAGCCAATGGAGAGAAACTTGCTCACTGACATAAGACAAATACTATAGACATGTATATACATGATCCATGACCGTAAGGGACACCAATGGACACATACTAAATAGATATGCAGATTCACATATGCAAAGACACATAATAAAATGTTAAATCCAGCATTGGTTCTTATTTCTGAACCTGAAAATGGCCAAAATGCCAATCCGTAGAGTTTGTTTTATAACGTAAACTAACTATATGTTATAAAACAATGCATGTGAAAATTCTTTGAAAACTATAAAATAATTCATCTTAAAATGTTTTCAACTACAAACTGTGCTACAAACGCCAGTTACTCTGTTGGACCTAACCCTCCCAACAACTCTAGAATCTAGATTAAGGATCTGCAGCAAAGTCTCCTGAGTTTTCCATTAAGTGGCAGCTAGTTTAAGATCTTAAAAATGTGATAGGAACTAACCAAGAGTGGCTGCAAGCTAGCTCAAACCCATCATCTGCCAAGTGTCATCTGTGGTATGGAAAGTAGAGAAAAGGTCAAACTCAGACCTTTAGAAGTGTGCACCTAGGGCTCTGCTGGAGGCTAAGAGCTTGACGGAAACAGTGCAGCAGAGCAGAAAGCAATCGTCGTGTCATGAAGTCCAGAAGTCAGATCTCCTGATACGAAGGATGCAGATCAAATTAAACGAGGAAATTTTTGAAGTAAGAGCTGTATTACTTGGCAACAAGCATTTCAGTGATGACCCTTGAGATCGGTAAGGGAAGCCATCTTAGTAGAGATATAGGGTTGGAAACCAACCTGAACGGGACCTAGAGAACCGAGATGATGGAATACACAAAATGGAGGCTTAGCCAAGAATTCTGCCTTAGATAAAGATGGGAGCTCTGAGACCTTGACTTTGTTTTCCTGTGCGTATCAGACTTGGGACAGAGCTAGAGCAACAGCTGGTGCTTGGGGATTTAGGAAGCATCTAAGGACAGGGGAAGACAAAGTGTGCTTCGAGATAGAAAGAGATAGAAGTGAAATGAATAAATAAAGCTGGCTGAGAAACCAGGATCCTAGAGGTACTGAAGGAGTGTGAGGCAAACAGCAAAGTGGTTTCCTTTAGAAAAGACCGGAGAAGGCATGCTTACGGATGCATGAGGCAGTAAGGATGTTCAAGTTAAGTAGCTGAGTGTTTGGTAGCTGGCAGGGCCCTAGGTATGCTAGGATAAATGGAGCAAGGTCTCAAATGCCTTACTACTGGGAGGTTAAAGTCCACACTGAAGATGAGTTCATCAGAAATGAGCTACTGTCCTTTGACTGTGGAATAACTAGGATACCCTAGGTAGCATAAAGACTTAATTAAAAAAAAAGACCTAGAGTAGAACTCTTAACTACAACTCTATCCATAATCACCTAGGTTCATGAAAGCCCACATGCCTGGACCTTTGAAAGCCTGAGTGTCCCTAGCAACTTAGGCTCCATAGGAAACTCACTGAGGCATTTTTCTTCTTCTTCTTCTTCTTCTTCTTCTTCTTCCTCTTCTTCTTCTTCTTCCTCTTCTTCTTCTTCTTCCTCTTCTTCTTCTTCTTCCTCCTCTTCCTCCTCCTCCTCCTCCTCCTCCTCCTCCTTCTTCTCCTCCTCTTCTTGTTAGTTGTTGTTTGATTGTTTGTTTGTTTGAGACAGGGTTTACCTATGCAGCCCTGGCTGTCCTGGAACTCACTCTGTAGACCAAACTGGCCTTGAACTCAGATCTGCCTGCTTCTGCCTCCTAAATGCTAGGATCAAAGGCATGTGCTACCACTACCTGGTTCTGTGTGTCACAGCGTAAAAGTACAGGATTACAATAGTACCTGGACAACAGCTAAGAAGGAAGTTAAGGTTTGCTTTGGGAATAAAACTAGCCAGACTTAATCATTTGGAATCTGCCAGTATTTACCACTTCAACTTGTATCAAAAAAAAAAAAAAGGTAGTTACTAAATACCTTAAAACTGCATGAACACACAGAGATCAAAAAGATACTTTAACTGAGTCACCACATTGTCTCAGATAAGTATCCTGAATACACTCCCAGGTTTGCCACTGCTGATGGGGTTTGGGGGTGGGGGTAGCTTCTGCTTTCCCCTCTTGCTATAGTTCCCTTCCCCTTCCTTTGCTGCCTAACCATAGATTCTCACCATCGATTTTCCTCCCACTTACTTCCCTAGCAGTAGTAGCAATCTGACTGCGCTCCCGCCTTCTACTCAAACTGCAATCACGATGCCACCAGCGTGTTTATAGGCAAATTGGGTCTTCGCCACAGTGTCTGTGCACCTGGGTTGCTTGGCTGGTTTTTTAGACTGTGGAAGTTAGAACTAAAATGGAATTATTTGTATTAATTATTTCATTTTTTAAATTAAATAAATAAAGTCAGAACATTATTGCTTACGCCTGGTTAAAAAAAAAAAAGCTGTCATGGCTCTGTATAACTGTGCATAAAGGTCACTGCTACCTTACACAGGAAACAAAACCATTATGCAACAACTATGGGAACATATGGACAGAGCCCAGTCAGGTCATAAATTCTTGCAGGCAATGAGGATAGTTTGAAAACACCCTGTGTAATCCTTCCTTTTCCATCTTTAAAAGCTTCCCTTGCTGAAACCTCTTGGAGTACACACAGTCGACAGTGACACGAGCTGCTAGTGAGGTGCCACTCCTAAATATGTTTACTAATCTTTGGGGTGTCTCTCTCGGTTTGCTCTCTAAGTTAACAATACGCACGGTCACTTTCTCCTTCCGAAGCCCCTTTCTTCACCTCCACCACAACACCTGCGCTCCTTCTCTGTCTCCTTCCCTGCCTACTCCAATACCCTCTCTGTAAGCTACCTTTCTCCCTGGGCACCTTGGTGTGGGTATTCTTCCAAAAGTCAGGTGCTCCTTCATGTTCGTTAGTTAGCTAGCTAGTTAGCTAGTTAGCTAGCTAGTTAGTTAGTTAGCTAGCTAGCAAGCTAGTAGGTTAGTTTTGGTTTTGTTTTCGTTTTTTGAGACAACACAGCCCTGGCTATCCTAGAACTCTTTCTGTAGACCAGGCTGGCCTCCAACTCAGAGATCTGCCTGCCTCTGCCTCCTGAGGGCTAGGAGTAAAGGCCTGCACCACCACCAACCAGCCATGTTGTCTATTTGCTTGCTCGTTTGAGACAGGCTCTAACTACGTAGTCTAGGTGGACCACACCACCCGCCTCACCCACCTAAATACAGAAGTTGAAGGTGTGTGTGCACCACCATTCACAGGTCTTTCACAAACTACTCTCTTCTCTGTGCCTTCTCCCATTACCCCTCCCACCCTCCGGAATCTCTGCTACATCTCCACACAGTTGGCCCCCTCACGCCCATTGTACCTGAGCTCTCTGTGTGTGTCATGCATACTGTTCTACCAGCCCAGAGAGCTCATCTCACAGCCCTTCTTCTGCCATCTCCACCTATCTGTCACCTCCTTGGGCAGTCTCCCTGACACCCAGACAAGAACAGACTCGCCGGTTACATTTTTATGCCAGCTCGTAATTCCCCTACATATTTTATGTTCTTGAATTATTTGCAAGAATTTGTATAACAGCTATCTTCCCTCCCAGACTCTAAGCTCCAAGAAAGTAGGGTCTGTGGCTGTCTTTTTGAAGGGCTGGGGTTTAGTTTAAACCCTTGTACATGGGAGACCAAGCTCTGCCACAGAACTACCTCCCCAGCCCTGCTACATCTTTTCTCATCAAGTATCACCAGAACAGAGCACAGTACCGGCACATGGCCGAACACTCCCTTGCTTACTGTCTGACCAAATGACCAAACCTCACTTTAGCTGTGACTTATTTTTCCTTATCAATCTCAAGTCTTTAATTGCCCTTGCTTCTCTCTTAAATGTGACTTTCATTTCCAGTGCATCACCTCTAAAACCAGGGGTTCCCAGACACACAGAGACTCTTGCCACGGCTCTTTCCCTTCTGTTGCTGGTACTGCAGAGCTGTTTCAACCTGATTCATCCACTGAAAGGTGAGACGGCCTCATCAGCAGTTCCTTGATAAAGACTTGATAGTCTTTATTGGCCCACATAAAAGATGGGAGAATTTAATACAGAGGTGTCTTTGAGTCCTTCCTGTTTAAAAATTCTGAATCTCCTAACATTGTCATACCCATTTGTTCCGTACATGAGGAAATTGCATCTGAAGAAGTTAAGCAATTTCTTATAGATGAACATACCACAGCTAGACAGATTAAATGTGGCCAAACCCCAGCAATATGGACTAAATGTTGAAAACAGCCCTAGAAGATCAGAGATTAAGTTCAGAGAAATGATGTGAGAGGCAGGCTGACTCTCCACTAGAGCTTTTAGTGCTAAAGGGGAGGGGAGATCAATCTTAACCCATAATTCTGCACATCTCCAGCATATATATGATTTGATAATGGAAGTAAAATAAGATTCCAGACACAAAATAGCTAACTCTTTTCACAAAAGAAAACTGAGGGTTGGGGATTTAGCTCAGTGTTAGAGCGCTTGCCTAGCAGGAGCAAGGCCCTGGGTTCGGTCCCCAGCTCCGAAAAAAAGAAAAAAAGAAAAAAAGAAAAAAAGAAAAAAAAAAGAAAACTGAGAGAACTTCTTAACAGACAAAAGTAAAAGAAAAATTAAAGCTATAAAATTTATTTGGAGAATAATACCGGATAGAGGCTCAGAATTTCATGAAGGAATGAAGAACCTGGGAGGCAGCCACTGTAGCCTAGAATGTGCCACTCAGAATCCCCTTCAGGGATTGTGCATGACAGAACAGTAGACAGCCTTCCGTTTTTAGGGACTTCAAAGGATGGTTTGGTTTCTTTGCTCAAAATCAAGCCCTTCCCAGGGCAGCCCACCTAATAACTGAATAAGGTGGCGTTCTGATCAGTGTGGAATCTCTCAAAAGCCCAGCTAGCAATGAATATCCTAGTAAGAGCACCAGTGGAAGGGGAAGCCCTGGGTCCTGCTAAGACTGAACCCCCAGTGAACTAGACTGTTGGGGGGAGGGCGGCAATGGGGGGAGGGTTGGGAGGGGAACACCCATAAGGAAGGGGAGGGGGGAGGGGGATATTTGCCCGGAAACCGGGAAAGGGAATAACACTCGAAATGTATATAAGAAATACTCAAGTTAATTTAAAAAAAAAAAAAAAAAAAAAAAGCCCAGCTAGCTCATCCCCACTGTGCCCACTGAGAGTGGTGACTGAGATGCAGGAATGTTTGCACACCAAACCCCATCAAAGTCTGACTCCAGGAAAACGCACCGCAGCATCCATGGTTCAGAGCAGCAGTGACACTGAAAGAAAACTACTTCTTTCTAAATGGAAGAAGTGTTATTTGTGCCTCTGTGCCGGCGTTTCTCTAGGTGCCTCCCTTAAACACAAATAAGATTGTGTTCTCAGAACAAACGGAGCCTGGATTTTCAGACATGCACGGCATCCACATTCTAGGTGTGAAAACCTTGAAATCTTTGCTTAGTGTTAATGCATGCATGACATCAGTTCTTGGGGGAGAATGAAATGCGTAGATTATAGCCAATTCTCATGAAAAATCCCATGTATTTGTGGTGGTTATTGTTTCTTAACAGGATGGATGGCGATTGCTTCTTGGGGAGAATTAGCATCACTCAGTCCAAAGCTATACAACACCCTCTGTCCTGCTCTCTAGACCTAGTCAGGAGCTAGCAAGCGGGAGTCAGCAACATCAAGGAAGGGGAATGCAAAAGCTTGTTGGCCTTGCTAACGTTTTAACAACTGTATAGATTGTTCCTTCAGACACAAGATGAAGCCAAATGGCCGCTGGGTGGCTTTGCTGGGTAGCAACATCAGCCGAAATTCACCTGGTCATGTTGAGAAGTAGTTTATCACAATGGATACCTTTATTGATCCCACCTTGTTCTAACCATGTCCAGCTGGCCTCCCTGTATCTAACATCTGTATCAACTAATTTCTCAAGCTCAGAGCCTTTTCTTCCCTCCTAGTTAAGTAAGGCTAAGCATGCAGTCTGTGGGTGACACTGTCTCCTTTCCCATCTCCTCTTAGAGCTTGCTCTCTATTACACAGAGATAATTATGGCTCCCCTGACCGGAATACAAGCATTCCTAGTGCTTCATCTCTCATTTGCCTGTCTGTATCGGCTTTGCGGGAACATCTGCTCCATAGGTGGCTTACAAACACAGGATTTTTCCATTCTCCCCAGCATGGATAGGCATGTCCATCCTTCATGTCCTTCCCCTATGGTTTCCCTTCTCGTCCACCAATGCCCAGAACCTTCTCCTGTAGGAACCCCTGTGAAGACACTCCTGATTCCGGCTTCAAAGGGAACACTTTACAAAGTGTCACTGCCAATCAACAGGATCCTGCTGCCGCATTCTCCAAAACTACTGCCTGAGATTATGGCTTCTCTCTACGAGCTAACAGATGACCTCACCATCAAGAGTACAATATCCAGATTCTATATCCGTTAAAGATCCTCAGAGAGCAGCCTTATTTTTTATTATATAACACACTGTTCCTGCAAGCTGGGTCTTTTTTTCCACAGCATTATTTTTATTTCTTCCTATTTGCATAATATGTAAAAAGACAGTGAGAGGGAAAGATGTATTGGGTTTTACTCAGCCCAAGAGGCAAGCCGTGACTGGTGACTGCTGGCACACAGCTTTAGAGAGAAAGGACATGTGGCCCAGAAATCCCCTTGTTGGTCAGAGAACAAGTCATCTATGAAGTAATTAAAAATGGAAAAAAATAATTTACAAAATATGCGAAAAACACAAAGAACAACAACAACGAAAACCCTTGTAAATCATCCCCACCTCCACAGGAGAAGAGAGAGAAAGAAGGATGGGGGTAGATACCAGAGGGCATCACAAGGACTGCAAAGAACATGTCTCCCAACAATCAAACATAAGCAAAAATTAATTATCTTCACAGCTTTTTTCTTTCACTGGTAATTAGAACTACATTAACATTGTCCTTAAGTTAATTTTAGTTATCACTGAAAATAATAGTCTAAATACCCACTCCTAGCATTGCAAGCTAGATCTTATTGTCTCACAGAACCTCCTGATCTGTTACACACCCTGCCTCCCAATTTCCTTCTCCATCTATCTTCTTTGTCTATGTCTGTTGAAACCTGCAGGTGCAGGCCACTTCTGTAACACCATCGACACCCTACGGTTTTACTAATTCTTCACATTTTTTTTACTTCGATATTTTCTGCCTTCCAATGTTCCTTAAGGATTTCATTTTATTATCATCTCCCTCATTTAGATTGCTGGAAGCTTTTAGTCAGCATTCTTGCACACGAGATACATACATACATACATACATACATACATACATACATACATCCCCCCTCTCTCTCCCCTCTTAGTATTCTTATTCACCAGAATCTTGAGCATAAATGTCCAAAAGAAAGCAAACCTATGTGTTACGCCAACTGTCAGATTTACAGCTAGCCCAAACTTAAAAAAGAAAGAGAGGGCTAAGTTAACGAGGCCTGTTCCTTGCTTTTCTGATGTTGCCTTTAATCTCATATTAAGTCTTACTGTGCCTCCTCTTGTTGGTACCTGCCCCCTAGTGGAAGGCAAGGAAGGTGAGTAAAACATCTGAAAAGGAAGAAAGCAGAAGAGTTAGCTCCTTTTCATTTTTAGAAACTCACACTGGCAAAACCAGCAACTTCAATAAAAGGGATGGTCTCAGTGGGGACATGAAACTTTCACGTTGAATGTAAGAACTTAGAAGTCAATGGGACAAAATGAGGAGAAAGGAATGCCACCATCTGTGAAAGTGGAGGACAGGCAGCCATGAGAGACAGAGAGAGAGCTTAGATTCTTGATAACTTCCCTTCCAGTGCTTTATTAAATAAACACCACCGGGTTTGAAGTTTAAAGTACCTTCCAAAAGTAAACAGGCAAAACGAGAGCGTCCATCCCATCATCCACCCTGGTGCTCTACGCTTTCTCCTGTGTGAATGGCTCTTACACAGACTAAGCTACTCCTGTCCACAGCAGCACTAATCAAAGCCATGGAGTCGCAGCCCTGGCTGCTTTCAGCTCACCACTCTAAGTCATTTCATGCCCAAGCATGTGTATAAAGTAATTTACTGAATTGCATTCTAAACACTTGATGGTTTTCTGGTACCAGCTTGGATTTCAGAGACTTGGTGACCATAGTGTCTCCAACTTATGTTCAGACACAACCTTAAAAATATGAACCTTTCAGCCTTCCAAATTCAAATTCTGTTCTGTTTCCATTTTTGCTGCTTTCCTGTCCTGTCCGACAAGTTAACACTCAACCCAACACAAACAGCTCCTTGCCTGCCTGCCTGCCTTTCCCTGTCAAACTGATCCTGCACAGACTTCAAGCGCTTTCTAGAGAAACGAAAGACTCAGGACACTCTTTCCCCCATTCAAATTATAACCAAATATTAGCTTAGCATTTTCAGCTGTGCTACACTGGGTGGTTCGCCTTAGTGAAAAGCAACACAGGTAAACTGCTCGCTCAAATGTCCTCTGGTGCTCACAGAAATAAGTAGGCTACTAGTCCTTTATTACTGTGGACAGATCATGTTACCTCCCTATGCTTCGGGTTCTATCTCTGTGAGACAGAGCTTCCTTTCTCCCATCCCTACCTCAGTGGCTTGCTATGCACATCAAAGAGAACAGATAACTGAAAGCTTTCAGCAGAAGGGTGCAGTAGCAGATCATAGCTATTTCATGTGTGCTCCCCAGTAAGATTATCGTGTGATGTTCTTTTTCTGCAAGATAGACAAAAAATATGATTTTAAAGGAATTCCGATGACAGGAAAGAAACACCGTGTGTCCTTTAAACTGTTAAATGGTAAATTTTAGAGCTAACTGTGCTATTCCCTTGCAGCTGTTGCAGCTACTAAAAGCGAAACACGAAAAAGCCTCCTACATCAACTCCCACCTACCTTCTACAGTGAAATCAGGACACCCTCACAGTTAGCCCCAAATTCTATTGAACTCCTACAAAACTCCAGACGCCGAGGAGCGTACCTCCTAATTCAGAAAGTGTCTCCGGAGCCCACATACCTCCAAGATAAAGGCGAATATGCATCACAGATACACCAGTGTAACTGTATGCAAAAGCCCACAGTCACGGAAAGCGACAGGAAAAAAACAAACAAACAAACAAAAACGGTATATTCCGAACTCACACTGCTGGCAAAGGAGACTTAGATGGGATACCAGAAATGACGGTTGTTTGGTTTTTTGTTTTTTGTTTTTTTTTTTTTCCCAAGAAGAGTCAGAGAACCCATGTCACTTTAATTGCTATGAATTTCATTTATTCTGCCTCGTCCTAAAGGGGGAGGGGAGATGAGGAAGCGGCCGTGGAGGAAATTATAGAACACGAAGCAAAATAAATCAGACAAAGCAGAAAGTAGGGGTGATGAGATAGCCCCATATCTGGAGGAATGCTCGTCTCTACAACAGAAACTGACTTGCGTTGCCCAGCGAAAAGGGGCAAGTCTTGAATGCTGCACAGAACGGGTCTCCCTTAGCCATTCACCTAGAGAAAATTCAGACTCACCAGCCGCGAAGACCCCCCAGATCAAGAGTACTGCTACGTGAGAAGTTCTCCAAAAGCAGAGCATTTCGGTTTTCTGGTTTTCAGCGGCTCACTCGGTGCTCTTTCTCTTCACAGGTAGGGGAGCAGCGGTGACCATGACCAGGATCCCTCCGCTCTCGGGTTGGCTTCTGCGTGGTAGCCCACCTCTTAACCCATCAGCCGGGAGCAGTCCTGTCTTCCCTGCCCTCTCCTTCCACTCAGCGTGCTTTGGTCTGACTAGTAACTTGGAAGCGAAGAAACTTCTCTGGGACTTGACACAGCAATAGATTTCCTGTGCAGAGCCGTGAGGCAAAGACAGAGGAAGCTGACTAAGTGGGTTACTTTCAGCCCATTGGCTCTCTTCTCCTGCTGCTCACTGATAAACTGTACAGTAAGGCTCTGAACATGCCCAAGACGGATGGATGTGCCTGGATCTCCATTCAAAACTGAAGAGGGTTATTGATGGATTTTCAGCCCATGCTTGTAAATTTCCTTAGCACAATGAACTTCTGGAAAGTTCTCCATTTTTTTTTTTAAAGTGTGTACAGCCTTCCTCAGTCTTTAAATGCAGAATAAATATTTCCTCTTGAAAGTTACTATCTAGTCTAGAAGCCCATACACAATGCTGGAAGCACAAACTGTGTACCACTTTTGCTGTTTTTAACCCCAGTAATTCCAAAATGAGTGGCTTAACACAACACAAACGCACTACCTGGGAGACAAAATTCTAAATAGCCTTGTATGGGGTTAAGGTCAAGGGCACCGCCAGGGCTCTGCTTCTTCTGGGGTCATGACCTTTGCCAGCATCCAGACGTCTTGGCTCTCTAGCCTGCCAGCATCATTCTGACCTTTGCTCCATCACCACAGCTGATTGCCCGATGATGACCTTTCTGCCTTCCCCTTACAAGGTCCTTTGTGATTAATTTGTCCTGCAGAGGTAAGAAGCATTGTCTGTCCATCTGAGATCCTTAACTTTATTACATTCACAGAGTCCCTTATGCCATATCAGTGAACGTCCAGTCACGGACCCTCAGATGTGTGACAACTCAAAGGTGGTTATCTGTGATTTCGAGAACCTAACTCTTCGAAAGTCAGAGGGAATGGAAATTCAGTACGGATGAGCTGTCACACATCTGAGAGTCTAACTTTCCAGAAAAATTTTGTGTAATGTTGCTAGTTAATATATACACTTAGATTACAGTTGAGAGGAAGGAGAAGAGAAAAGAAAAAAAAAAAAAAAAACCAAAACCCTCTGCGGTAAGAATTTCTCCTACCCCGGAGCACAACGCTCCAGGAAGAGGAAGAAAACATTGCCGACAGGAAAAAAGATAAAACAGCACGCATTTTCTTTCAAAGTTAGCAATTCCACCTCCCCTGTTGCAAAACATTAAGCTCTATTTATAGACCATCTCTCCACCTCTCAGGCTTTCTCAGTGAATCAATCTGGTTTGGACAATGAGATAAAATAAACCCTTAAGAGTAAGGAAGGCTGGAAGACCTGGGCTATGACAAAGAGTTCCTCGGTTTGATGAGTCACGAGATGTCTAAAAAAAAAAAAAAAAAAGTGAAGAGATGTCATTTAAATGAAATACTGTTTTTCCATCGCAAGAAGCTGTTGACACTGTAGGTTCGGACGACAAACTGAACAGTGCTTAATTCTCTGCCAAGCACCTCAATGATACTGGCTAATTTTTTTAGTTGTGTCTGGTGGGTTGTTTTTGTTTTTTGTTTTGTTTTGTTTTTTTCCTATTTGATATTATAGTGACATGAGCTTTTGTCCACGTCATCAAAAACTCTTAATGATCAGGAGAGCAAAATGACTTAGTAGGTAAAGGTGTTGGCCACGCAAGCATGAGGACCTAATTACAGTCCTCAGCAACTCCATCAAAGAAGAGTGAAATGACATAGCCAACCTTCACATGTGTACTGTGGCATGTACATGGACACACACACACACACACACACACACACACACACAGCACAGAGAGAGGAGAGAGAGAACAAATTCTTTAATTCTGTTTTTCCTTTTGTGCTATTCTCTTTATCATTTGTTTTTGAGACGGGATGGCCTCGAACTTTCTGTGTATCCACGAATAGCCAGCAACTCCTGAGTCTCCCGTCTTCACCTCCCCAGTACTGAGATTGTGGCATGTGCTACCACAGCTGGTTTATGTGGTACTGGGGATGAACCCATGGTTTCCTGCATGCTAGGCAAGCACTCTATACGCTGAGCCACATTCACAGCCTCGGAAAGGTTTAAACTGCTTTTATTTGTCTGAAATTACTTTCGTTTAATGCTTGCTTGAGGATAAAATCGAAGCTAAGCTCCAGAGGCTTTCTAAAGTCTCAAAGAGATCTGGTGGATGAAGAGAGCAGAGGATTTCATGCTTGCCCGTGGCCGGGCTGAGTTCCTCAGCCTCAGTTTCCACCCCCTACAGCCCCACCCCTAGTCTGAGATCTCAGGCAGTGATTTTTCAGACACTTCCCTCGTGTGCTCATCTGAGAACAAATCACAATCTTTAATCAGCTGTGTAAGAGTCCACTCAGTAACTTTCACACCATGGGATTCACAAAGTAGGCTTGCAAAGAGTTTACTTGTTCTCTCTACTCCTTTGCATCTTCTGCGTTCAAGACCCACACCCCGGGCTGGAGAGATGGCTCAGCGGTTAAGAGCACCCGACTGCTCTTCCAGAGGTCCTGAGTTCAATTCCCAGGAACCATATGGTGGCTCACAACCATCTGTAAAGAGACCTGATGCCCTCTTCTGGTGTATCTGAAGACAGCTACAGTGTACTTATATATAATAAATGAATAAATCTTTAAAAAAAAAAAAAAAGACCCACACCCCAACTTTCCCAAGCCCCACCTTCTCTTCGTAAGGAGAACAGGCCTTTACATTAAGGCACCAGAGGGTTATCAACACTTCAATTCTCTCTGAAGATGTACAATGAACATTACCACTATAACAGAGGTATGTGTACATCTCGTAAATGCTTCTCTCTGAAAAATCTCAAGGCCCGAGTTTCTTCCTTTGTGTACTTTTTGGTACCAGATCCCAGAAAACAGAACAGAAGAATGAGGAAAGATCAAGAAAAAGAAATTGCTCAAGTAGGAACACAAACCTCCAACCTTCTTTCACTGCAATCTATTAACAATAGGGGAGTTTGCGGAAGAAAGAAAATAAAATTCCAAGTGATGTGATGTAGATTTGAAAACATGAAACAGAGTGGAATAGCATAGATCGACACCAATGGTATGGTAACCAAAAGCTAAAGGCTTAGCAAGTTAGTTAGAGCCCCTTTAACTAACAAACTTGTACCTTTGGCTTATTCAAAAAATTATGTATCTGTCTTCAAATGCTATTTGAGTAAACTTCTGCTCAGTATTCCTTAGTCTTGAAGGACCCAGGATGTAGTTCAGTGTCAAGTGTCTGCCCAGCATGTTCAGTTCCTGGCCCCGAAAAGAAGGATGTGGCTGATACACTATATGTGTTTACCTTCACACCCTATCGTTATGCTGATATTTATCTTGAAAAATTCTACTTCTCCTGACACTGTGTCATCAGCATTGAAATTATCTTCATCATATATTTATACATGTACATATACTATATGTATATATATACCTACATTTATATATTATACATTTACATTTATATCATATACGAGCTGACCATTTTGTTATAATTTTACAAATTGTGCAAAAAATAGACATGAGTGTATCAAAATAAAGTATGTACAACATCAAAGAAGCAGCATGTGCTGTAGTTAGTGTGAAAGCATACTTTGCACACATAAGGAAACTTTAGTGATGTTTTATTGGTTGCTAAGATCTTATTGGTCACATCCAAGGCAAAGAACACTTACTTAGCCCTTACGCTTAACATCCAAAGTCAAGTCCTAAACACTTCCCAAGTATTACCCTATTTAATTCTCTCCACAGCCCTATGTAGAATATATTTAGCATTCCCATTTTACATTTCCCATTTCATAGGGAAAAAAAACCTAAGTAAAATTTCCAAAGACACACATGTGACACGGGAGAGAAGCAGGAAAGAGCCCCAAGAAACTTGATTTCATTGTTAGACCTTGGTCGGTTAGCCTGTCCTTTTCTTTCTCCTTTCTGATGCTCTTGTCTTGTCTTCAATACATCTTCCACTGGGTGTTCATCTACCATTTATGTTTCTCTTTCAACTTCACACACTTATCACTTCACTGAATTGTGTTGTTTTTGTTGTTGTTTTGTCCGTGGTTCTTTAATAAATGAGCCATGTGCCTATTTACATTAATATTGCTCTCTCCTGCCCACTGCAGGCAATTTTGTGAAATCAATACAAATGCTTTCAAACTTGTAGTTGGTAAGTTCAGTTCATGGTTTCACTTTGAGATTTTGAACACAGTGTATGCTAATGTACTAAGCACTTGCACACTTAATTAATATCTTCTATGAATTTATTTTAAATTATAGGTCCAGGCATGGTGGTACATGCCTTTAATACCCAGATTTGGGGAGGCAGAGGCAGGAGGATCTCTATGAGTCTGCAGCCAGTTGGATCTACATAGCAAGCTCAGGACAGCCAAGACTACACAGAGAGAGACCTTGTCACTTGTCTTAAAAACATCAACAAAAAATTACAAATGATTACTTAACGGATAGTGTGACTGTCATGGCTAGAAAAATGTGTTATTTTAAAAAGTAATAATGAATCTTCTGAATTGCTGGGAAGATTTAGTACAAACCATATAAAGAAACTGATACATAAGAGACTCCTTGCCTCGTTTCAAGAAAAACTGAAGATTGCCATTGTTGAGCATTTAGCAAAGGAAACTGGGAGATGGAGTTCAGTGTGAGTAGAAACTGCAGGCCATCATTTGTAGTGATGAAGGGATAAAGAAAAACTGCAACAGATGGAAAAGAGTCACTACACAAGACTCATACAGAATTCCCATACAGAATTCAAGAGTATAAATCGTCCTTTAATATATCTTCTATTGGCCCCAAATGACCAGGTTTAAAGCTGCATACCCATCAGTCACAGAAGATGGCTACAGGAAGACGTGGGTGAGACCGTTCACAAAAAAACGACCTGAGCTGTGAGCAATGCATCAAAACTGAAATAGGAAAGCCGTTTACTGAGAGAGATAACATGGTACCTTGCAGTGTCGGCCATGTAGTTAAATACTGGGAAATAATCAGATCCAATTCTGGACTCAGGAACAATGCTTTCAGTGCTACCAACTATATTTATGCCCCCAGAGGCCAAGTAAATGAGAAATCTTGTTGAAAATACAATACTGAGTGTGCAGGGACAAAAGTGGAGCAGAAACAGATAGAATGACTAACCAATGACTGGCCCAACTTGAGACCCATCCCTTGGGAATCACCCAATCCCTGACACTATTAATGATATTCAGTTACGCTTACAGACAGAAGTCTAGCATAATTGTTCTCTGAGAAGCTCCAACCAGTAGCCAATGAAAACAAATCCAGAGACCCACAGCCAAGCCTAAGATGGAGCTCGGGGAGTCTTGTAGAAGAGTTGGGGAAAGGATTGAGGGGACCAAAGGGGACAGGGACTCTACGGGAAGACCAACAGAGTCAACTAACCTAAACCCTTGGGAGCTCCAAGAGGCTGAAACACCATTCAAAGAGCAAGCATGGGATGGACCTAGGTCCCCCACACAAACGTAGCAGATGTGCAGCTTGGCCTTCATGCAGGCCCCCCAACAATTGGATCGGGTACTGTCCCTGATTCTGTTGCCTTCCTGTGTGGGGGAGGTACTGGGGAGGTGACATTGGAATGTAAAGTGAATACATAAATAACTTTTTAAATAGAAAAAAATACAGTCTTGAAGTATTACTCTGCATTATTACTTAGTTAAAGCAGTTCTTACTTACAGATGGCAATTGGGAAGTCCTGGAAAATACAGAAGTTAAACAGGAGGAAAAAAAGATGAAAATTGCTGTCACATATCTTAGCTAAAAACTAACAACATAGCAAAACGTACTGAAGTCAAACAGACAACAATCATCTGACTTCCAAAATTTACTAAGGCAGAAAAGTTGAAACAGAATATTCCAAGGGAGATTATCTTAAATGTCCCAGATAGTATTTAATTAATAAATAAATTCCATGTGACCTTCTAATAAACTAATATAAAATATGAAAACCACTGCAGCCACAAAAACTGGTATTTTCCTGCAATTCATTTGAATTTCATTGGCTCAAGATTTCTCAAGGGAATGATAAATGTTCCAAGGAACTCTTGTGGCTTTAGTCTCCCAGTAGGTTAAAAATGTTGCCTTCAAACTATATATAGCTAACCAGGCTGTATTTTGTAATAATATAATGGTTTAGTGAATAAGTGACAATTTTAAATGGTTGGAATCCAATGTGTAAAACTTAAGAAAATCATGAGCTTCCCCCTCTTTTGAAGTAGCTGTTAAAGCTGTACTGTTAACAGTGCTAACATCAAAATTCCTTAGTTCAACCTTCAATTCTGTCACTTAATTTTTTCCCCTGGTCTAGAATGTGTCTATTTGATCCTTTTTTAAAAAAATTTGCCATGCTGACCAATGATAGCACATGCCTTTAATCTTACTCAGTAGGAAGAAGTAGGCAGATCTGTGTGAGTTCAAGGCCAGCCTGGACCACAGAGCAAGTTCCAAGATAGCCAGGGCTACATGGAGAAACCCTGTCAAATAAATAAATAAATAAATAAATAAATAAATAAATAAACAAATAAATCTTTATGATTCTTTCAGTGAAGTCTTTTCTCAAGTGTCTGGCACTGTTTTGGTTTTGTAGATTTTCTTATAGGAAATTTAGAGGTAATTTGAGCCCCTGTGTGATTTCTATCTTCCTCTGGAAATCATTTTCATATACTTCTTCCAGGAATCTTCATCCTGGAATATAACTGAGAGTAGAGGGTAACATCCTGTGACTCAAAACAAGATCAAGTTTAGGTAAGGAGAGCTTTCATTGTCACTCAGCCCTACCTCATCCTGCTCTCCCCAATTTGAGGGGCTGATGGAAACATGACTAGTTTTTCAATCAACTCTTGTAGATCAGTAAGCAAACATTGCCAGGTAAAATCATGTCAAGCATGTCTTTCTTTCTCTCTTTCTTTCACTTTCTTTCTTTTTTCTTCTTTCCTTCCTTCTTTCTTTATTTGTTTGTTTCTTTTCCTTCCTTTATTTTTATTAACCAGGGAATTCTTTACCGGCCTAGCTCTCTTACCTGCCAGCATATTTCATTTTTATTATGATGTTCAACTTTTCCACTTGTCTTCAGTGGATGGATGCCACCACACAGAAACCCTTTTCTTTTCTTTTTTTTCCCCCGGAGCTGAGGACCGAACCCAGGGCCTTGCGCTTGCTAAGCAAGTGCTCTACCACTGAGCTAAATCCCCAACCCTTTTCTTGATTCCTTACTTTCCCTCCTCCTTACATCATACATCAGCAAGTCACCTCCTTTTCTTCTTTAGCACATTCCCTGAACTTGAACATATCATCCAATCTCCCTTGTGCTACATTAGGAGAATGGAGATAAAGTTCTACATTCAAAAGCATGATTTTTGAAAAACAAAGTCTGTGCCATTTAACTTGTAAACTACACCTAAATAAAACACACACAAAAACAAACCAGATAACACATCTTCGAGAATCCCTGCACTCCACAGTTGCACTGTTTCAGCACGGGCTTCTTCCTTGTGGTTCGTTACCAATACTCACTTGGCTTGATCATTTGTGTTAGGTATTAATATTAACAAACTATAAAGGCATTCCATACATGAAATATTAGAATTTTACAAGCCCGAAGTCCTACACATAGGTGTTTTTCCTTAAAATAGTTTGTTTCATTAACATCTAAATTTCATTTAATTTTCTACTAATATCTTCATTGCGTGCTTCAATTCACTTTTAATTAAATAGGCAATATTGATAATAATTTGGGCCGATTTAATATGATCCAAAAGTGTGTCTAGGGAAGTTTTAATAAAAAAAAAATACCTCTATGATTATCTCAACTTTACAAAAAGAAGAAGTAAGGATCATGGCACTGTTGAAAATGTCTAGAGTTTTAAATGTTCCCTATCTAGAAAAGGAAGTAGATAAGATCTTTTTCAAACTTAGTGTTACTATATTTTACTTGGCTAAACATAAAACAACTAAACCCATGAGAAATAATGTCCTGCTTCTAATGATTTTTCCTTGAAAGTAAACAGAACAATTGTAACCGAGCTCCTGATTATGAGGTAGCAAGTTTAGTGAAAATGGACCTGGAATGTGGTAGAACCATGGTTGACCTAAAAACCTTGATTCTGCAAATGCAGAATGCCAGAAGCAATAGCCGAGGGACCACAAGCAGTCGTGCCTGGTCTTCAAATGGAAGTCACTCCTTTATTATATGTTGCTTTTATTTTTCAGTGGTTCTTAGCCTTCCTAATGGTGCAACCCTTTAATACAGTTCCTCAAGTTGGTGTGGCTGCCAACCATGAATTAGTTTTTCTTGCTACTTTGTAACTGTAATTTCACCTGTTATGAATTATAATGTAGATATCTATGATTGTCAATGGTCTTAGGGGACCTTTGTGAAAGGGTCATTTGACCTCCCATTGGTCATGTGAACCACAGGTTAAGAACTGGTGCTCTAACCCATTTACTCCCTCACTCTTTCAAATTCATAGCCTCTTGCTCTTCATTGTCATATGTATAACAATTATTGTATATACATAATACATGAATACACACACACACACACACACACACACACATTCTTAAATACATAAGTACAACCTTAGTCTGTTACTTGTATGTAGATTTTCAGGGCTGACCATTGGTATTGGATTACCAGTCATGCTCTTCCCTAGAGAAGACTATTTCTCTCACTCCCAGCATTCCTTAGTGGACTGAAGGTTTCTGTCTATGGAGGCCTCCTAGGCTTTTCCCATTTCTTGTTCAGGCTGTGTTGAGACAGGGAAGTCACTTTCTTTTTGTTTTCCTTCCACTTTTACTGAAAATATTTTTCCTCACATAATTTATACTGTAACTACGGTTTTCCCTCTCTCTATTCCTCCCAGTTTCTTCCCTCCCACCCAGATTCATCCCATTTCTGTCTCTCATTAGAAAACAAGCAGACTTCTAAAGGACAATAGTTATAGTAATATAATATAATAAGACAAAACCAAAACTAGCATATTAAAATAGGGCAAAGTAAGCAAAGAAAAGAGCCAAAGAAAAGTACAAGAAACAGATATAAAGAACAGAAACTAACTTGTTCACATGCTCAGGAAACCAATTAAAACACTAAATTAGAAACCATAAAAGTGTACACAAATGGCCTAGTCTTAGTTAAGGCTTCTATTAGAAGAAATCAGAACAAGAATCTAAGCAGGGATAGAACCCAGAGGCAGGAGGCAAAGCAGAGGCCACTGAGGAGTGCTGCTTAATAGCTTCCTTCCCCTGGCTTGCTCCACTTAACTTCTTCTTCCGCTTTTTTAAAATTGGATATTTTTTATTTACATTTCAAATGTTCTTCCCTTTTCCAGTTTCCCGGACATAAGCACCCTATTCCATGCCCCTACTCTTCTTCTACAAGGGTGTTCCCCTCCCCATCATTCTCCTTTCCAGTCCCCCTCCCCGACATTCCCCTACAATGGGGTGTTCAGCCTTGGCAGGACCAAGGGCTTCTCCTTCAATTGGTGCCCAACAAGGCCATCCTCTGCTACATAGGCAGTTGGAACCATGGGTCAGTCAAGGTATAGTCTTTAGGTAGTGGTTTAGTCCCTGGGAGCTCTGGTTGGTTGGCATTGTTGTTCTTATGGGGTTGCAAGTCTCTTCAGCTCTTTTAATCCTTTCTCTAATTCCTCCATTAGGGACCCTGTTCAGTTCAGTGGTTTGCTGCTAGCATTCACCTCTGTATTTCACATGCTCTGGCTGTGTCTCTCAGCATGAACCTTTTAGCTTCATCAATCTTATCTAGTTTTAGTGGCTGTATATATATGGGGCACATGTGGGGCAGGCTCTGGATAGCCGTTCCTTCAGTCTCTGCTCCAAACTTTGCCTCCATTTCCCCTCCTAGGAATATTTTTGTTCCCCCTTTTAAGAAGGAGTGAAGCATCCACACTTTAATCATCCTTCTTCTTGAGCTTCATGTGGGTGTAGATTGTATCTTAGGAAATTCGAGCTTTTAGGCTACTGTCCACTTATCAGTGTGTTTTTCTGTGATTGGGTTACTTCACTCAGGATGATATTTTCTAGTTCAATCCATTTGCCTATGAATTTCATGAAGTCACTGTTTTTGATAGCTAAGTAGTACTTCATTGTGTAGATGTACCACATTTTCTGTATCCATTCCTCTGTTGAAGGGCATCTGGGTACTTTCCAGCTTCTTGCTATATAAATAAGGCTGCTATGAACATAGTGGAGCATGTGTCTTTGTTGTATGTTGGAACATCTTTTGGGTATATGCTCAGGAGAGGTATAGCTGGGTCCACAGGTAGTGCAATGTCCAATTTTCTGAGGAACCTCCAGACTGATTTCCAGAATGGTTGTACCAGCTTGCAATCCTACCAACAATGGAGGAGTGTTCCTCTTTCTCCACATCCTTGACAGCATCTGTTGTCATCTGAGTTTTTGATCTTAGCCATTCTCACTGGTGTGAGGTGGAATCTCAGGGTTGTTTTGATTTGCATTTCTCTGATGACTAAGGATGTTGAACATTTCTTTAGGTACTTCTCAGCCATTCGATATTCCTCAGCTGTGAATTCTTTGTTTAGCTCTGTACCTCATTTTTAATAGGGTTATTTGGCTCTTTGGTGTCTAACTTCTTGAGTTCTTTGTATATTTTAGATATTAGCCCTCTATCAGACATAGGATTAGTAAAGATCTTTTCCCAATCCGTTGGTTGCCATTTTGTCCTAATAACAGTGTCCTTTGCCTTACAGAAACTTTGCAATTTTATGAGGTCTCATTGGTCTATTCTTGATCTTAGAGCGTAAGCTATTGGTGTTTTGTTCAGGAAATTTTCCCCGGTGTCCATGTGATTGAGACTCTTCACCACACTTTCTTCTATTAGTTTGAGTGTATCTGGTTTGATGTGGAGGTCCTTGACCCACTTGGACTTAAGCTATGTACAGGGAAATAAGAATGGATTGATTTGCATTCTTCTACATGCTGACCTCCAGTTGAACCAGCACCATTTCTTGAAAATGCTTTTTTCCACTGGATGGTTTTAGCTTCTTTGTCAAAGATCAAGTGACCATTGGTGTGTGGGTTCATTTTTGAGTCTTCAGTTCTATTCCATTGATCTACCTGCCTGTCTCTGTACCAATACCATACAGTTTTTATAACTATTGCTCTGTAATACTGCTTGAGGTCAGGGATGTAGGCTTTCTGTCATTTTTGTTGAGATTGAAGACCAGCTTAGTCAGTGGTGATCTGATAAGCTGCATGGGATTATTTCTATTATCTTCCTGTATCTGTTGAGACCTGTTTTGTGATCAATTATATGGTCAATTTTGGAGAAGGTACCATAGGAGCTGAGAAGAAGGTATATTCTTTTGTTGTAGGATGAAATGTTCTATAAATATCTGTTAAGTACATTTGCTTCATAAATTCTTTTAGTTTCTCTATGTCTCTCTTTAATTTCTGTTTCCATGATCTGTCCATTGATGAGAGTTGAAATCTCCTACTATTATTGTGTGAGGTGCAATGTGTGCTTTGAGCTTTAGTAAGGTTTCTTTTATGACCTAGCCCTTGCATTTGGATCACAGATATTCAGAATTAAGAGTTCATCTTGGTGAATTTTTCCTTTGATGAATAGTAAGTGTCCTTCTTTATCTTTTTTGATTATTTTTGTTGAAAGTGGGTTTTATTTGATATTAGAATGGCTTTTTCCTCTTGTTTCTTCGGACCATTTGTTTGGAACGTTGTTTCCAGCCTTTTACTCTGAGGTAGTGTCTGTCTCTGTCTCTGAGGTGTGTTTCCTATAGGCAGCAAAATGCTGGGTCCTCTTTATGCATCCAGTCTTTATGTCCAGTCTATGTCTTTTTATTGGGGAATTGAGTTCATTGATGTTAAGAGATATTAAGGAATAATGATTATTGCTTCCGGTTATTTTCATTTAGAGATGGAGTTATTTTTGTGTATCTCTCTTCTATTGGTTTCGTTGCAAGGAGATTACTTTCTTGCTTTTTCTAGGGTATAGTTTCCCTTCTTGTGTTGGAGTTTTCCATCTATTATCCTTTGTAGGACTGGATTTGTGGAAAGATATTGTGTAAATTTGGTTTTGTCATGGAATATCTTGGTTTCTCCTTCTATGTTAAATGAGAATTTTGCTGGATATAGTAGCCTGGGCTGGCATTTGTGTTCTCTTAGGGTCTGTATGACATCTGTCCAGGATCTTCTGGATTTCATAGTCTCTGGTGAGAAGTCTGGTGTGATTCTTATAGGTCAGCTTTTATATGTTACTTGACCTTTTTCCCCTTACTGCTTTTAATATTTTTTCTTTGTTTTGTGCATTTGGTGTTTTGACTATTATGTGACAGGCGGAGTTTCTTTTCTGGTCCAATCTCTTTAGAGTTCTCTATGCTTCTTGTATGTTTATGGGCATCTCTTTCTTTAGGTTAGGAAGTTTTCTTCTATAATTTTGTTGAAGATATTTACTGGCCCTTTAAGTTGGGAATCTTTGTTTTCTTCTATACTTGTTATCCTTAGGTTTGGTCTTCTCATTGTGTCCTGGATTTCCTGGATGTTTTGGGCTAGGAGCTTTTTGAATTTTACATTATCTTTGATGGTTGTGTCAATGTTTCCTATGGTATCTTCTGCCCCTGAGATTCTCTCGTCTATCTCTTGTATTCTGTTGGTAATGCTTACATCTATGACGCCTGATCTCTTCCCGAGGTTTTCTATCTCTAGGGTTGTCTCCCTTTGTGCTTTCTTTATTATTTCTATTTCCATTTTTAAATCCTAGATGGTTTTGTTCAATTCTGTCACCTGTTGGGTTGTGTTTTCCTGTAATTCTTTATGGAATTTTTGTGTTTCCTCTTTAAGGGCTTCTACTTGTTTACTTGAGTTGTCCTGTATTTCTTTAAGGGAGTTATTTATGTCCTTCTTAAAGTCCTTTATCATCATCATAAAATATCTTTCTTCCCCTGTGTGTTTGGATATCCAGTATTTGCTTTGGTGAGAGAGCTGGGGTCTGATGATGCCAAATAGTCTTGGTTTCTGTTGCTTAGATTCTTGGGCTTGTCTCTCACCATCAGGTTGCCTCTAGTGTTAACTTGTCTTGCTGTCTCTGACAGTGGCTTGACCCTCTTGTAGGCCCGTGTGTCAGCACTATTGTAGACTTTTGTTGTTGTTGTTTTGTTTTTTTAAGCCGGATCTGGGAACAGATAGCTCTGCTCTCAGGTGTGTAGGCACTCCTGGCAACTGGCTTTCAGCTCTCAGTGCAGGCAGAAACCCAAAGGGTCCTGCCTCTGACTGCTCCTAGGTCCCTGTGCCTGAGGGTACAGATGGCACTAGGCAATTTCCTCTTGAGTCGGGAATGCAGGAATGAGTCTCCTCTGAGTTCTCAGGAACTTCTAAGGGTCCAGCTCTCTCCTCCACGGGATTTGGGTGCAGGCACCACCCACAATGGGCTGCCCCCTACATTGATCACTAATTGAGAAAATGCCTTACAGCTGAATCTCGTGGAGGCATTTCCTCAAGGGAGGTTTCTTTCGCTCTGATGGCTCTAGCTTTTATTAAGTTGACACACAAAACCAGCCAGTACAACTGAACCCTTGTCAATTTGACACACACCCATACACACACACACACACACACACACACACACACACACACACACACCACAAATTCACATCCTTACTTTCTTATGCATCTTTAAGATCTAAATAACTTTTAAAGTCCCACAGTCTTTCTAAATTCAAACACATTAAAATTTCAGGCCCTTTAAAATATCCAAACTCCTTTAAAATCCAAAGTCTTTTACAATTCAAAGTCTTTTAACTGGGTTGCAATAAAAATACTTTCTTACTTCAAGAGGGGAAAATCAGGACACAGTCACAATTAAACCAAAGTAAAATCAAACTCCCATTGCCCAATTTTTGGAATCCATTACAATCTTCTGACCTCCTCCTAAGGGCTTAGGTCACTTCTCCACCTCTGCCCTCTGTAGCACACAGTTTGTCTGCTAAGCTCCATCTGCCCCATCCCCTCCACTGCTACTGCTGTTCTTGGTGGTGATCCAATGGTGCCGTAATCTTCAAAATGCTGGGCTTTTCTGATGCAACTAAGGCTGCACTTTCACAATAGCCTCTCATAGGGTCTCTTCATGGTGCCAAGCCTCAACTTCTCTGCATGATCTCTTGAGTCCTGGGCCTTCAACTGCCACTAGGGCTGCACCTTCACTAATGGCCTCCCCTGGCCTCTCAGAGCGTCAAGCCTCAGCTGCTCTCCAAGACCCCCTCATGCCCTCAAAACCAGCACCATCCGAGTGACTCTTACACAATACCAAGTCCAGCTACCAGCACGAGGTATAACCTTGACTGTCCCTGGAACACAGCTTCTCTGTGCTCTTAGAACACACTTCCTAGAAGATTTCACCTAAGTGATGCTGGTCTTTTCTTAGTCACCATAATTTCTTAGCTCCAGCTAACCAGCATCAATTGTTTCAGTCTCATAAAGGTTTCACTTTAGTAGTTCTGGTATCTTGTTAATCACAGCTGACTGTTCAGACCCAGCAAACCAGAGCCACAGAATCTTAAATCAAAACAGCAATGGCCCTAAAAGACTCTTTAATTTTCCCTCTGAAACTTCACAAGCCAGGCCTCCATCTTCTGCACTGCTGTCTACATTCTTCTCTTCCAAGCTCCTACAGAACATCCTACAGACCCTTAACCCTCAATGGCTCTTCTAGTCCAACATTCCAAAGTCTTTCCACAATAATTTTTTTTCAAAAGAGAGAAATGAAAGGAGAGCCTTGACATGTCATTAGGAGACAAAGAACTTCCAAAGAATGCCACTGAGTTCATTTTCCATGGGCCATCTACTGTTGGGCATGTGGCCTACCCTACCCTTAAGCATACTTTGCTTCCCCAGTGAGAATCCCTTGGAGAAAACTACATTTCCATTTGCAAGGGGTTATTAATTGAAGACTGGATTAGGAGTGGGGCTGTGTGTCCATTCTCTTGTCAAGTCTAGGACCCCATATGGGCCCTGTGCATGCTGCTCAGTCTCTTTGAATTCACGTGTGCCTCAATCATGTTGATTTAGATTTAGAGAGCTTGGTTTTCTTGGTGTCCTCCATCGTGCCTGGCTCTTACGTTTGTCCCACCACCTCCTTGGCAGGGTTCTCTGAGCCCCAAGGTATGAATGGAGCCATCCCATTTACAAGCAAGTGTTCCAAGATCTCGCACTCTCTCCACATTATCTGACTGTGAGTCTATATTCCTCCATGATAGCTGAGCCAAGGCGCTGCTGATCTATGACAGCAGAATCCATAGCAGTCATTTTATTGCTATGTTTCGGTTTGGGTTTTGTTTTTTGTTTTTTGTTTTTTGTTTTTTTGGTTTTTTTTTTTGTTTTTTTTTTAGAAAAGTAGTATTTGGTTTTACCCTAGGAGCCTGGGTTCCATCTCATGGAGTGGTACTTAAGTCAAATCTGATATTGGCTGGTTACTCCCACAGGTTTGTGCCATCATCGCAATATCTCGCAAGCAGGATAGATTGTAGATCAAAGTGTTAGTGGCTGGATTTGGTGCCTATGTTTCTCTTTTGGCAGAGTGCAGAGTTCCTCCACAAACGATGCTAGCATGTACTGGTGTGGTCGCTATGTAGGCACTAGTTCAATTCCTCCATGTTCCATGAGTTGTGTGGGTTCTGTCTTCAGCAGTGGGACCTTGCTGTCAGTTTGTGGAGAGCAACCTATATAGTCTTGGCAGTAGCTTTGTTTGTTTGGAGTTCCCATAGGACTCCTTTAGCCAACGATTCAATTAAATGTAACCCAGTCCTGGCACTGAAACTTAATTAGGTGACAAAAGTTGCCTGTTGCATATAATTTTAAAAAACACAGTTGCTCCAGCTAGGTGCCTGGACTAGCAGCCGCTCGACTGCTGTTTACTCACTCCCCACAGATAGCTAACGCTTTCCCGAGTTCCCGGCTATGCTCAGAGAACAGCCGCTGCCATGTTGCTGGTTAGTGTTCTCCCCCACAGAGCCGCCAGTTCCTCCTTGCCCGGTGCTGTCAACGGCCGTCTCACTCAAGCTCCCTTTAGTCCTGAAGAAGGAAAACACTAGAGATTTTATATTTTAAAACTGAACAGATAACTCAAAGGCTGATCTAAGAGTATCCTGTCCCATCCTCCTTAGCCTCTGCAGGTGGCTACGGAAGCAACAAATTATCAGTGCCTCCAGAGACCTATGTGCCTGCAGCTTCTTATCCACTCCACTGCCGGTCCGAATCCCAGTCCTCCATCAGTCCCCTTCTCTTCCTGTCTAGCCTGGAAATTCCTCCTTATATCTTGCCCAGTGATTAGCTTCTGCTGTCTTTTTTGACCCAATCAAGAGACAATTAGGGAATCTCTGCCTACAGTGGTCCAGGTGAGGCTTTCTCCCCTGTTATTTGGCAATTTCATTTGGTTCATTTTCATACATGTATATATTTTAGGAAACTTCTACTGTATTAAGTTTCTATACTGTCCCACAAATGGCCCTTAATTTTAGCCATCTCTCCCAGTATTCCCTCCTCTTCCTCCTCTTTCGTCCCCCTCCTCCTCATTCAGTCCCCCTGTTCCAGCCCTGCTCCCCAGCCCCTGCCATCCATCCATAACTATCTATTCTATTTCCATTTCTAGGGAGATCCGTCAGCCCCCTCCCAGTGCCTTACTCTACACCTAGCCTCTGTCTCTATAGATAGTCGCTGTCTTAATGCTAGCATCTCCTGGTGCATCCATCCTGAGCTTAGAACGCCGCGGCAAATACTTTTGGAAGAAGAAATATGGATTTAGCTTACAGTTCTCAAGCACCAACACAAGGCACTGGAATTAGCTTTTGGAATTAGCCTTAGACAGTAGAATACAAGAGAGACGAGCCTTGTGTCCAGAAAGATGGAAAGAAAGAGAAGAGTCTTAAAAAGCTGCACTTACCTTATGACAGCTCATTCTGTGGTAACCAATCTAGTACCCCAGAAGCTAACTTCGCTCTGTGACCTGTTCACTTTTCCCAAGCGTCATTGTCATTAGCTCTCACTAAGTAGTATGTAATCGCATTTCCCTACTAATGCGTATATGCTTCTATCTTTTCATTATCTCTCTGTCCTTACCACTTGCCACTCACAGGCTTTAGTGACTCCAGTGAGACTGTAGATGGATGCCCACGTATAACATATCTAGGTGTTTTAAAGTTACAAATAAGAATAATAATTTGTTAAATAAAATTTGTTTGGGGCTGCAAGATGTCTCAGATGTTGAAGATGCTTGCTGTTAGCTAATGCTTACAAACTAAATTCGATCCCCTTGACCCTTCTGGTAGAAGTGACTCCTGAAAGGTGCCCTCGAACCTCCACATGTGGGTCAAGGTACATGCATACATACATGCACATGCACATGCCAAACACACACCATAAACAAAAAAATTAATTTGAAATGTTTAAATATGTCCCACCTTCCTTACCATGTATAACTTTACATGTTTTAAGCAAATGCGTTATAAGGCTAGGTGTTAGGAAATATATCAAAGATGTTGCTATTAAATGTCTGGATGTTGTCTTGATGGCTCCTCTCTGTTTGGAAGAATCCTAAAGCATGTGATTCACGAGCCTTCAAGAAAGAGTAAGCTACAAAGTGTGGGTTCTGTATACTTCAGTTACCTTGACTACTGGTTTTCCCTAAGCATGTCTCTGATGGTTATGTATGTGTTGGCTGATTTTGGGTGGCAGTTTGACTGGGCTGGGGATGCCCAGATGACAGTAAAAATATTAGTTATTGGTGTGCACGTAAGACTGTTTCTGGAAGTGGTTAGTATGAGAGTTGGTAGAGTGAATAAAGAAACCTATACCATTGTGGTTGCATATGCTTTCCTACTATCGGGAAATCCCCTAGGATCCCTACCATACGCATTATGCCTTCTAGAGAGTAAGCGTCCTCCCTCCCTCTATCCTTTTAGTAACTGATGGTCCAGCTCACCAAAGAGGGTAAGAAAGTCGAAGGAAATGGAAATGCTCCACAACGTAGCAGCATCTGGTTCCAGCTCAAGACTTCAGCCTCATTTAATCAGCCAAGGATCTGTATACAGGAGCTGTAGTGTGCAGGGGGCAGAGAGGGTTGGGGGACACAGGGGATGGGGGAGGGGAGTGAGAACATAACCCAGGGCCATCTGAGTTATTAGGCAAGCACTCTGCCACTGTACCATTTCCAACCCTGAGACAGTGACCTTAATTAGAATTTCCTAGATGTGTAGAATCCTGGACTTTGCACATTTTATTAAAATGATAGGACAAATCTGTCCCTTTTTTCTCAAACATTTTCAAAGAAATTATTTGTATTTAAAGCAGAATCTATAATATTAGCATATAATATGTAAATATATAGCAATAAATACGAATGAGAAAATCCTCACTTTTCACTCTTCAATGTTTTTCTTTTAGGTCTGTGTGTAGAAAGAAGTGTGATGGAACTAAACGTCGACATTCAACAAAAT
Source organism: Rattus norvegicus (assembly GCF_021556685.1). Taxonomy (NCBI): domain Eukaryota; kingdom Metazoa; phylum Chordata; class Mammalia; order Rodentia; family Muridae; genus Rattus; species Rattus norvegicus. The sequence goes on from NC_141544.1 coordinate 69,690,573, forward strand.
CACAACGTGCAACGGGTCTCAAGTGGGACGTTTATTAAGAGGGAGGGGGTAAAGGGGTACAGAGACTGCCTCTGGGTGGAGGAAGGGGGAAAAGAGCAGGAGAAGAGGCGAGGCCTTTTTAGAAGGGCTATAGCGCATGAGCAGGAAGCTGTGAGACAGTCGACCACAGAAGGTGTCTGTCACCTCTGGGCAGCTAGTGATGACATGTCCTGTTGTCACCGGTCCCTTGGGGTTGACCATGGATGTGTCTGTTGGTCCTATTGTAGCCAAGTCCCTAGAGCTGGTCGCAGGGATGCCTGAAGACCAGCAGAGTCAACCTAGTAGAGCAGAGGCTAGAGACCAGCTTACTGTGAGACTGGCTCTGAACTGCTTCTGATGACTGACTGGATGATAGTTTTGGAGACTTCTGTCAGTCCTATTGTGTTTGGGCCTGTGTTGAGGCAGCATGGCTCTGACTGGAGGAGTTGGTAGGGGGAAAACTTCCTGCCTCGATGGAAACTAAAGAGATAAAGGATGAGATCAGAATTCCAACATGCCTTCTGAGGGTATAGATACCCAATGATACAGACCAGTAGCTCTCAACCTTCCCAGTGCTTCAACCCTGTAATACAGTTTCTCCTGTTGCGTTGACCTCCAACCATAAATTATTTCATTGCTACTTCATAACTCTAATTTTGCTAGTTGTGACTCATAATATAATTATCTGTGTTTTCTGATAGGTCTTATGTGACCCCTGTGAAAGGGTCATTTTGATGCACAGGTTGAGAACCTCTGAGAGACTTCCCACAAGGCCCGGCCTCTTAAAGTTTTTGGAACCTGTAGCAATAGCATGACCTCTTTGGAGACTGGCCAAGCCTTTAACACCTGGGCCTTTTGGGAGCCAATAAGATAAAAACTATAGCAACACTGAGTGGAGCATGGTGGTGTATGTCTTAAATCCTAACATTTGGGAGACAGAGACAGGTAGATCTCTGTTTGAGGCCAACATAGACTACATAGTGAGTTCCAGGACAACCGGGAGTTCATAGGAATACCCTGTCTCAAAAACAAGACAACAGCAATAGAAAGACAGAATGCCTGATTACCTTCTGAGGATCTGCAAATTCAGAGTGTAGCAAGTTGCCCAACTACAAGGTAGTTACATGGCAAGCCCTTGGTCTAAACCCTGGAGTCCTGGGCTGCTGTGAGCTCTCCATGGGAGCCGCATTCACATATTACAACTCACTGCTGGCAGACGTGAATGCAGCCTGTGCTATGGGAGAGCATGCGGAGAAGCTTGAGCCTACTTTCTCAAGGCCTCAACCTGCATCTGTTCCTTCCATTTGTATCCTCTGGCTGTGACACATTCCAGCCACAGAGACAACTGCATCCTGGGTTTTGTGAATCTTCCTACTATGTCAGCAAGCCTGGAGGCTAGGCTTAGAGATACCTGATAAAAACCTGTGCGTGAGTTTAAAACTGAAACATGCATATCTGCCTGTGGTATGTTGCTCCCTTTCTTCAGGGTATCGCAGACTGTGCTGTTCATATCGGTAAAGTAATGGGGTGCAGCTTAGAGATTCTATTGATCACTCTCCATGCTGAGGCACCATGGCCAAAGCAACTTACAGAAGAAAGGATGAATTGCAGACTTACCGTTTCAGACGCTGGAGTCTACCATCATCATGGCAGACAGCATGGCAGCAGACAGACAGATGTGGCACTGGAGCAATAGCATGATGCAGAGAGAGCGAACTGGGAATCGCATGGGCTTCTGAAACCTCATAGTCCACCCACTGTGGCACGCCTGTGACAATGCCATACCTCCTAATCCTTTCCAAAGAGTCCCACCAGCTGGGGACCACGTACTCAAATATCTGAGCCTAGGGAGCCATTCTCATTCATACTTCTACGGAAGTCTACTGCCAAGTATTGTCCACCAAAGAAACTTTGTCTAATAAGTAATACAGTTTAGGATGTTTAGAATGCTAATAAATTCATCAATTGGAACGGGGAAAATTCATTTTTTTTCAATCATTACTACTACTACTACTATTACTACACACACACACACACACACACACACACACACACACACATCTTTTACTGATACAAAAGCCAAGACTATGGCTAAGAGTTCCAAAATAGTAACATTAGTATGATTAGAATGAGCATAAACAATTAACAATCGGAAACTATTATCTAAAGCAACTTGTCTGCTATTGATTGAAAAAAAATCTTGATGGAAACATTTTTTTATTTCTTTTCCAGAACCCAAATCATTCTAAGAACTCACCTCCTACATGCCTAGTATTTGATATTTAATCTCCAGATCTCGTTAGAGAAATTTGTCAGCACGGCAGATACAATCTTAAAGGAAGCTCAAAAAGACTTCATAGAGAGAAAAAAAGAACAACAAAAACAACATACAATTCTTTGAAGACATTCTCTAAAGGAACATTAATGAGATATATGAAATTAATATGTATAGATAGATATAAATGAAATTCAATGATTTGGAAAACCACCCAAGATGGTTATGGAAAATATGTTTGTTATTTCTTCAAGATGATATGTAGTGGTTCTCACATATATCCTGTACCCATAGGAAAAAGTTAGGTAGAATCATGATGCAACATGTGGCAGATATTGGAATCACAAACCTGAGTCAGTGTGCTGAGTTATAGCTTATATAATGGCTTCATAGGAAAGTGGCACATAGAATTTAAAATATAATTAAAGAAAAATTTAACTGCCCTGAAGAGATAGCCCCGTGGTTAAAGAGCACTTGCTGGTCATCCAAAGGACCTGGATTTGCCTCCCAGCACCCATGTTGAGACATTCGCAATTTCCTGTAACTCCAGTTCCAGGACCCAACACTCTTTTCTGATCTCTGCTGAAATCCATACATACATGGCACAGGTACCAATGAAAATAAAAACATTAAACTTAAATAATTTATTCTGACAGTTGTTATTACAAGTCAAGCAATTTATGTGTGTGAGTTTCTCCATGTCACTCATCATATAATACCCCCTTGATACTCGAATCAACTCCTTTTCTAGAAAGCATTCAATAATGTTTTTGAGACATTCAATAAAATTTTGAGATAGGCTCTATATAGTCCAGGCTGACCTCAAATTTCGTAGGTAGTTTAAAATGGTCTTTAACTTCTGGTCCTCCTCACTCCACCTCCCAAATGCTACCATTCCACATACCAGCACCATGCTTAGTGCTTAACAAGTACATTGTGATTACTATTGTAAAGAAGGGGAAAGTGAAGGTAAGGAAGGACCGCTTGTAAAAACAATCACTGAGTACTAGTCCATTACCTCCCCCAGTATCCAAAAGCAAGTTTTCCCAGGTTCTCTATTCTTACTTCTATCCAGGCATTCAAAGTATGGTGTGTCTAAACAAGGATAAGAGTTGATCTGTGTGGGTTATGTACTCGAAGACTCTCTGACATCCACGATTCTCTTTACCTGTCTCAGCCTTACAATGCTTACCTTCTTCTTCTTCTTGGATTAGATGGAATCCCTAAACTTGATACCTACTGGATTTACAGAGCTCAAGATCATTCAGAACCAAACAGCCATTCATTTCAGAGACAGACTACAATGGAAAAAAAAACTGTGATGATCTGTAAGAATGGCAAAAATCTCTTCACTGATCTACCAATCTTCTTCCTGTCCTCAGCTAAGCTCAGCAGAGTATTGTCACAGCATTTCAGTCACTTGAATTTTAGTGAAAAATCTTAGCTCTAAATCTGGGTGTGGTAGTGCGTCACTCAAAAAGCTGAGACAGAATGATCATGAATTTGAGGCCAGTCTAACCTATGTAATAGACTCTGCCTCAAAAGCAAACCAAACCAAACGAACAAACGTCTCTAAGGATTATATGCAAAACATGTAGTACCTGTCTACATCATACTAAATTTTTTTCATGTGTTAACTCTCTGGTGAACTAATTCTTCAGTTCTCAAAACCAAAGCCACTTTTTTTCTGAAGGATGACCACAAACGGTTCAACTAGTAAAGAAAACAAGACGTTTATAACATCTGGAAGGAAGCATTCCAGACAAGCAAATGCAGCAACACAGGGGCACATGTGCTCCTTACATTCGTGGGAGAACTTTGACTGTTCTTTGAGACTAGAAGGTACTGCAGGTTTTCACTCTTACTGTAACGGGATCATGTGTGCTGTTACGTCAGGGAGATACCTAAAGGAGCAACAGGCAATGTTACACAACAAGATTTCGGAAGCTATAGCAATTATCTAGGTGAGAGAAGTGGGACTGGGAACACGATGTTAATGTTACGGTCCGAGAATCGCCAAAGGATGATACCCCAGACTCAAATATTATGCAACCGCAAAGAGTGTTTATTCAGCAAAATTCGGCATACAAGGGCCTCCCCATTTAGGAATGGAGACCCCAGTGTGTACTCTGCAGGGTCAATTTAAAGCCCTGTTAGAGTGGGAGTGTCTTTTATCTTTCTTTTTTTTTTCTCGATTAGTTGGCTCTCTCTCCAGGAATATGAGTCCTTTGTGATTGGTTAGGGCTCTAGGGACTTTCCAGGGTGGTAAGACATCCTTGGATTGCCTGTCTGCACTGTGGTTGGCTGACCATGGGTTCCTGAATCTGGGTTCTCATTTCTGGGAAACAGAAACAGGCCTAGTCTCCCCAACTGCCAGTTTACAGCCTGTCATGGAGTCATCCCAGCTCTGGCTAACTCAGTCTCCTCACTAATAGTGGATATGCTAAAGTCTCAAATGTAGGGTGTGTTGACGATTTAAATAAGCGAGACGGCTAGCGGGTAACTGTAGGGTACAAGGAAAGAAATCAAGATTTTTTTTCCCCTCAAGAAAGTCTGTAAAGTTTGACTGGATCAATCGAAAGGGTACAGTTGTTATTTACTGTGATGCGAATGAATGCAAAAACAACAGAACGGCGGGGGTGGGGGGACATTAAGAACTCCATTTTGGACATTGTTATATTGCGCATACATATGTCTTTCTAATTTATACTGTGTTTCCTCACTAGGACTAAATTCTCTTCTCATTCTTAGCCCAGACAAACCTCTGATGTAAGAAACTAGACTCTGACTCCTAATATCTCCTTCCTATGGACAAAACACCAGGAACCAAGATGATGCCAATCAGGTTTAGAGTTATTCCTGGAACCCTACAAGATCCCAACAGATGTGATCTTCTCCAATACTGATTTTGGCTTGATGTTCCTGAATTTTCACAATTATCTGTGCTCTTTATAACTCCTGTGGCAATTCTAATGGGGTTAGCTCTCTTAAGCCCCTCCTTCTTCTAGTTTTCTATCCTCTCCCTAGCAGGTCTGCTATAAGTGTCTAATCTTAGATCTTCTGCCTACACTAGAGATTAGGGAAGAGTTTGATCACTAGAGCCTGCGGAAAATACAGTATATGTTGACTCTAAGGTTTATGTGCCTGGTATATGCAGATGCTTTAAAAAAAATAATGGAGTGACAGAGCGCAGAATGATTAAATGTTTGCGGTGGCTTGAATGACAATGGCCCCCCATGTGTTTGTATGTTTGAATACTTGCTCCCCAGTTTGGGGAACTGTTTGGAAAGGATTGGAAGGTAGGGCCTTGTAGGCTTAGAAGGTGTGGCTGTGTTGGGTGGGTGGTGTGTATTTTGAGGCTTCAAGGGCCTCCTGCTGTTCCCAATTCTGTTTCTGGTTTATGGATCTTTGTCCGTTCTCAACTGCAGCTCCAATGCTGTGCCTGCCAGAGAGATACAGTCCCTTCTCTGAAAACAAGTTGCTATTCCAACCACATTTCTCACCTGCTCATTTAATTTTTGCAAACATGTTTTTCTCAGTTATGTGAACTTATGATAAATGTCAATCAGCAATAAAACGACCGGAAACAGAAGACAAAACGGGGGTTGGAATCCACTAGAGTTTGTCACTATGGCTCCTTCCCTTGAGACTCAAAGATCACAGGACAAGGTAGGTTTTCCGAATCCGGAAACCGCTGAAGACCAGAACACACCAATCTGATACATAGTTGGTAAGGACAAGGTGTTAAAAAAAAAAAGTCAATGGGTTTTCCCCTTTCTATCAGAGGTGATGAGAAGCTTGAACAGGCAAGAAGGCCCTAGAAAACTACAATTCCCAGCAGGCGCCGCGGCAGTGAGATTTCTCTCTTGTGCTGTCCAGGTCCTACGAATAAAATCCAGTCGCGAGGATTCTGGGAGAAAAAAAAATGGCGGCTACTAGGTTATGGCATAGAACGGGAAGGCTCCTTGAGATAGCGTCGGCATTTGGGCCTTGGCCCGGGGTTTACAGCACGTCCCCTGCCTTCGCTGAAGTACTAAGGATGCCACAGAAACAGCTAAGGAAAGTAGTGTACCCGCTGCGGGAACTGGAGCAGCACCTCGTCACGGACTCTAGGCCTGGCCTCATCGAACAGAGACTCTTCGACCCGAGCCTGGAGGACATCGGGAGGGCGGAGAGCGTCTTCGCCGCCACGGTCCGGAACCGCATTGAGTACCTCAGCTCCGCCGTCCGCCTAGACCACGCCCCGAGTTTGCGGCAGCCGGAGGTGAGATTGACCGGCTTGTCTACTGTAGGTGCGAGAGCTTGAGTTCGCTTGCGCTCTTTTCCCGTCACCAGAAAGCTTTTCAAAAGCAAAAGAAAGCACTCAGTGTGGATGCACCGCGTGTGTGCGGTGCCGGTGGAGGACCGCAGTGAGCCCCAATGTGGGTACTGGGAATCGAACTCCGGTGTTCTGGAAGACCAGCCCGTGCTTTTTTATTTTTATTTTGGTTTATGTGTGTTTTGCGTGCATGTATGTCTGTGCACCACATGGCTTGCCTGTTGCCCTCAGAAGACAGAAAAGGACATCAGAGCCCGTTGGAACAACTGTTTCAGGCAGTTGTGAGCAGCCATGTAGACTGGGACTCCAATCCTATAGTAGCAAGTGCACCTAACCACTGGGCCATCTCTCCAACCCTGAAAATACATTTAATAAATAAACCACTATTCAGTTTTGAGAATACTAAGTACTCCATTCTCCTTTCCTCCTTCTCATACTAGGTGTGTTTCATAGGCCGAAGCAATGTTGGAAAATCCTCTTTGATAAAGGCCTTATTTTCCATGGCCCCTGATGTAGAAGTCAGGATCTCAAAAAAACCGGTATGCTGGGTATCTCTTGAATTTATAAAATGAGACCTAAGTATTGGCAGGTGCAAGAGATCATAATTGCTAAATTCCTAGAGAAAAGATTTTTTTTAAGCATGTAATTATTAGTGCCTGTATATTTTCTGCAAAAAGTATGGACAGCTGAATTGACTTTAGTAGTCTTGCCAGTAGCTAAAGGAAAGCATCCTTTGTCTAAAATTTTCCTTAGTTGCCAAGTTAAGTATTTTATTGCTTTAAGTATTTTCTGATGCCTTCTATAATGAGGGTGTAGTTCTACATTGGTTATGGGGTAAAAAGGGTTTAAGTTGCTTTTTCCTCCGTAATCTTGTATATTTTCTCCATTCATGCACTCATACATTCTTGTATATATTCCAGATGTGTGCATTCTTTTACCCAGGGCCATGCTGTGCCTTTCTTCACAGATAACTCTGCTTGACTGGGCTTCTGCTATTTTCTCCTTCCTTCTACTTCCTTTTCAATGATGCAGTCAACTGGTATCTAAAAGAACCTTTTCTCAAAACTCACCCCTGGCCCTACCATAGTGTCTGTCTGAGGAAACACTTCCACGAGCTGTGATGCTCACTGCCTACCCCCCACCCCCCCGGGGAAAGTTTAAGCCCTTTCACAAAGCTAGCTTTTTGCTCCCCACCGCATGTAGTGGGATGTCTGGCTTCATCACTAAGGATTCCATTCTTCACCCCTGTTCTTCCTCAGCAGATAAGACAGCTAAACGGTGAATTCTAAATAGAATGAACTTCATTCTTATAGAAGAGAATGAGAGAGAAGGTGTATTCTTTTCATTTTCAAATACACAATTCCAAAACCACTTTCTAACAGACATTAAGCCAACCAAGAGCCTAATCATTTATAAAAAAGCCCTCTCCTTTGATCCAAGAGTTGACTTTAGTTTGTTCAACTTTCCTTTTCTGATTCCTAAGTGTGTCACAAATGCAGAAGCACAAGTAGCCATAGTTTATCTTTGCAAAACATCTTGGTTTATGGAAACACTAGTCTGCAGATGATGAATGTCAGGCTTTCAATCTGGGAGTTATAAGAGTCTGTATGATAGGACAAATGTTTTTTCAGCACGTTCCTCTGTATACATTGTTCATCAGAGAACTGGCTGATGGCAAGCATACAGCCTAAATCTGGATGGTCTTCAAAGACAGCAAAATAGAAATGATCCTAAAGTATTTTGTCTGTGTATTTCTAATATGAAATGTAAAGTTTTTAAGCCAAGCATATTTTGTAAAATTTGGAAAGATTTAATTATTGGCGGCCACTTCTCTCCACCTTACTTCTCTTTGTATTCACAGTAGTTCAGAGTATATACTTCAACTGTTAATAAGTATTTGTTGATTGAATACTTATGTTGATGAACATTTCTAGGCATGAAATAAAGGATATATTTTAAGCCAGCTTTTTTGTTTTCATTTATTTTATTAGGGGCACACAAAGAAAATGAATTTTTTCAAAGTTGGAAAACATTTTACCTTGGTGGACATGCCAGGGTATGGCTATAGAGCACCCGAAGACTTTGTTGACATGGTAGAGACTTATCTAAAAGAACGAAATAAGTAAGGAACTTTTTTCTTACAGTTGTTATACATTTAGCCCCAAAACACTTTTTAAAATCAAGGGGATTCTACAGATGACAGATACTTCAGACTTATCAAACACCTTACTTATTTAGCCCCAAAACACTTTTTAAAATCAAGGGGATTCTACAGATGACAGATACTTCAGACTTATCAAACACCTTACTTGTAGGTGTACTTTATCCTTCTGTAACTCTACAATATTGCGAACCAGGGTATACACTGCCTGTTTAGCGTCTGCCTAGCTCAGGGAAGTCTTAACTTCATTTATTTTATCAAGCTGAAACTATCAAGAGTATTCTACAGCTAGTTCATCCGTTTCAAACAAAACAAAACAAAAACAACAAAACAAGCTCTTAGCAGGCTAATTTTGAAAATGAAAATTGTTAGCTAATCGATTTAAATAAAATTCAGTAAACTCTGTCCACTAAGTCATCATAGACTCTGAAAATGTTATATATATTCTTTGGTCTCCATACATAATCAAGCAGTAATGTTTCAAGAGTCACACAATCTCGAGGAAAATAATGTTAGGCTTCTGAAGTGTAAAAAAGTAATCATAAAAAAAGGACTAGGGATGTAGTTCAGTAATAGACTACTTGTCTAACTTGTTAAAAAGGCTCTGGATTTGAACTCAGCTTCACAAACTTGAAAAAAATATATATGTATACATAAAAATATATGTGTGTGCATATGTGTGTATCTATATATATAGTATATATGTAAACATTTCATTTCTTACAACTTTATATATAAATGATGCAAAATTAAACTAATATTAAAAATTATAATAATTTTGGGCTGGAGAGCTGGCTCAGCAGTTAAGAGCACTGACTGCCCTTCCAAAGGTCCTGAGCTCAATTTCCAGCAACCACATGGTGACTCACAACCATCTGTAAATCTGTAATGGTATCTGATGCCCTCTTCTGGTGGTCTGAAGACAGCAGCAGTGTACTCATTGAAATAAACAAATGTTTTTTAAAAAATTATAATAGTTTGATTTTTGTCTCCTTTTTCCATTAGACTTTGTAGGGTCTTACAGGAGAGGGTCTCGTTTATATTGTGTCAAGTCTCAGTCAGTTTAATATGTTCTTATTGAAATAAACTGGTATTTGACAAATTTTGGAAGTACAGCAAATGGCATTGAGTACTATTAGACTACAGGATGGAGTTCCTAGGATGAGAGAGACACATGAATGAGTGTATCTTACATTGCCATTTATCTTCCTTCTATTCTTACAGTTTGAAGAGAACATTTTTATTAGTGGATAGCGTTGTTGGAATTACAAAGTTAGACAATATCGCCATAGAAATGTGTGAAGAATTCGCATTGCCTTATGTGGTAAGTGTTTCCGTAGACTCTTGGTGGTAGTTAGACTCATGTTTGGTATACATCTGAATATGCAAATATACTTGTTAGTAATGAGCAGGCATTTCCTCAGACGGTAAAGGAGTGGCTGGGGAGATGGGTCCATGTGTAAGAATGTTTGCTACACAAGCTTGAGGACCCGAGTTTTAATCCTCAGCACCCACTTAGAAAGCTGTGTGACCACGTACATGCCCATAACCCTGGTGCTATAGAGGTTGGAGACAAGAGGACCACTCAGTTTGCTGGCTACCAACTTAGGTCCAGGTTCAGAGAGGCCCAGGCTCAAAGGAAGGCAAGTGATAGGATAGACACATGTCCTCTGGTCTCCAGAGGCAGACACTCGTGCAAGTGTCCTCACACATGCACACACTTAGACACACAAGCATAGATCATGTACACAAAAGTTCTGTGACACTTTCATATTTTTTCCTTCAGTTTTAAGCTTTTAAATGTATGGAGTATGTATATGTGTGCGTGTATATGCATATTCCACATGTATAGAGATACCTTTGAAGGCCAGAAGAGGGAACAGATTTCTCTGAAGCTGGAGTTACAGGAGGTTGTGAGCCACCCACCGGGGGTGATGAAAACTGAACTACTCAGCCTCTGAAGGAGCATGTGCTCTTAAGAGGCCAGAGCCATCCCTCCCACACAAGCTTTTAAAGTTACAGTCAGGGTTTTCTAAGCTGTTCATGTGTGCTCTTAGATGCCTTTGCATCCATGGTGTTTTTTACGGCAGCACAAACATTTGTCCAAAACATGTTTCTAGCTCTGAACAGCAGATCATGCTCCAGTACTTATAAAGATGTAACCAGAACTGCACAGAAAATTTACAAACCAAAACCATTCAAGGAACGTAGAAGATTCCAGCACAGCACACACAAGTAGAATTTTTATATTCTTAAAAAAAAAAATAGGGGTTGGGGATTTAGCTCAGTGGTAGAGTGCTTGCCTAGGAAGCGCAAGGCCCTGGGTTCGGTCCCCAGCTCCGAAAAAAAGAACCAAAAAAAAAAATAATAATAATAATAATAAACTCTCTGGGCTGGAGAGGCGGTTTAGTGGTTAAGTGCACTGCTGTTCTTCCAGGGAACTCTGGTTCAATTCCCAGCAACACATGACAGCTTTAACTCCAGATCCAGGCATCCTCACCCTCACACAGACATACATGCAGGCAAAACAATGCGCCTGAAACACAAATAAGATTAAAACAGTATTTAAAATGTATTTAAAATGTATTTTCAGAATACCTCACTAGTTTGGCTTTTTTTCCTACTAGCATAAAATTGAGCCACACTAAAATGCCGATTGGTAGGTTAGTAGTCACATTAATTGTGCTTTGTAATACTTCCAGATAAACTAAGCCTTAAAATTCCTTTTTGAGAAAAGTAAGAACTCAATTACTATAATTTATTTTTCAAAAAAATGTCAGAAACCACTAATCCGAAGCACAGAAATTTGACATGAACAAAGCCATGCGCCTTGTCCGCTACATTTGTCAATTTCTTGAAATTATGAAATTCTTGGGATTTGCAGGAGTCCTATGAAGTATTAGGAACACTGTTGTAATGAATCAAGAGATTGGTATAAAAATGACTGGATATTATCAAACTGGCTGTGAAGAAATAGCATTCCTGTCTTAGTATCGTACATATCATCTTGTGAAATCATGTATTTATTTCCTGCAGTTTTGGCTGAAGTTAAACTGAAGGGAATGTTATTTTCTTCTTTGGAAAAAGAAATGGGATATCAGCAGTAACCCAAGTACCCAAGAAGGAGGGAAAACAGTCAACAGGATGACTTTATGTTTTCGCCTAGTGGAGTTATAGTCGAGTGATAGAACAATTATTATGCATGGTGCCAGGCACCAGTACCACCGCCCTCCAGTCTGTGTGTGTGTGTGTGTGTGTGTGTGTGTGTGTGTGTGTGTGTGTGCGTGTGTGTGTGTGTGCGTGTGTGTGTGTGATATTCCGCAGCAAAACCTGATAGATTGAAATTCGCCTTTTCCTTGATTTGTAATTACTCATGCTCTGACCTTCCACTACTACTTTGTAGTTGAATAAATAACATTCCGGGTTTACTGAAATTACAGCTATTGTAGATATACCCAGCAAATAGCCCCACTTCTGGTTACTCCTTTAGAGTAGTACATGTAAAATTGACCTATTTGGTTCCAAAGGTGTTCCACATTGGCAGCGTTATGTGGCTCAGCCAAGATATATTAGTTTAAATGTTGTAGACATAAGATACAGTGTAACCACATGAAACCACTGCTATCAGCTATAAATGTTGCCCAGTGGTTCTCACTGACCTTTAGATAAAGTCCCAGACATGGTCAAGTGTAGTAAATGCATTGTTAAGTAGCAGACTCAGTGTACTCTTTATATGGGACATATATTAGCTCATTTCATCAAAGCAAATTATTCATGGCTTGTTTTTATCTTACAGGTGAGAGAGTAGATTGAAAATTTTACTTGAACCAACTCAGCCTCACTGAAAGATTGTAGTGAAAATGTATAGGACTATACTGTTAAATTTTATTTCTAATACTTATATTCTTTTCCTATAGATGATATTAACAAAAATTGACAAATCTTCCAAGGGGTATCTTTTAAAACAAGTGCTCCAGATTCAGGAGTTCGTTAACACGCAGACACAAGGCTGTTTTCCTCAGCTGTTCCCTATAAGGTGAGAGGCGGACTGCTCTAATAGCATTGCATGCTAAAAGCCTTTGCTGTGAAGTCAGAGCTTCTGGATGAAGTGTCACTCATCACTGTGAATTTCAGTAGCCTGCTAGCATTTATTTGTTCTCTTTTTCAAGCTAGCTCTTCCTCGCAGGTGCTTCATTCTCTTTCTGCTTCAGCCTAGCTCAACCCTAGACCATGGCAGAAATAAAAACTTTACTTTTCAAACCAGTTTTTGCTTGCTTCTCTATTCACTGTGTCTGCAGGCACATGCATGGGGTGCTGCTGTGCCGGTGAAGACCCCCTTTTTGGAGTCAGTTCTCCCTTGTGGGATCTGAGACTCAACTCAGGTCATCAGCTGGCAAACATGCCCATCTCCTTAATTTCAAAGAAACTGTTTATGGTAAAAAGCTCATTCAGGCTGTAACAAATCAAAGTTTGCCTGAAAACTTACAGGAAAAATTTTCCTTCAAGGCTGTAGAGCTGAGTTCAAGACAGCCTTGACTACATAGCAGGACCCTCTCCCTCAAAATAATAATTTATTTAAATTTTTAATATAATATATGCATTTATAAAGAAGAAAAAATGTTTCAAGTTTGCATTAAGTTAGGCAGTATTTTCTGAGCTGGTAAAGTTGGGGACTCTGATGTGGTTTCATGACAAACTTGGGTTTTTCTTGTGTTGTGAATCTTGGGTACAGTAAGTACTGTGTGCTGAGACAACTGGAGAATCAGTCTCTGGTTTCCTTGCTTTGACTTATTTGTGGAAGGCACCATGGTAATTTGTGAGAAAATAAGAAACCAAGTCATTGTTGTAGGTGAAACTGTCCCCTTAGCAGCCATTTTAGTCCCATCAGTCTAGATCTGTTGAAACTGTGATTGCAAATGTGCCTTTCAGGACCCTCTCCTTAATCCTACAAAACACTCTTCTCCGGGTACCTCATTCAGGTCTGTCCTGTTCCTTTGCTGATACCCTGCATGTGGAAATCCTGTAGGTAGAAGGAAAGTCCTGATTCATCCCAGAGCCCTCAGCGTTGTCGTAGAATACAGCCATTTATTTTAACTGTTTTGTATGAAAACGAGTCTAAAAAGTACACAGTTAAACTAGCAAGTCACGGTTAATATATAACTAAGTTGAAACAATGTAAATTTTAGTTCTGCAAGCTTTGTTTGAATTGACAACATGATGTGACCAGGGAAAGTTAGTTTGGGGAGCTACATTCGAGTTTTGGAGTTCCCAAAAAGGGACTGATGACACAGTAGCCTCTGCTGTGCACACAAACCTTACACCAAAGACATACAAACATCAGATGATGCCTTGACAGCAGAGCTGTATCTGTGTAAACACAGATAATGGGGGCATTGCTACACATACCGTACAGACGGGTACAAGTGAGAAGTGGAGTTAAGAGAGGTGTGAGATTGAAAGAGCCTGGGCCTTAGCCATGGACTCGTGTAGCATCTAGAGGCTCTGTTAAAGATGCTACAGGTTTTAAAGCAGCTTGTTTCATTTTCTCACTGGGAAAGGATGTCACTAGAAGGATCATCTATTGTGATTGATATATACACTTTAAATATAGATTTTCTATTCTTGTCAGTCAGAAGTGGCAGGGTTAGGCGTAAGGTCCACATTATTGGATTCCTAGTATTTTTTTTTTTAAAGGGCATTTGCCTTTTGACATGTGTCCCTGGAATTACTGCTGCCTATTTACCACATGTGGCCAAGGTCACAGGTCATCCAACACTCAGAATCTATGAATTGAGACATGGAAGTCTGCTCTCCTGACAGAATTATAACACACCAGTCATTTATAGGAATATGCTCATAGAGACATTTAGTCTGGAAAGGTTTGACTTTGAACCTACGGAAAACAAAGTGAGAATTTCCATGCACAAACTCTGGCCCAACATGATAGAAAGGTGTAACTATGAAGTTTCCATACAGATTAATATTATGATTGGTATATTTTATAGATGATATGGGGGAAATATGTAAGTAGGTACAATCTGGTTTGTATTTTTGTGTGTGTGAGTAAATTTGCTAACAGGAGAACCGACTGTGGGGAGGAACTGAGAATTAAGAAAAGCATTGCACATTGAGTACAGAGTGCCAGTTAGTGTGTGAGCCATCAAACTTGTATCTTTCTCTAAGTTATATCTGCTTAGTTCATTTGTAAACGGCATCATAAGGCTGTTTTCAGCAGGTGGTTCTGGCCAGAAAATCTGCAGTACTGCAATCGCTAACAGAACTGGTGCACTCCAGGGCAGACTTCGTCCTTATAAGCCAGGGTGTATTCACATCTGAGGACCCTCAGTCCCCTTCTGTATATATAACAGACACATACAAGTCACAGCATGTGACACTTTCTTTTTAACCTAAAAATATTTCAAGGTGGTTGAACTTTTCTCACAAAGACCACTGGATTAATGATCTCAAGGCCTACGGTGGAGAACAGGTGAAAGGGAAGGTGTGACACAGCACTGAGAATCCTGAAAGACATGGGTCACATGGTGTAGATCATCAGCGTTTATAATGTGCATGACACAGACAGAAGAGAAGGCGGATGACTAAAAGCATTGCCCTCCTACGTGAGATCGTAAGAGCTTGTATTAAAATAAGACTTTGCGGGGTTGGGGATTTGGCTCAGTGGTAGAGCGCTTGCCTAGCAAGCGCAAGGCCCTGGGTTCGGTCCCCAGCTCCAAAAAAAAGAAAAAAAAAAAAAAGAAAAAAGAAAAAAAAAAAATAAGACTTTGCACTTTGCTTACTTGAATTGAGACCTGTTAGAGTCTCTGAGGTAAGGAAGAAAATCAAGTTTTCTTTTCTTTTCACAGCGCAGTAACCTATTCTGGAGTTCATCTGTTGAAATGCTTTATAGCAGATATAACAGGAAGTCTTAAGTAAACGCTCCCAGAGTGGATGATGTTTCAAAGTTCTTCTGGTCAACTGGAATTAAATATGGAGAAGAATGCCAATATTGTTTTAAATATTGTGCATCTCAACTTGAAGGAAATTGGGCTTTTTAAAAAAAAAAAAAAAACCTGGATTACCCCTGAAGCAAGAACAAATGTGTTGGGGGTAAGGGTTACAAATAATTCATTAAATCATACTGTTCATTAGGACAGATGCTAGCTGGCTTTCCTATTTTAAGTGACAAGTCCAAAAGCATATACAAATTCACGAAATGAGACCCTGCTTCTATGCAGAGGTTGAATAAATTGGGTTTTTCTCTTACAAATGCCTACTGTTTTTAATGCTGTGAATGTGAACTATGTAAAGGAGGGGGTTCCTTCTGTAAAGCACACATATGTAAGTAGAAAATAAATGACTGTGTATAGTATGCTTATAACTCTTCTTCCTGTTTTTATTTGAATATGAAAAAAATTATCAAAACTTGCCAGGCGATGAGAGTAGAATACAAGATTGATCATCAGGGTCAGGTTCTAGTGTCCTTGGGAAAACCACTTGATGTTTCCGTGGTAGCTATCAGAACCTTAGCTATAAAAGCTAACAAATTATACTGATAACAGCTGCATGTTTACAAACCCACACCAACCACAGAGCACAGCAAAACCCATAGGCTTTTATCACAGAGACATCCCACCTTCAAAGAAGTAGCAAAAATAAACAGGAACTAGATTTAATGAAACTAATTCACAAGTCAGTGCAATGCTTTAGAATCATTGTGCTAGAGATTTGCTCACGGGAGCAAATTTTATAAAGATATCAACTCTTCATGAAGTATCTTAGCACTTCAAAGTGAGACTTCTGTGAGAGGAGGTAAGGCTACACAACATTGTGGCTTTTTAAAAATCCAATTGTAAATGTTTCTGTTGTCCTAGCATTGATAGGATTAGTCTATTTTACCCCAACTAGCTGGGAAAAAAAAGTGTTAGTTTTTTTCACAAAGCAAAACATAGACGTCAAAATAATTACATTCAAAGTCAAAAGCAGAACTGTCCGTCAAAGTTTCCCTCAGTAGCAGACACGTGAGGTGATCAGGAAAAGGGGTAGTGAAGTCGGACTGCTTGTCCACCATGCCACGCCACCACACAGACACTGGGCTTGGTCTTGAGGGACTTTCTAAGCACTGTCAAGTCATGGACTTCGAGTGCAAGGGAATGTAGTTCAGTAGTAAAGTGAAGGCCTGGCACATATGAAGCACTAGATTCCATTCCAGAAACCAAGGATGAGGCAGGTACACACCTCTCCCCAGTTGTACATGCCAAGCGCCCAGAGATTCATACGCTCATACATGTATACAGACATACACTGTACACACAGATCACACATTCTAAAAAGACTAGAAACCAGGACAACATGACCCAGAGCAGAAGGCAAGGTCCAGCCCTACTCAATTGGGGTCAACAGCAGTGTCGAGAGGATTTGCAAGGACACAAATTCTCATACACTGCACTTATAACTGGAACACCTAATGCTCATTTCAGCCCTTATCTGAGAAACTGGGAACTGGAAGTGGCTGTTTGCAGACTTTAATAGTGGAACAACCCAAGTCCAAGACTCCCAAAATCAGAAATATTCAACCTTGTAGCTTTCTTGAGCCTCATACGTGTGGTCAAAGTTTCATAGCAGAAAGCAGCTGTGTTCTAGTTGAAGTGAGTGTGCAAATCCAGATTCACACCTACCACTCACACCCTCATGCCTTTGAAACAAAGGCTGTAGGAGAGGGCAAGGGGAGGACTCATGATTTCTCCTAAGCTTACCCCTCTGTCCATTTCTGGCCTGCAGGGCCAAGCAGATTTTCCATGGCTACAATACCTTTTCTCATGGGTAGAGCAGCTCACTTTGTAATTCAGGACTCACTTCCAGGAGCAGTCAGTTGTACACTATGTACAAATAATCAGGTGATGGCATTGATAGCAGGTGACAAATTCATGACTGGCCTTATTCCTGGCAAACACTTACTTAGCTACGTTTTTGCTGTGCTTCATAGGAACAATAAAAAGGAAAACACCAAAAGTCTTCTCATATACCCCCTTAGGAGTAACAGTGACAAAATGAAGATTAAATAATGGTTTTAACCATTTGAGTAATGGAAAAACTTTTGATAATTCATTTTAACAACATAGCATACACTCACATGTTATTCAGAAGGATGACCTGGGCAGGTGAGATGGCTCAGCCCATGGGTAAACACATGATGCTATGCCTGACAGTCTGAATTCCACCTGTGATGGCTTGAATATGCTTGGCCCAAGGAGCGACACTATTATTAAGTGTGGTCTTGTTGGAGTGGATGTGTCACTGTGGGTGTGAGCTTTAAGCCCTTCCTCCTAGATGCCTAGAAGCCAGTCTTCTGTTTGCTTTCGGAACAAGATACAGAACTCTCAGCTCCTCCTGCACCATGCCTGCCTGGATGCTGCCATGCTTCTACCTTGATGATAATGGACTGAACCTCTGAACCTGTAAGCCAGCCCCAATTAAATGTTGTCCTTTATAAGACTTGCCTTGGTCATGGTGTCTGTTCACAGCAGCAAAACACTAACTAGGACACCACCCCTTGGACCCAGAGGTAAAAGAACAGAACCAACTCTCAGAAGTTACCCTCCGATACCCATATTCATGTATGTTACTGTCTGATATCCACACATAAGTACGTACCCATGCACAAAATGTAAAAACCTTAAAAACATGATGTTTCTCTGCTATGCCAACCTTGTTCTGTTTACCTTCAGATACATAAGATTTTGTGAAATAATTCCAGATTTTAATGCCATAGTAGATCATAAAGTCATCTGATATTGAGAAACCTACTTGTTTCAGTCATGAAGGGTGCGTTCCCCAGGGGCAGGCCATTCATCATATTTACCACCTTGCACAGTCAAAGCCAAATACTCACCATCTGATTAACTTACACAACGCTGCTGTCAATGTTTATTGAATTGGAATGCACACACTGGAATACTGCACAGACGCAGCTCTCAGCCTAAGCAGTGTTTCCAGATCTTAGCAATACCCCTTAAAACAGCAGAACACTGGACCAGCTTGTTAACTGCTCAGAAGTTTCACCTAAGTACATCTAAACTCCCATCAAAGCAAAAATATCATCAATGTCATCTGCCTCTTGAGCGGTGCCTGGCGCACTGTGCATGTGCACCTGTCTCTTCGTCCGCAGGCCGGTTTCACTTCCACCGCCCCCTCTCAGATTCCCATGGACCCCCATCTTCTTAGCTTTTAGGTCAGGCTTTGCAAGTTTGCTCAAGACCTGCTCTCCATTCAGACAGACATCTGACCTCTGAACTGTCCCACCAGAGCATCTCTTCTTAGCACTGCTGTCCCTAGTGGTTTTCAGAGTCCCTTCAGGGACCTGCTGGGTTTCCTTTATAAGAGTTGACTGTAACTTTCTCTGTGGTTTCCTTTGTCTTGATAAAACTTTATACTTTGATCTTCTTTGTCTGGGAGGGTGCTTTGAAGTGCTGACACTGAAGCCTCGGAGAAGGCCCTTGCAAAGAGATGTTTTCATGCACTGAAGCTTCTTCGGCAAACTAAAGAACAAAAGAGAGAAATCTCAACTTATTATGATACTAAAAAGTTCTCAAGCACTTTTAACTGTCTCCACCAACTGTCAACAGAAGAGTACACAATTTATTACAAGTCCTAGGCCTGTATATATGTAAGGAAATGGGAGTTTCAACCTAAGAGCATTTTTTCAGATTCCCTCTCTGATTCAGGATACAGGCAGATGTGCCTCCATTTTGCCCTAAAGTAACTCTCATGACTGCCTAGCAAGGACACATCTGGTGTGACCTTGTTCACACTTAAGAGCCATAGCCTTTCCCTCGTGCTGATAATCTGTTTCTAGGTAAACAAGAGTGGAAATGGCAAAATATCACAAATTAAAAGCTCTGTGGTGTGTCAGAATCCACTTCTGGCTAAGCTCATGTTGTAGCAGGAAACGAACAGGGGGAAGGAATGAAAATAACGAGGGGTCATCTAGCAAAGACAAACTGACCCCTGTGAGGTGTCCTGGGAGTTGTTCTGTATCCCCTGCAGTCAGAACTTACCTCATACGTTTGGCATTTGCCTCGCACCTCATAACTGTTGGTAAAGATTAATATAGGTCTATGTGCCTAAGCCAAGTCCCTCTGCTCTTACTTTAAAGAAATAAAATTATATATTAATATATATTAATAAGCAATTTAGGACCCCGATTTCCCAGCCATGACTAGAAGCACTGACTTTGCATTGAGTAAAATGTGGGTGCATCTCTGAGTTGAAACAAAAATAATAATGGGAGGACCTGAAATAAGTCCTAGCTCTCCAGGGCCAACAGCTTGAACAAAACCATGTCTCCATGTATGAATGGGAACAATGCTGCCCACCTTCCAGAATACTGAAAACCATCTCTCCATGTATGAATGGAACAATGCTGCCCACCTTCCAGAATACTGAAAACCATCTCTCCATGTATGAATGGAACAATGCTGCCCACCTTCCAGAATACTGTGAACTCTAATGTTTTACAAAGTGTTCCATAGGAAAAAAGATGTATTACTGAAACAGCAATAGGGCAATATAGTCAACATATTTTGGGAAGTAGAGACTACCACTTAATCAACAGACCTGTTTGTTACCCCTCTTGCTAACTGTTCATCATCATGATCTGTTTCCTCACAACCCTAAACTGTTCTATCTTTGTAAGACCCACAATAAACTGAATCTCTCAATGTGAGGGGCTAAGCGACTGTTCCTGCAGCCTGTGTGGGCCTCACAGGCAGACACACTTCCCTCACATCCTCAGCCGGCTGTGCTGCTGCCGTATCTACAGAAGGCCACCGCCCACAAGAACAGAGCTCCTGAGGACTAAGGCTGCCCCATGCTGTCAGCACCAGGTTTTGAACACCAGAGGTAATCTAAGGCTTTCTGAAATGAGCCAGTGGGAATGACATGGTGTAAGGATTCCAAACAACTGTCACTTTCTCCTGACACAACTGCCCAGATAACGTTAGCAACACATGAAACTGTACTTGTCTTGTTCTAGCACCTCAAGAGCTGGGAGATTTTAAACAAGGTAGGTAATGCACATGCGTACACTTCCTCACTGAAATGGGAAAGGAATTTTTCTAATGTAATTACCTGTAACCTTGAGATTCCACATGTCTAAGCCTATTAGTCTTAAGAAGTTTGTTGCCCAGATAGATGGCCTGAGCCTTGAGCTTTTTGCTCCGGGACCACGCAATTGCCATTTGGATTTCTTCAGAAAGTTGGGTGAATGTCTTGGTCATTCGGATTCTTTGCACAGTATCATTAGCCCAGTGAGTTCTCAATTTCTGAGAGGAAAGTTTGGTTGTCTTCGGTTTGGATTGGGAATATTTAAACTGTTGGCTGGTCTCCTGAAGTGTAAAAAGAAGAGAAAAAAGATATTGAAAACAGTAGTAGTGACTTTTAAATAAAGGAAAACAGTTTTGAAAAGCTGGGCCATTAAAAAGTTAAAATAATTTTTAAGGACACTTATAATCCATCAACCTTTTCTTTTATCCATTCTCCTAACACTTCCCTTTTTACCCTTCTACCGAGGCAAGTCCTATCTGCCCTTTAGTGAAGTGTACACAGAAAACCCAAGATAGATACACACATATGTAACACATCTACCCACACACTAAAACCGATTAAACGGTTTGTCAAAGTCTAATGATGGGGGAAATCCCAAGTCTTCCACAATGATATCCTCCCTTGTTTTCTTCTTTGTTTATCAGGGAGGTCATTTTTATTTTTTACTTTATTTTCTTTACTGAAGACTGAACTTAGGCCCTTGTAAATACTTGGCGAGTGGCCTTTATCCCCAGCCCTTTTAAAGTTTTTTTTTTCAAATTCTGCCTCAGTTTCCCCTCTTGAAATATGAAAGCAGTAAGTCAAGAGTTTCTCTTACAGAGTTTTTCTGAGGATTAGTGGTTAATGCTAAAGCATTTAAGATATCGTCAGGGGCTTAAAGGATCTGCTAAAGAATTTTTTCCTCCTTCTGAATTTATGAGTTGAGCAAGATAAAAATGCGAACTGCCATCTGTGTTTAAAAGTTCAATAAAGAACTGCGGGTTCTTAGAAGTAAGAGTTTGTAAATAAAAGGAAACCAGACAATGGTAACAAAAGTCAAGCGGTTACTGGGTGACAGGTGACACTGATGTACTTAGTCATGAAGTCCAGAACCATTTTCTGACGCTAATATAAGGTATCGTGTAAAGCTTGAACTCCCAAAAGGATTGATGCCTCATGACAAATGAGGAGGGAGACAAGACCAATGACTGCCACTAACATCTGGCATCAGTTGAATGCTTACCACACACGAGACCCACCTAACACACGTACTAGCCCAGACTGAGAGATGCATGGAGTGGAGAAGGGAAGTATAGAGAGGTCAGGGACCACACAGCTAATACGGAGTGGGGCGAGCGTTCCAGCAAGTACAAAGCCCATGCTTTTAAAGTGCTCACCATCCGTATTTAGGGCAGGCCATAAGACTGCTTGGAGATCCCAAAGGCATGCCTAGTAAAGCACTTCTGAATACACCCCACTAACTGGACTAACTAGGACCATTGAAAAGCCAGCTTCTTGAGGAGGAGGGCAACCCTATAGGAGGACCAGCCCTTTCAATTAACCTGGACCCTCGAGATCTCTCAGAGACTGGACCACCAACCAGGCAGCATACACCAGAAGATATGAGGCCCCCAACACACATACAGCAGAGGACTCCTGGGTCTGGGTTCAGTCAGGGAAGATGCACCTAACCCTCAAGAGACTGGAGGCCCCTGGGAGTTTAGAGATCTGGTGGGGTGGGGACATCCTCGTGGAGACAGGGGTGTGGGGAGGAGGTATGGGATGTGGAACAGTCGGGGGGCTGAACCAGGAGGGGAATAAAATCTGGAGTGTAAAATTTAAAAAAAAAGAAGCAATGGCAGGAAAGAAGAAATAAAATACAGCAATAACAACAAAGCGAACTTCTTCATTAAGCAGCACAGACCAAGAACTGAGTGCAATCAAGCTTATTAGAGCAGACTCTACCTCCCTCCCCACTGAGGAGCTTCCTCTAAACCTGGCAGAAGTGAAAAGCTATGAGGTTAACCAGACAGACCTGAGTAGCTTTGTTTCGGAGTCTTGTGCAGAAAGCCCGCACGTCAAATCCCAATGGCTTTTCTGTGGAATTAGAAAACAAAAGACAGAAAAACTCAGCCATGTTACTTTCAAACCTCCAACAACGTCTTAACTACATGACATTTCCTGCCAAGTTCCTATAAAGGAAATGAAGAGAATAAAGCAGGGCACCATGAAGGAACCAGAAGCCGAGCTGTGAGAACTGGTAACACTCACACCTCCCTAAACGTAATCAGTGTGAGATTCTGAATTTCTACACAATGCACGACTATATCATGCTTTCAAAGGCGTATTTTATAAGTATGTATTTAAGAAAGAAAAGATAGAAATAGATAAACGCAGTTTAAAGGAAATAAAGAAAAGTCTGTGCTTGTCTAAGCAGCTCACCTTTTCGGGTCCTTTTACACGCTTTCACTGGCTGCCCCAGGTCCACGCTGCTCTGTGGGCTGCTTTTCATTTGTTCACATGGTTGGGAAAGTTTATCCAAGGTGTCTCCATTGGTCTCTGATAGTTGCTCTTTCATTAAAAACAGTTTATTTAGCAGCTTAGTTACTCCTTTAGGAGCAAAAGATGCAGGGGTTTTTCCCTTAAAGATATCAAGGTAAGAGGAGCCTAGAAAGTCAGTGATGTTGGAGGGAAAGGCAAAATCTTTGAAGTAAGGCATGGGCTGAATCCTGGAGATCTCCTGATGCAATCCAAGCAATGGCTCATATAAGGAAATCAGCCGTCGCAAGAGTCCTTTATGGAGAACCCTAGAAGAAACAGAAGCTCTTTATATATATAAAATATTCGTAATTCAAATGCTATTACTTCTGATTAAGAATAAGCAGAATAAACTAATGGAGAGATATATAGAGGAAGAAGGGTAGGAGCCAGAGGGGTCAAAGCCGCCACATGAAACAGAATCAAGTAACCTGGGCTCATAGGGGCTCAGAGACTGAACTGACAACCAGGAGCCTACATGGGACTGACCTAGGCCTCCGCACATATGTTAGAGTTTGAGACTTAACAGTGGAAGCAGGGACTGTCCCCGTCTCTGTCGCCTGCTATTGGGACCCTTTCCTCCTACTGGGTTGCCTGCTCCAGCCTTAACAGGAGAGGAGGTACCTAGTCTTACTGTAACTTGATACGCCATGGCTGGTTGATATTCATGGAGGCTGGCCCTTTTTTGAAGAGTGGATAGGGGATTGAGGGTGGGAAGGAGGAGAGGAGAGAGAGCAAACTTCAGTCTGGATGTTAAAAAAATTAACTTATTTATTAATTAAAAAGAATAAGCAGGGGCTGGAGAGATGGCTCAGTGGTTAAGAGCACCCGACTGCTCTTTCAGAGGTCATGAGTTCAATTCCCAGCAACCACATGGTGGCTCACAACCATCTTAAAGAGATCTGATGCCCTCTTCTGGTGTGTCTGAAGACAGCTACAGTGTACTTATATATAATAAATGAATAAATCTTAAAAAAAAAAAAAGAATAAGCAGAACAAAAAGATGACTGAAAATTCAAATAAGGTATCTGGGTTAAGACATCGAAGCAAGGTTTATATTTGAAAGTAGGAAGAATCTTGTGGGTTTGTCTCTGTTGTTTTGACAGTTTTGCTAAAATCAGAACTAATGATCCAATTCTGTGCCTAGTTATCCATCAAACCACTGTATGCACAAACACACACACCACACACAAGGAAATGCTTTTTTTCTAGTTTATAAATCTTGCAAGTATTATTTCTATCAACCAAATATGGCTCAAAAGCATCAGAGTGTCAGGCAGAAGAGAAGCCTAGAGCATACAAGGAAGGTCAAATTGTGTTTCTAATTTCTATTAAAATTAACAACCAGTTGTTAAAGAACCAAGATATGGTCAGTCCAGGAACAGCTGCTCTTTCAAAAGCCAACTGCAATATTACTACTGCCACCATTATAATAATAATAATAATTATTATTATTATTATTATTATTATTATTATTATATCATTATCAAATATTATTATAGTTCCTAGGTCCTAGGTCCTAGGAAATCACTTTCTGAGCTACTCGGTCTCAAGGTGAAGGTTTCAGAAGAAAAGCCCTCTGATATAACTACCCAGCCGACAATGTGAAAACCAACCATCGTGGGAAGAAAGGGAAGCCTGCACCTTCAGTTCCCAAGGCAACAGACTGTGTGAACACTAACAAGAAACTTGAGTCAGGTAAAGATGAAACACAAATGCAGAAATGTGAACGTACCATAACCTGCTCACCAGCCCAACCATCACAAGGTTCAAAATAATGAACTCGCGTAGCCCTAAGTGCTTCACAGTCAACCTGAAGAATTCAGTTTAAGGTGGAAAACAGAACCAAGGGAATTTAAGATTTGTAGGTTACAATTATGAAAGAAAGAACTTATAAGAAAGCTCTGAAGATAGTAAAGCCCTAACATGGCAATGAAGTCACATTACACTAAAAGCAAAAATATCTATTCTACTAGAGCTCCTATTGTGACAGAGTCTGAGAGTAAGAATTTCTAAAGGTCCTTAGAATACATGCTAGGTAGAGACATGGAGTCCTTGGCACCAGCCATGCCAGCAATAGCTGGAAGAGGAGCCAAAGGCAAAGCGTCAAGATTCCCCACAGGTTACACTGCTTTAAGAGCACAGCATTTGAACAGAAGCCCAATATACCCAAATAGCTTCCACTCAAAAGAAGGCATTCCCATAGTCAAGGATACAGAAACGTCTTGCAGCAGCGGTCCAACAAGCGCAGCAACAACTTGCAGCCTCCCAAAACCTTCATCAGCACCACCTCCATCACCGGCTGGCTGGGCACCACACGGTTTTCGGTAGCTCCAGGCTGAGTTTTACTTGACATACACAGAAAAGGACAAGACTGTCAATCTCTAAACACATCGTTTCTACAGCGGTATTCAGCCTGAGGTGGTTACGCCCACTAGCATTCCACTCTTCTTTCACTGCAACCCACTGTGAGCCCCAATTCAGTGTCCCACCAGTACCGCCCATCAGTCCACAGGTTCCCCTCACTAAAACACAACATGCCAGAGAATACCAAAGAGTGCTCAGACAGAGCAATGGACCACCTACTTGGCGGACAACAACTGTGACAGGTCTTCAATGGAGCCCTCCAAATTCATGTGTTTCAATCGTTTTAAGCACTGTTCTACCTGAAGGAGGAAGGACAGCTCAAATTAGTATGTGTATACATAACAATGTTACAGAGACCACCAAGAACACAAAGAAAGCAAAGCACTTCATGGTATGGAAATATGCCACAGAAGGCTTCCCATTTAAGGCCTAGGGGACCCACCCCAAAACAATCTCACCCACCCAACACATTTCTCAATTCAAGAAGATTACTACATGCCAAGTGTGCTCGATGCTGTAAAGTGACCAACATTAATGTAAGTCTCAATATTATAATTTGTTGAGGGAGCAGATTTACAGCAGTGAGGCTAGTAAAACAAGAAAGCAAACTCTTAACTCAGTTTCAATAGTCTATAAGCACCAGACATGAAGGTGACTTAGTCACAGAACAACTATTCTGAACACCTACTATGTGCAAGATATGCTAGGCAATGACGTAGTATATGATACGTTCCAACTTCTAGTAATAAAGATAGATAATATACCAAGTACTTAACTAAATGCTAAAATGGATATGCTTTACTTAACACTGCAATCCCCCCTTCTCTGCTTTTCCTTATAGCACTTCTTACCAGTTGGTATACCACTCACTGACTGCCTGCCCTTTTCTCCAAACTATACTATAAACTCCCGATGGAGAATAGAACTTGTCCGTTTTGCTCACGAGCATAATCCAGTTATTAGAACAGGGGTTAGTAGGTTCTCGTGGAGGGTGGGGAGAAAAAGCCACGTAGAATACAAAATGCTGTATGAATTCTCTAGGTGTCAGGAACACCCACCCAGGGCACTCCCTGGACTGCACCCACACGTCAAAGGATGATGGGAATTGTACTGGTCAGTGCTGTCATCTTGTTAGAGCTACATATATACCACTAAGAACCAAATCAGACTTATGGGTCCTACTTCAGCAGAGCTCAATCCTTAATTCACTGGGGCTGGCTTTTTAATTCCTAAGTCTGGACACCATCTTTTAAGATAGTTATTGACAGTCCAAGACAGTAATACACTTGGAAAATAGTGAGTGAAATATGGTTTTGGGGGAGGGGAAGGGAGGAAGGGGGAGAATGTCAGCAAGTAAGCTAGTAAACAGTTTGATCTTGAGAAAATGTAGGGAAAGACCACGATCCTCTTTGATACGGGAATCGTCATCCCTTGGGCCTTAAGCAGTAGGGGTAGAGCTAACCAGAAAGCTGAGTCTGTACAGTGAGAATCCGAGTCTTTCTCATAGCTGTACATCTAGCACTCTATCAACAGAGAACTCTGAAAAATAAGTAAATACTGGAAAGATGGCTCTGTCACACAGGGCCTAGCACACTGAGTTTTTAAGGCACTTGCAGCGGTAACAAAGTGACTACTTGAATGGCACATGCAGAAGCCAGCTTCAGGACCTCTGCCATGTTAGAGTCCCAGAGCTAAAAGTCACGATATTTTCTTAATCTCTAACAAGTACATGAAAGCATTCTACACCACAACTTACCATAAACCCACTTACACCAACGTACTCCTGATTAGATTATGACTCCAAAAAAATAAGCCACAATAATAAGCCACAACTGTTTTCTTTTTTAAGATTCTAGGGTTTAAATTAGTTTACTTTTGAACCAGGCAAAGGCACTGTTAGACTGTACAGAGAAAATTAAACTAGAAAGAATCAAAATACATTTTGTTTGTTTGTTTGCTTGCTTGTTTTATTTGAGACGAGGTCTCTCTACATAGTCCTGGCTGTCCTGGAACTCACTACATAGACCAGACTGGTCTCAAACTCACAGAGCTCCACCTGCCTCTGTCTCCAACAGCTGGGATTAAAGCCGTGAACCACCACACCCAGTTTTGAAATATGCTTGATTATAAATTACTTTTTTGAAATGATTCTGGAAAAATCAAAGACCAAAAAAGCTAAAGTGTAATTGTAACTTTCCATAAATAACAGTAAGTGCAGCACAAGCTCATGCTCATCAGTACCAGGCTACATGTGAGCTTCCCCTCACCTGTCTGAGGGCCAAATGTTGCCTGTGGTGGCCCAGCCTGTTGTGATTGCTGTAGAGAACTGAGCACAGCACGTCCACTTCCGCATCTAAGGTCCGGCTCTTGAGTGACCGTGTGACGAGGTGGCATGCTTTGATGACAGCTGCAATGCAGACATCTAAAGCAGAGACAGTTAAAACGAGCCTCACATGCATTCCTACATCTACTACACCGAAAGCGAAACACTCTAAAACACACTGCCTTGTTTGCTTTAAAGAAATCAAAATACAAATGGGCCTCAACTATAAAAATGAAGGGTTCTAAGAGAGACATTGGAAAATGAGAGCAGGTGATCAATAAGGGACCATTCGTTAAACATGAACGTGTGTCTGTCTCTACCACCTTTTACCATGACTAAAGTCATACTTTACAGGTATCATTGGTGTACACTTACACCCCAATATAAAAAAGTTCCATCTCTCTGCAGGCGAACAAGACAGAATGCATACAATTACAGCCTTCAAAGGCAAAGGAACTGTATTTGGATACAACTTTTTTCTTTTTTTTAAAGATTTATTTATTTTATAAGTACATTGTAGCTGTCTCCAGACACACCAGAAGAAGGCATCAGATCCCATTTCAGATGGTTGTGAGCGACTATGCAGTTTCTGGGAATTGAACTCAGGACCTCTGGAAGAGCAGTCTTAACCACTGAGCCATCTGTCCAGCCCCTTGGATAAGAATATATAATACACTCAGCCCCTCTACCTGTGAGGGCCATCTGTGTATTCAACCAACCTCACACTGAATATAGTCCCCCAAAATTCCATCTGTAATCCATTTCAATAGCAGTCACATTATATAGGATTTCATAAACACTGTAGAGATATTGTTAATGTCTATTGAAAGATGTCTGTAGGTCCTACTGCAAATACTATCTACCATGTACAGAGTTTTTTATATGAAGGGATTCCTAGAACCAATCCCCGATGGATATCAATGGGAAACTACATTCAGAAAAGGGAAACCACCAGGGCCACTGGAAATTGTATCATGGAACTGGGTACACAAATGTTTCCTAATCAGAACATGAGCAGCTGTGAAGCAGGTGTCATGTGCCACCTGGTGGCTCAGGAAGGAAACACAAATATTCTCGTGAAAATCTGTTCCTCCTATCTGGAGAAATTAAATAACCTGAGTGATGAGTTGGTGAATTTCCCACAATAGTTTGTTTTTAAAATTGTGACTAGAGAGGAATTAGAAAGAGCTTTAAACTGCACAGGATCAATATATGGGAAGAGGGGTGAGATGACTTGATAGGCTGTACTTAACAATTACCAAATGTGTCTATTTAATGACAACCACTGTCAGTTGACTGTCAATCCAGTTACAAATGTTTCCTTTCTATTCTCCCTATATCGCCAAGAAGCTGGTACTATTTTTTATTCCCATTTTTGAGTGGGATAAAACCTGCTTTAAAAGTAACAAAAGTCTTAGCTGACAGTTATAGGACCATAAGCAGTTTCAAAAACAAAAGCGACAAAAAGTTAAATATGAGTTAACCCTGAAAACTACAGCGGATATTGGTGGCTGTGTCTCCTGGTCTGAATGTCCCTTTGTGATTAAACATCCTTCAAGCTGTAGGTAGGCTGCTCTCGTATTAAAAACTAAGGTACTCAGGTATTACTTCACAGTTCGAAAGACCTCCACCTCATTACAATATTTAGGTTTTAATATTTTATTATGTGGGGGGGGGGGCGGGCTGAGAAGGTTGAAGCACAGCACTGAGTCCATGGGAAACATGGAACATACTCTCACGTTCTACCGTAAATCCTGAGAATCAATGAAATCTGGTATTTCATTTCGGCTAGGTCATAATTCGTTCCGCCCATCCAACTGGCTTTTCTAAAGGATCATGGGAAGAACGTTCCAAACGAGCATCTGCCCAAGATTTGGGAGCGGGTAAATCAAATCGCTTGATACCATGAATATGCATAAACACCTCATTTAATCTAAATTAAAACTCAACACACGCCCCACGGAGCTGCCACCAACATCTCTTTGGGAGCCTTTGTTTTCTAAGTAAATTGATGTTTTTAAGATTTATTTATTTTATATATAAGTACACTGTAGCTGTCTTCAGACACACCAAAAGAGGAATTGGATCCCATTACAGATGGTTGTGAGCCACCACGTGGTTGCTGGGAATTGAACTCAGGACCTCTGGAAGAGCAGTCAGCGCTCTTAATCACAGAGCCATCTCTCCAGCTAAACTGCTAAAAACTGTCTCGGTTTTTCCCCCCTTGAAGAACCAAGAGACCTGAGGTAACGCCCCGGTAAGGAGAAAACGAGCTCCATATTTTAAAGACAAGCCCGAAGTCCGAGGCAGGATACTTGAGTGACAGCCCCGATCCTAGGGAACAGTACAGGATCCAGGCAGCGTTTGGGGGTTACGTGCTGCACATGCCAGGTCCCGCCTAGCCGTGCTTTCAGGTTCCACATGTGGAACGCAGCAACCCAGCAACCCCCTACACATCCTCACGCCACACTACTCAGGCAGGACCTTCCGCCTGGCGCGCCCCTTCCCGGCGTGCCCCGCGCTCAGGAAGTCCCACCCCGTCCCACGTGCGCAGGCCCCCGGACTCCGGGAAACACGCGGAACCTCCTCGCCGGCCTCACTCACCCAGGGTGGCGCTGGGATCCTGCACTGTCAGTGTGCTGCAGTTCCCCGCCTGGGGGATCTTCACGCGGTTCCACGGCTCCGCGGCTGGCCGTACGGCCGCGGCCATCTTGAGCGGCGCGGGAGGGCCTGGGAAGGCCGAGCTGGGCGAAAGCGAGTAGAGCGGCCCTGGCGGGAGAGGAAGGGAGGAGGAAGTGAGGGGCGGGGCGAGCCGGAGGTGTGCTGCCCGGGCCTTGGGGCGGAGTCTCGGTGGGTTAGGACCTCTGGGAAAGGAGAAAGTAGTTATTTTTGAGTTCCTTGAAGAGCATTCTGAGGCACTTACTAGTTTGGAGCAACTTCGAAGCTATATATTTTACAGATGAGTTCGAGTGAGGCCCAGCCCTTAGCTCTTACTCGGATATTTTGAAAAGAAAAACTCGGATCATATCAAATGTGGCATTTGTCACGTAGTAACGATTTATTTTGAGTAGTCAAGGAAAACTACATAGTTTAGATATAACCCAACTTTCGATAATTACAAAAAACCCGGAGGTTGTCTTGACAATCTATTATCACCGTCATTTTTTTGGACAAAATATTCCAGGCTCTGCTGGGTCTTATCGCTGATAAATGATTTTCGTTCTAAGCTATTGGTGCCTTCTTGCTTATGTTCCTTTAACAATGTGGAGAGGAGCAGTTGTTGGGTATTAGAGAATGCTAAGTTACTTCATTATGTCTGCCCATTACCATATACTAGCAACGTGATCGCAAAAAGTTAATTTTCTCGGACCTCAGCATGTTTGTGAGACTTATTAGAACTGAGCCTGCTATACGAATTTTTACCCTTACCAGATTTGCATTTAATGCAAGTAATCTTGCCCTACTGAGACGCTTTCTGTCCTATGTGTTCCTTGCAGATAATTTTTCTTTCATCTGGACCATCTCCTTGAAACAATCTCACTTCCTCATTCAGCTCTGGGACCACTATCTTTGATAATTCTAACTAAACAACTATCCTCACTCGATAACTACTTAGATGCCCTTTAATGCACTACCAAATGGCCTGTACATTAGTTTACTATTTGGGCTGAAATAAATTACCACAGACTTAAAAGAATCAACACCAAGTTTCTGGATTTGTGGAAGACATTTTTTTAGTTGGAGATGTATGGTGCATACATGTCGGAGGCTGGGTTAGTGGTTAGGGTCTTCCTCTGCCACTGTCCACCTTTGCTTTTAAGTTAGGTTCTCCCACTGATCCTGGACCTCAGTGTTTGGTGGTCAGTCCCCAGAGTCATCCTTTCCCCATCCCAATTAACAGGGGAATGAGGATCTGAACTCAGTTTCTTATATTTATACAGCAAGTACTTTACCCTCTGAAACATCTCCCCAGCTCCAGTTCGACCAGGGATAGAAAGAGATAAGAGAAGCCAAGAGTGAGAGCTCTGTGTTTTGACAAAGGAAGATCCAAGGTCAATGAAGAATAGAGACAAGGAAATGGTGTTCTCTGTTCTATGAGCAGTGCATATTGGAATTGAAGCTTCTAGGAACTGGGCACTTGGAAGAAGCTTTAAGTTTTTAAGTCATACTTGGAAACTTGTAGACTCTAGAGAAAGACTATCACTGACACAGATGACCATCAAATATGTAAAACCTTACATACCTTAGTAATCCAAGAAATGCATATTAGAATAATTTTGAGGTGCTATTAAATAGAAGAAATATATACTCATTACGTGCTGCCTGATGCCCACGGCAGTGAGAAGAGGGTATTGGATCCTCTGGAACTGAAGTTGCAGATGGTTGTGAGCCACCGTATGTGTGCTGGCCACTGTACCCAGGCCCTCTGCAAGAGCAGCAAGTATTCCCAACTATTGACTTCCAGTCCCCTAAGGTATTTTCAAAGACAGCTTAGAAAACGTATGTGTTGAGACTATACACTAATACATGTGGAATGCTCCGGGAAAATCCTGGAAAAGTAGTAACAGTGATGAGTTTTCATCAGTAATACAGACTCTTTTCTTCAATGACTGTATTTTCCATTTAAAAACCTAGAAATTACTATAGTGTTAAGGAAAAAATGCTTTAGTACTAAAAAAAAAGTCCGAAGACTATGTGTCTGTGTGTGTGACAGAGACAGAGAGAGAGCGACAGAGAAAATGTTATTATGAGGCAGTTTATTCAGAGGCACATACTTTAAGACTCATTAAGGTCTTTCAGATCTAATCCCGTGCCTCAAACATGCTTGTTTCTGACAGGTCACTGTTTAACCACTGTCACTTTGGCCCACTAGAGGGAGGATAACTTCAAAAGAGACCACCCTTCTACTTATTTTTAGTTAACGTTCTTCATTGTACGGCAGTTGGTCCCTGACTCTTTAACAGATCCCAGTAGCACCCACAGTAGTGCTAGGAGTACCTCCTTGGTGGCCTGTGTCCCAGTTCTGCAGGCGTCTTCCTCTGAAAGTCTACCTCCTCATAGCCCAAATTCCTGGTCCCCCAGCTCCAAGAATGGTAACTGAAAGTTACTTAGTGCACTTCTGTAGTTTTGCATTTCGGCTCTCAAATGTCGGCTTAACCTACAATCTTTTAAAATGTGTTCCTTTTTACCAAAGGGCTCTAGCAGGTAAGATATTTGGAACCAGAGGTGGTCCCAGGGATTAGCCTCCTCAATATTGAATTCAGTGATTGATAAGATCATATTACCTTTTAATGTAATACCAATCTTTCTCACTAAAGCAATGGAATATAAGTCTGAGACATGATCTGTCATCATGCTTAATCATATAAAGTTGACTGGGATGAAGAACTTGAAGTCCACTGGGAACCAGAAATAGTAGCAGTGATGCTTCTGAATCAACTGGAATGACAAGACTAGGTGTCTTGCTCTCAGCTCAAAACCAGAGATTCTGTTGTAACTTCAAATGCTTCCCCAGCTTGTTAGAATTCCCAGCAGACCTGGAGTCAAAACATAACTTTGTGGGTTGCAGAAGTGCAACTTAAATAGCATTTGTGTGCTCATAAGCTTCATCTGTAAATATGATTAGTTACAAGAAAGACTTTGCACCTTGGTATGGGGACCAAGTACTAGGACTCAGGAAAAGCTGAGATCTTGGGACTGCCTATCTGCCTGTGTCTGAAGACTGATAGGAAAACGCTACAAGCGCAAGACCCACCCCAGCTGCTTCTTACCTCTAGGACTCTCTCAAGATGCAGGTTAGGGTTTGTTCTGAGGGACTAGGTACAAAGTCTGGCACAAAAGGAAATAGTTTAAACTCCAAAATAATTACAGAATGTTGCTCATTTTTAGTGACAAACTCAAGTAACACTGAGATGTATTAGACCAGAGAAAATATATACAAGGTAGTGAACTGGATAAAATGTGCTGATATGAAAGGATCTGGAAGCCAAATGTTGTCTAACTATGCTCTTTGCTGGTTGAAGTGACCCACCTGGAACCTATATTCAGTCAGGCGAACTGCCAGAATTGGGGTAATTCAGAGAGTAAGATCCAAAGGAGTAGGGAATTGGAATGTGGTCTGAGTTTCAACCCCAATGTTGTAGCCTTCAAGAGAGTTCAGACACAACTCCCCATGCTGAGGCACTGAGAAATGTGTCAATGAGAGGGTAACAGTGTCTTCTGTGATGGCTGTCTTCAGTAGGTCAAGTGGTAGTAAATGTTATTGCTACAGAACTTAGCTCCCGGGTTTCAGTGAGAATAGTAGGGTCCCATAGAGACAAAGGGTAATAGGCAATGGTTGACTTTATGAAACAAAATTGCTGCATTGTTTTGACCACTAGTAACTGATTGATTAAGGTGTCTGGAAGAACTAATAGATAACAGCCTATTAAAGCATTATTTTCTCTATGTTATAGGGACCAGGAAATTGGGATTTTAGCACCAAGGTAGAGAAATTTAAGTTGAACAAGATAGAATCTTTGATGAACAGTGAACAAAGGGCAATTTTGTTCATCACCACCGTGTACAGTAACAAGAAATTGAGGATTATAAACTTTGTTGGTGTCTGGTACTTGCCACCCGCAAATATGGCACCATGGTAGTGGAGAAAACAGTGGAAGCAAGAAGTCCAGCTCTCTGTGACCTTTTTCTCCACACAATCTCTCCAATAGGATTGCCCAGACTTTTCCCTGGGAGCTGGAATTCAGTATCAGCAAAAGCTGATGCTGCAAGTCCTCTTGGGGCTCAGTGATGGACTCTACTGGACAAACAAGTTGTATGGGCAGTTTCCAGGAACGAGGAAATAGAATCTATCTCTTTTTGGAGAGAGAAGTAAAGAAGTATCACTAGGCAGCGTGTGCTCAGGATGATGGGATCACTTCGTTGAAGGCCATTTTTAACAAGTTACTGTAGCCTAATAGGAGACAATTCATTTCAGACGTAAACCTGTGGCCCATGTGCCATATGCACTTCATTATATGTGGCCCAAACATCTAACTATAAACTTGCTTAAAACATTTGTGAGATATTTTGTGAATTTTATTTTTATTGTACTTATGTTTAACTTGATTGTGGGGTTTTCATGTGAATCTTATAGGTAACAACTTTGTCTCAGAGGAAGAAGATGGAAGAGAAATCTGGGGTCCAGGTCTGAGGCAGGAGTTCCCATAGTCCCTGATCACATGGTTTTCCCAGAATCCAAAGGGATATTTAACAAACAGATCTAAGACCAATATAGAAGATGACAGGGAAGAGAAAGTTATTCACTTTCTCTCTCACAGGAGTTCCTCTGTCACAGTTCATGTCATCTGTCACTCCAGTGACCTTCTAATCCACTTTTGTCTCAAACACTGACAGCTCGTAGCAAACATGACTCTGGAGTTGTTAATTTAGACAGTTTCCTTGCTGACAACACCTCCTACTCTTCAGTTCCTCTTCTCAAGGTCTCCCTTATAGACCTGACCACTGTTCCTCCACCCCTGGGTGCAAAGCTGGGTTGCTGTCTCTGCCTTGTCTTGGGTTAATCATGGTCAAACCACAAAGATGTCATTTCAAAACACAAGTTTTTGGTTTTTTGTTTTTATTTTTATGAATATGAACATAAAGATTTTATGTTTATGAACATGCTATCTTCAGACACACCAGAAGAGGGCATCAGATTCCATTACAGACATTAATTGAAAATGCTTGCTGCTATGTACTTTTTGAAAATTTTGTCATTTTCAAAACCCTTAAAAAACACACACACTTTAAAAACTTTTCTTTTAAAATATAATTTACATTCCAAATCACTAAGACAGCTTCTTTCTTAAATAGAGGGACTCTTGCATGTATAATGTTTCATCAAATTCTTGAAGTGAATTTTGGTTTAGAATTTGACCCAAAGTATAATGCCAAGGATGTAGCCTAGTAGTAGGGTGCTTTCAAACATGCCCTGACTGGGACTCCTAGATTGTTTCCTGAGTCAAATGAATTTCACTCTTTGATAGTAATGGAAGACACAAGACTCTTATAATTAACCCAAGATAGATCAGATGATTACTAAAGTAAAGGAAGCAGGGTCTGGAGTGGTGATTCAGCAGTTAAGAGTCTGAACTACTCTTGGAGAACAACATGGCTCCGTTCCCCTCACTCCTGTGGCACTTAGCTCCAGAGAGCCAGATGCCCCAGGGCCCTAAAGACAGACAGACAGACAGACAGACAGACAGACACACACACACACACACACACACACACACACACACACACACACACATGAAATAAAACCTTTAGATGGAAAGGAAGAAGGGAGGGAGGGCAGAGAAGCAGAGTGAAAGGGAAAGAAGCAGAAACAGATAAATGAGAAACAATGCTGAGACATTAGACTTGTAGGATAACCAACTGCTCAAACCCCATTAATTTAATATAGCCATCTTTCATAATATTTAGATTCTCGTTTTAGCGTAAGAAAATAGCTTTAAAAGTGGTTATCCCCATGAGCCTAAAAATCAGTTCTGTTCTGGCTTGCTCAGGACCGTCTTTTCCTCTAGGGGGCAGCATGAAGCTGTGACTGGATTACCATATAAATTGGGTCACTGTGGCCTCAGAAGCCAGAAAGAGGAACTTAACAATTCTCACTTGGAGACCTGAGACAGAATAAAGAAGAGTCCACTCGCCTCTGCCAGAGAAAAGCCAGGCAGGCAAAGGAGGGTCCCACAGGCAAACTAGATTTCAAAGTTTGGCCTGGAAAAAGAAGAGGTCTTGAGACCAAAAG
This sequence comes from Rattus norvegicus, assembly GCF_021556685.1. Lineage (NCBI taxonomy): Eukaryota > Metazoa > Chordata > Mammalia > Rodentia > Muridae > Rattus > Rattus norvegicus. Next base: position 69,727,445 of record NC_141544.1, read on the forward strand.
TCTAGTTTTGAATAGGAGTGCCTTAATCTAAATGTGTTTTCAAGGAGCAGAACCACCTGACCTAAAAATCACTAGACTAGATGGGGGTGGGGTGGGGGACATTAATAATCAGATAATTGGATGTATTTTCTCAACATTAAAGTCTAAATGCCCAGAAACTGGACCTGAAGAAAGTGGAATCATTATTTCTACTCTTTCACAGCCTTGAGGCAGAATTTCCAAGTCAAATTTCCAAGGTGCAAAGGCATTGGGTGGCTTGTTTTGCTTTCTTCTCCATTGCCAGTTTCCTCCTGAGAGCTGGGCACGGATCAGTAAGATCCCTCCACTGGGGCTGCCAGCAAGTCTGTGCCTGATTTGGCAGGTTTCTGAGAGGTACCAAGACTTCCTCTCACTAGGGCCTCTAGTGGAACATAACACCCTAGAACCAAACCAGGGACAGAGCCAAAGCACGTATTCCATATCCACGCTGAGCCCAGGACCCATCTTTTCTGCCCAAGCAGCTGGCACTGGAATCTTTAAAGTGCTTGTGTGAGGATGCAAGTCAGTTAAGAGAGACGTGACTCTGTACTTTCATTCCCAAGAGACCATCTGTATATGTGTATGTGTGTGTGTGTGTGTGTGTGTGTGTGTACACACACCAGAAAACAGATTTCAGTAGAATCACGGTACTAAAATCTTTCTCTTATTATGTCAGTATTTATGACTGATAATTCTCAGAAAATCTATTATGAAAAAACAATCACCTTAGCAAAAGCTTTGCCTTGGGAGTACTGAAAACATAGGATCAGGGCAGTAGGCACACATATTCAAACAGTGGCAAGGTGCTATCGTGTGATAAAGACAACACACGGAGTTACATCCAACTCAGGTCAGCTCTGGCATTACAAAAAACCGAGAATATTAAAATTAGCATTGAAAATCTAGTTTAGTCATGCAAGAACTGGGTCCTCTTGCAGAAAACTCGGGTTCAATTCCCAGCACCCATGTCAGTGAACCTCAATTACCTGAGGATCTGATACCCTCTTCTGGCCTCCAGGGGCCCTGCATGCGTGTGGTGTGTATACATATAAAACACCCATACACATAAAATATAAACAAACCCTTTTTCAAAAACGTGTCGGAGACTCATGTATCCCCCCCCCCCCTCTCTCCTCTCTCAGAGATGATTGTACTAGATGATGGTTTCTTCAGATGAACACCAGCTGAAGTGAGCAACGGGCATGAGACATGATGTGTGTAGTTCCACAGTCACCATAGCAAGACACTAACCCTAAAGGAGCATATGTGGACCACCACTGACTGAAACCCCCAACTCCCACCTTACATTTTTTCTGGGACATGGCCGCCAGATTCAACAAAAAAAAACTACAGGGTATTCAGTTAAATTTGAATTCCAAATAGTTGGAAGTAGCCTAAAATAAACTTATACCACGAAAATATTATGTTTCTGAAATTCAGAACTGAACTGCATCCTGTATTTTAACTGGCCAGCTTAACTAGGATATACACTTTCTAAGCAGAAGGGTGGGAGGGCTTTTTTTTTCTCTTTACTTTTCAGCCATAGTCTCTCTTCCTCTGTGGCTCTGAGGCTACATGGTTTCAACTTCATAGTCTCCGTAGCACTGTAGTGTAAGAGTAAATTGCATTACATCCCTTTAATTATAACATGAAGAACTCTGATATCTGAAAAAGTTCCTCACATTCAAAGTTTGGAATTGGTTTTTCTTTTCTTTCCAAGAGTGTGTGTTGAAAACAACTGGTGTGTTTATGTTATTCGCTTGTGTTGGTGCAGAGAGGAGGATCTCTCCCAGGCTAGTCCTCAGTTCAAGTGTTGGGTGCCATCACACCCAGCTTGCTACATTTGCTTTAAAAGCTCAACTGATGCCAGTGGCAAGTCCTGGTGATTTGAGTGGCCCCTGGTACTCAGGCTCTCCGGAGCAAGCGATCCCAGGGCTCCTAGCTAAAGGAGGCAGCATCTGTGTTGAATCTCTTGATGCCCACTGTGTATATCATTGATGCTCAATGCCAGGTCCTCTTTCTCTACTTGTGTATACATGATCATCTGGCTTTGACTAGGAAAGGATGCACACTAGGGGCACCTGGGGGATGTGTAGGAACACTGGGTTAGAGACAGGTTCCTGGGGTTGGCTGGCATTGTAGTTACCCAAATCTAGAGTTTAACCAGCTCACCTGCAGTGTTGGCTTTCTATTTGGGGTTGCCCTATCTGGACTGCCTCTATGGCATTTCTAAGACTATGCACTTGGCCTCCTAGAAGCTGGGTAGATGAGCCCCAATGGGCCAGAATAAAATGCTGTCGGTGCTATGGAGGTAGAGGGGCTATGAATCCAGACCCATCTGGCTGGCAAGGAACTGGTAACTGCACCAAAATCTGAGAGCTCCTGTCTCTTTTCTGGAGACACAGGGACTTTCTAATCTTAAAAACTCTAGTACTTGTCTATGGAGCATGGACCGCAAGACCCAGCTCCTGGAAATTCAGGCCAAGAATTTATTCTTTTTCACCTTCTCTGGCTCCTTTGAAGGAGGTTGGTACATTTATTTCTGGCACATTGCTGGGTTAGATGTCATGTCCTAAGTTTGCATTTTTGAGGACACAGTGACAACCTTTCATAGAAATTTCTTTTGTTGCTGTTTTGGGTTTTGTTTTTAATTTGAACATAGTACACCCCCTCCTACATTTAGGAATTCGTTGTTATGTAGATTTCATTGTTTAAAAGGTTAAAATGGGCTTAGGAGGCTTTGTGTCTCCTAGGTAACTTCCAGTCAATCCACCACTTTTATCACAGAGATTTCTAACACGAAGAGGGAAGGCAGCTGTGGTCTTGTCAGGCAGGGTTCATAATGGAAGAGACAGTGAGGACTCAGCTTCTCCTACATAAATGTGACCTAGCAATCATGACCCACGGCCTTCTGCCCACAAATATCCAAAGCCTGTCCTTCCTAGGCCCCAGGAAGCTGGGGCTCAACGCAAGTGATCCTGATTACAGTCCCTTCACATTGAGTTCAGCCCTTTTTTCCACAGCCAGTTTTGCCAGAGCCTTTGTGAACAGGAACCCTGGTGCCTTGGGAGGAGTATAAAGATGGAGGAGAGCTAGGGCAGAGAGAGCTAGCTAGGAGCCAGGAGGAGGTACCTTTCTATTAGGCAAGCTCTGTTCCATGGATCTCAATGCTTCAATTGTTTTTACCTGTGTATGTGTGTAGCAAATATTTGCATGTACCCGCAAAGGCCAGAAGAAGCTGTCATATCAACTAAAGCTACAGTTATGGTAAGTGGCAAACTGCCCAACATGGGTGCTGGGAACTGAATCCAGGTCCTCTGTATGAGCTGTAAGTGATCTTAATCACTGAGTCATCTCTCTGCCCCCCACCCTACCCCCAATGCTTAAGCTGTAAGAATCTTATAAAGAAATGTTCTTTTGCCATCTGCTAAAATTATTATCCTTAATAAATCAATGAGACCAATTAAGTTAATTAAAATATTTTTACCTTTCTACAAAGCTCCCTTATATTATTTTTCCTTCAATTTAACATCTAGCTATCATCTATCTAGCTATCTAGTTTGTCTGCCTGTCTTCTTTCTTTTTCTTACTGGTTTCTCACTTTCTTTTTAGGGTTTCGAAACCCTGGTAACTTTCACATTTTGATGGAATAAGTCTTTGTTTTGATGGTTTGTCCTATTCATTGAAGGACATATAACAGTCTTTCTGGCTTTTACCCTAGCCGTGGCCATTTAGAAACATGTGGAGACACTGTCAGAAGTCCCCTAAGGGACAGTTGACTTCCCATGAAGAGCCACAGTAGTACAAACCTTCCTCCATTGATAACTGCTGCCAGCTCTATACAACACTGTATACAACATATATACAGCTGTATACTCTATACAACATGTACGGCACTGTATATGACTTTACTTGTGTTAGTAATACTCACATATAATGTTCTAATTGAGAATGAGTTCACCCTCCCCTAGAGCCTGTGCATTCCTACCCGGTCAAGAATGGATTCGTGTGTGTGTGTGTGTGTGTGTGTGTGTGTGTGTGTGTGTGTGTGTGTGTGTTTGTCTGTGTGTCTGTGTTTGTTCTAACAAATATACACAGTACTCGTCTGAAGTAAATGTTTTTGTTGAAGCATAAGCCAAAGCCTTACTTTCTGCTACTGACTGTGTTTTCTATGGAATATGGGGATTTTAGAATTCATCAAGTAAACCAAGTTTAATCAGTTTAGACTGTACTTTTTTTTTTCTCCAGCAATTCTAGATTCCTTCCTATTTTTCCAAACATGCCTGGTGTAGCCCATCTTTATACCACTGTGGAAATAGTTTCGCCCTATTCATATTCACCTCAAATGCTAACTCCATTCCTTACAATACCTACAATACCACACACACACACACACACACACACACACACACACACACACACACTCGGACACAGACACACACCTTCTCTTTCTTCTGAAAGCATTTTGGTTTTATCTCTGCCAAGTCTCCATTGTTTTTATCTTCAATTTTGGTTCTGCTTTTTTGCCTCAAAGATTTGTTCTCTTTCCTCTTAGACCTGCAGGTCTTTAGAATGGCCTAAGGGTAGAGGGAGAATTGGCTGAGTTGTAGAAAGAGCAGAGGTTGCCTTAAAAGACTCAGTTAGTACTCAGGGCAAGTGTAGGTAAATACAGAAAGGTCCAGAATCTTTGGAAAGTTCTGCGGATTTATGTAGGAATTTATAGGAAAAATGAACATGTACCATCAGGTGTTTCTCAGTAGCCAATAGGCAGAAGAAACCATTATTTTTGCAACACCAACAAAGCAGGAACCGTTAAGTAACCCAAAACAGGATTCAGGACGTAATTGGGAAAAGGTCAAAGGTGAGAAAAAGAGGAACAGGAGTAAGGAACGTCATTGGATCCTGAGTCTGAGGGCCAGATCGAAGCTTATCAACCATCAAAGTGTAAGGGGTCTGAGGCAGAACATACTGAGTCCTGCACTTGCGGAGTCTGTGGACCGCCTCCCTGGAAGACCACAGTAACAGCTGCAGGTTGGATGCAGTGCTCGGAGAAGCTGAAGAAAGTAGAGCCAGGGCTTGAGAGTCTAGACTTAGGTCAGGGCACAGCACAGGATGATCCTGGGGTATTGTCAACTTGAACTGAATAGGAGCTGATGAGGCCGGAGGAGCTGGGCCCACAACACGGAGGAACCTCCGTTCAAGAACTGTGAGCTTTGAGATTTAAATGCCATGGATGGGGATGAAAGCCGGAGATGAGTCACAGACTTGTTGACGTGGAAGTTTTGGGGGGAGTTGAGATTCCATGGGGTGGGCATCGGTTGTTAGAAGATCAGCAGTTAAGGATCAAGGAAACTACAATGGCTCCAACAGAAGCAGGGACCAGTTCCCCAGTGTCTGAATAGGAAGCCTGTGGGCACCTCTGTAGCTTCAGGGAAGGGTTGGGATGGGAAGCTTGTGTTTGTTTTGAGTTTGTGCAAGACTGGAAGTTGTTTGTTGACACAAGGAAAGGAGTTGGAAAGCAGAAGAGCTTGAAGCTATGGAACAGAAATCGTAATGAGGGAAGCCTCTAGAAGGTGAGGTAGGATGGGGCTCCCTGAGGAAGGGCTTTGTTTAGGTGAGGGCATCTTCCTCTGTGAGAGAAGAGGAAAAAGGGTTAGGAGTGAGGAATGGTGTAACTAAAATGAAGATGGGGTGCCTCACCTCTAAATGTGATCACACCCTTGAACAAGAGGTTAGGGTTTGTTTCTCTGTGTGTGCGGAAGCCACAGTGTTGGTCAAGCTGGCTCTCCACCAAGCTGATCTTGAAGCCAATATGTCAGGGAACTGATCAGGGATGACTTAAAGGACCTGGGAACTACAGTGAGACTCCAGGATTCCCTTCAGGTGACTCATTTTTTCTTCCCCCTGAAAACACAGAAACAAAACAAATCAAAACACACCCACTCATCCTTTTGCACCAGACACAAATATCCCTTCCTCTGACTATCCAGGCAAGTACCATAGGAATCATTTCCCATCACCCCCTGTACACACACTTTTATAACATTTTTAAAGGTTGACATTGCTTTTTGACTACCAATTCTCCCACAGTTCCTGAGTTTCTCCAAATTTCCAGCATCTGGCTCTGCAGTTAACATGCATTTAGTGACTCAAAAAGTTAGTGAGTGAATGAAAGAACAAACTCATGAGTGATGGTATTCCCTGCTGGTGGAAGATGATTTCTACTGATAGAGCCATTCACTGGAACAGAGAGAGTCCGGGAGAGAGGCTGGGCCTCTTCTCTGGCAACACTAAACAGAGGAAGGCAGTACACATAGGCAGAGAGGAGTGCAGAGGGCAGCAAACACAACCAGGCATCTATCCTGAGACACAGATGGTTTCCTCCAGAGCTATGAGCTGTCCTGAAGAGCTGCAGGAAGAGTGGGAGGCCAGGGGAGAGGGGGGAAAGTAGCAGGCCCCAATACGATTTTGAACCGTGTCTGCACCGATTTCCTAAATGAGAGAGTGTGCGGTCCAGCAGGCAGCACCCTGCAAATGCACTTATTTTAAAGACTCCTCTTGACTGTTTTTAAAAAGAATGTTTTGAATCTGTCTTTGAATAGTCTTGCCTTAAAAAAAAAAACACAACTCTGTGAAGTCCTGTTTCAGGTGAAACTCAGGGAACTTTCCATAAGTAAATAATAGCAACGACACCAGGGATCCAGTTTAATAACACTCCACTCTGTTCTCTTGAGTGTCTACTCTTCCCTCTCAACTCGCTAGGGGTGGGTAGAGTTAGTCCTGCTCAACACAAAGGAAACTGAGGCAAGGGGTTCAAAGGGAATAGCCTAAGATTACTGCACTGGGTAAAGATTTTGTTTTCTTTTAAAGTCAAGGTCTCATATAGTCCAAGTTCACTCCAACCTTAATACATAGCCAAGGATGACCTTGGCTTTGTTCACGTCAGAATACTGAAGGCAACTACTCTACCAACTAAGCTATATCCCCAGCCCACCCTGGTTCTCTTAGGTAGGGCTTCCATTGCTGTGAAGAGACACCATAACCACAGCAACTCTTATAAAAGGAAAACATTTCACTGGGGCTGGCTTACAGTTTAGTCCATTTATCATCATGGCAGAAAACATGGCAGCATACGGAGCAGCTGTAGACAGCAAAGACTTTGGTGAATAGAGGAAATGAGTAGAAATGAGATTAAGGGAGGAGGGTATGAGTTCAATAACTAACCCAGACTGTGTAACCACCTGTGACAATAAAAGCCACACTGTGAAATGTGAGGGAAAGTTAAAATCAACAGCTCCTCGGACTCTGGGAGAGAAGTTTGAAGAAACTATAGCTGAAGGCAGACACAATCGGCTCCTTTCTAGACTGTGTTGGTTCAGCATTGGGAGCAGGCAGCACACATTAACAGAATAGCTGAAAGGCGAAAAATTAGCAAAAACCCCGCCCCCAACTGTGTCACCTGTTCTCAGCTCTATACAAAAGGGGAAAAACACTTCCACGATTTGTTTTATTTAATTGTGTGTCTGTGTGTGTGTGTGTGTGTGTGTGTGTGTGTGTGTGTGTGTGTGTGTGTGTGTGTGTGTAAGAGAGAGAGAGACAGACAGACAGACCTGGTTGGGAAAGACAGAGGACAACTCACAGGGGTCCATTTTTCCCTTCTACCATGTGATTCCTGTGACTGCCATGCTTGATCACAAGGATTGCAAATAATGCATTTGCGTTAATAACAAATATCTCAGTGCCTGAGAGATGGCTCAGTGGCTAAAAGTGCTTGACAAGAGAACACATGAAAGTTTGCAGCAAGAGTGGGAATTAAAGGTTGACAAGCTAAGTTTGATCTCCAGGAGCCAGACGGTAGAAGGAGAGAACCGACACTCACTGAGCTGTCCTCTGAACTCTGTAGGAGTGCTGTGGCACATGTTCTACTGCCCACAATGCGTACACAAAATAAATGTTAAAACTGTTTTAATTTACAAAGATAAATATCTCTGTACAGTCACACATTGCTTAACTGTAGGAATCCCAGTAAATGTTTCATCAGTGACTTGTGTGGGGGACTATCACAGACATCATAAGCATCTTCTGAACTTTCGTCCAGTATTTTCATTATTTTGATGACTGTTTGGGGCCCTAAATTTGGCCAGCAGGAGATCCTCTAAGTGATTTCTATTTTCTTTGAAGGTGGACCTGTTATTCTTTGAGGCTTCCTTATTTCCTGTCACAAAATAGTTCAGGCTCAGCTTGTTCATTCCCCACCCTTGCCCTGCAGACAGTAATGAGGAAACTTTAATGGAGAACAAATGTAAAAACTAACATCTGGGGACTGAACATGTTTAGTGTTGTGTCAATCTATAGTGATTTCTGTGCCTATCATTGCTCATGCTTTAATTCCCACTCTTGCTGCAAACTTTCATGTGTTCTCTTGTCACCTTTGTAAATACTATTTCAAATGGTAAAAAAGCATTGACCTTCCGGTCCCCACTACATCTACCTATTTCCTCAATTGACTGACTTATTTTATGAACACAGCCAATCTCCAAGTGTAAATGTTGCTTTGATTTCCTCAGATGAAGTGATGAGTACCAGACCCAAGCTGTGTGGATACATAGCTTAAACTGAGTCCAGAGCATTTCCTTCTCAGTTCTAACCATCCCCAGACCTAGCCTCCTCACAATCTGATCTTCCAAGCTGACTGATTCAATCCATCTTCTCTTGGCTTCTCACTGAATTGTTCTGCTTAGCCGCATACTAACTTTGGCAATTTGTTCTAATCTTCTAGCCCTTTTCATCTCTCACTTTTTGTGTCTTCACCTGTGTCTAGCTTGTTCTCTGTACATCCTGTCTCTGTAAAACTGCCATATACACACATCACATGTCATATACCACACACCACCATCACAACCTCTCTCTAGCACCCCCCGCTCCTGTGTTGTTCTTATGTGAGTTGGGCATATCCTATCTCTGACTCATTCTGTCAAATCTTTCTCTTTCACTTTGTCTGCTCATCAATTAAGCATCACTTTCAAATATGGCTGCTTCCTTCTACAAACTAACCTTACCTTGTGTACTAAGGATATGTTTGTATTCCAGCCAGATCATACTATTATCCAGGGCATGTCTACATTCTGACTGGATCATATAGACCTACAAGGTCTTTGAATGTGGATTAAAATTCCTCTAAATCCTTCTCCTCCTTGATGCCAGTTTGTAACCTTGGGATTTTCTTACCTGTGCCCCAGCTCCCAACTAACAACTCTTGAAACAATTATTTATGAATAAATGCCTAAACCATAAGCTTGGACTTGTTCTCCAACTAGCTAGTAACTTATCTAACCCATTTATTCTAATCTATGTGTACCACATGACTGTTACCTCTCCTCAGTTTCATATGTTCATTTCCTCAGATTCCAGGTGGCAAATCTCCCATAGTTCCAGTGTCTCTACTGGAAATCCCATCTTCTATTTCCTGCCTTTTGCTAATAGGCCAACAGCTTTTTACTGATAGGTGTGCTTCCACATCGTACACAAGAGATTCTCTCTGTACTCTGTATCTTCACCATCCTCCTGCCTCTCATCCATCATCCTTGCAGCATTTCCCACTCCACAGAACCCTTCAAGGACCTGTAGTTTGGTAACTTTTCCCAAGTGGCTCTATGTATGCAGGTAAATTTATACATGGCTGGACTGGATGCTATCTATCTACAGGTAAGCCTGAGGTCCAAACCATCAAACTCACTATATGACATTCTCTTGAAGCATCTTTAGTTGTTATTTCAAAGATCCTGTGGTTGGAAGACTCCTGGAAATGGTAGAGAGTCATATTCTTCAGGAAAAAAAAAACCCATAAATGTATTGGTTAATTACTGTCTATTAAGGATGTTTAGAGAATATACCTTTAGTTTTCACAACTTTGAATACTAGAAAGCCCAGAACGTGGTGCAGGCAGATCCAGTGTCTACTGAGGACTGGATTCCTGGTTTTTAGAAAAGCCCCTTTTTTGTATTTTAAGTTTTTATTTTCTATACTGATTATGCACAGTAATGGGTTTATCAGGACATTTTCACACATGTATATGTCTTCCACTTTCATGTCCATGTTTGTTTGCCTGTTTGCTTGTGACCTAGTTAACAGAAACTTGAAGAGGAGGTTGTTACAGGACCATGATCAGTGCACCAGTGGCTACATCACTGATGATGTCTCCCCCTCCCCCAGCAGCCATCAACTGCCTATAAATACAGATAAATAAGACCACACGAATCCCCAACTTTTGTGCAAATATAGTGCAGATAGTCACAGCTACAATATTAAAGACTATAACTGTTGTGTCCTGTCTGGAAGACAGTGATCCACAACACTCCATTCCTCCCTCCAATTCTTACATATTCTTTCCATCCCCTTTTCTGCCTTATTTAGGGATAAGCATTCAACAGTCACTAATTCTCAGGACTTTAATGAGTTAAAATCACTTTCCAATGGGAAAAATAAGTTTTCCCATCCAAAGTTAACAGCACCACTAGAGTATGAGCATAAGTATGCATATCTTGAAGACAATTTGACAGGTCAACCAGATTTACAATAGCAGATAAGAATTTCTTCCTGTAGATCAGGTGCCAAATACAATCGGAAATCAATTGGTCCCCAAAATAGTCCTGCAATTATTACACCAGTGAGCACACCTTGCCTGGCCAGATGGTTTCGTTGCACACGGGGCCCATGGCTTAGGTCAATATTTTCCTCTCAGCAGCCTGCATGGCATCTTCCAGCACTAGGAGAGCCAGTAGAAATAGGAAGAAGTTTCCCTGTCTTGCACCAAAGCATGTGGGAGATCGTCTTCATGTTGTTTCCTCACATGACAGAGTCCAGAGAGGGACAAGAAGGAGAGGGAGATGACTAGAAAGGAAAACTTTTAGATCTTTTCTCCTAAGGGTGCTAACCTCACCCTTAGGAGTAGGAACCCACACTCATGACCTCATTGCTTTCTGAAGGCTTTTACTTCATGTGCCATCGAATCAGGGCTTAAAATCTCAACATACAAATTTGTGTGTTTTTTTTTTCTTTTCTATTTTTTGGAGCTGGGGACCGAACCCAGGGCCCTGCGCCTGATAGGCAAGCGCTCTACCACTGAGCTAAATCCCCAACCCTCAACATACAAATTTAAGGAGGACACAAACATTCACTCCACAGTAAATGGCAAAAGAGCAGAAATAGAGGATGCTGAGAGAAATTGCATAATTTTGCTTGAGGCTGGCTCTGGCTGTGCCTTTTCAGCAGTCTCATTCATATGCCCCCTTTGAAGTGTGTATGTGAGTTACTGCTCCCCAGCCTAACCTACAGCCAACTTTATTAGACTTCTAGTCTCTGAAGAACACAACTACTTTCCCACTTTATTGAAGGCTTCCCTCCAAATTCAATGGTATTCTTGTACTTTTTCCATTTTGAAGAAAGAACTGCATTCCGGGGATTAGCAGGCCCAGTTTTGTCTCAACCCACCCTTGGTCAATAATCTGCTCTTGGACCCTTACTCAGTAACCTCATGACTGTCTTTATTTAGTCTTTACCACATGGCTAGGTAAGAATCATAAATCCAACTCTAAAGTCCCCAGACCAGACCTGGCAGGTAGAGCCACATCCATCCACCTGGGCCAAAGTTATTCTATTTCCTCCAGCTCCACATGAATAAGGAGACCTGTGAAATATTTATTCTGGAAGCAAAATTAAAATTAAGCTAATAGGAAAGGAGAGGGGATGATTGAATTTTGTTATTGCCTTTCCTGGCTCCCTCTGTTGCTTGGAGAGAGCCATTAGACTTTATTCGTGCTGGTCATTTTCAAATATTCATGCTTACATTAAAGCCAAAAGAAAAGTCAAGGCTGGCTCCAGATGAAACATCTCTCTGCCTGGAAAAGGAGTGCTTTGTTCCAGAGCCATAACTGGCCCAGCCCTGCAGAGCAAACTTGCACAATAAAGGAAGGCTAAAAGTTAAACACTGAGGACCAGGTCAAGAAAGAGCCCAGCAGAGCTGGGGGCTCTTTCAGTTGGTAAAGTTTGGGAAGAGCCCCACAGAAGATCTAGTAAGTGTTTAGTTTGTCAGTGGCAAGAGGTTGGCCTTTGAGATCTCCTAACCCTTAATTCCACAACTTAGATTGAGTTGGCAGTGCATTATTAGAATTGCACTAATAAAGCTTATAAAAGTACTGAAGATTATGCTATTCAAGGGAGAAGAAACAAAAAAAAAAAAAAAGGACTCCACTTAGGCCTAGATATCCACTGTGGCCCTGCATTGTGTAGACACCATGCTCAAGAAAAGAGCAGAAGATATAATTCCCACTTACAAAGGATGCCCAGACAGCAGTGTGCCAATTGGTCCACACTGGTCCACAAGAGTAGATCATTAAATATTCAGAAAATTCTCAAGCAGACTGCTAAACTGTTGTCAGCTAGAGACTGAGTGTGAAAGGGGTGTGGAAGCCATGACGTTAGATAAACACTACGAACTGGGACTTTGTTTCTCAGACCCCTTCCAGTATACAGAAACACTTCTCAAGGAGGAAATGATGGGTTTAGAAGGAATGTAATGAATAACATAAGGCAGGACAAATAAGACAGGTGCACACCTCTAATCCCAGCACTCGAGAGGTAGGATCTCTGTGAGTTCAAGGCCAGCCTGGTCTACAGAGCAAGTTTCAGGGCAGCCAGGACTACACAGAGAAACTTTGTCTTAAAAAAACAGAAAAGAAAAGGAGGAGGAGGAGGAGGAGGAGGAGGAGGAGGAGGAGGAGGAGGAGGAGGAAGAGGAGGAGGAGGAGGAAAGGAAGAAGGGAAGGAAGGAAGGAAGGAAGGAAGGAAGGAAGGAAGGAAGGAAGAAAAAAGAAAAGGAAGGGAAGGAAGGAGAACGGACAACACGTTGGCTTAAGGCCAGTCTCTGGAAGCAAGCAAAGTCCCTTAGAGTCATGAGAAGGCTGCGGCTGAGATCAGGACTTGAGGAAAGGGAAGTAAAACTAGCTTCGGTGTCTCATTTAGCTATCTGTGGACGCCATGCTGAGGTTCCCACCAACTGGGACCACCCCATCTCCCTGCTCACTTTCTCGGAAAAGGCAAAGGAAATGAGAGAAGCTCCTGACACAAAAGTCTGGCTTTCAGAGATGGAAAGGTCTGGAAGATTAGGCAACACCACCCCTTACTTTCAAAACATAAGATGACTCCAAAGCTATACCGCCAGTGGGACTCGGCTAGTGTCTCGCCCATTTCCCCTACATGTGGCACATGCTGTGTTTTTCTTGATCCTGGCCATTCCTCCTGTGCTACCTCCAGGGTGATTACAGAGACAGGAAGCAGGGAAGAATTGAAGCTGATTAATCCCCTTCTCCCATCCAGCACGCATGGAGGGGAAAGTGCTATTTTTCCTAAATTGAGTTCCAAGCTCTGATATTTCACTCGCAACCTTTCCTCCCCAGGAGACTACCAAAGAAATTAACTGGTGATTTCAATTCCTTCCAGATGGAAAAAAAATGTTGATGTCATCCTGAGCCCCGGCCTCTGTGAGAGTTGTTTTATTCTGCCTCATATAAAGGGGCAGCCTAGTCGGAGGTGTCAGAGTTGGAATGAGTCCCTGAGACCAAACAGGCCCCTCTGGAGCTGTTCCCTCCATGACAGGGTTGCACCTCTCACACTGAGAAAAGAAACTTGTGCTGAGGCTGCAGCAGCTGTGTCTTCTCAGGGACTAGACGACTGGGTTTCATACTGGCCATCCAACCCTTGTCATCAACATTAAACTCACATTATGTTTTAAGATGAGAGATTCTTATTAAGCCAAAGTAAATAGGACCTTAGTGAGAGAACAGCTCCATGCTGGTCCCCGGAGGCATGGCTGGAATGTATAGTTTATTGTCCTGTTGCCTGTCTGATTGCAGCTCTGATTGCAACAGGGGAATAGCAAGTCTACCTGGTCAACCAGGCCTTTCCTTGGCAACAGAACGACGGGCGTTTCCTTTGAAGGGACATTCCCGAGGTCCTAGTCAGTGGAAGAGAGGGTGTATCATTCCAGGTCAGCTCTCAAGATCTTACTTTGTTTCTTCTAGTTATAAAACAGATGCCATGGGCCAGTTCATCACCCATAGATACGTCCAGATGGTGCTTTCCCCATACTCGGGAAAATGACAGGAACCATAGAGACCTAGAAGAAATCAATACTGAACACATTTTCTAGACGGTTAGCCTGTAACCACTCACTCACTCGCCCCTGGACAGCAGCTCCTTCCTGATATGCAAGCTTCACAGCTCTGCCGGGTGGTTTTGTGAGACAAGGTCTCTCTGTGTGCAGCCCTAATTGTCCTGGAGCAATGTAGACCAGGCTAGAACTCCTGCCTCTGCCTCCCTAATGCTGGGATCAAAGGGATGTGTTACTATGCACAGCCCAAAGTTTTAGTTTTAAAATCAGTATAGTATCGACTGAGCCTGAATTCCCTCTGCATTCCAACTTACTAAGAAACTGAAACCCCACGAAATTAAGAAATTGCTCAAATCCATTGCTATTGGATGGTAGAGTTTGAATGTCTCCTCCAGCCTGACTCTAGTCATAGGATTTTACTTTAGTGACTGCATTAGTTACTTTTCAAAGTACCTGACTGAAGCAACTAAAAGAAAAAAAATATGGGTTTTTTTTTTCTGTTTGGTTTTATTTCGTTTTGGGCTCCTGGTTTTACGGGATTAAGTTCTTTCCAGTAGCAAGGCATGGTGGTGGGAACAGGAAGCAACTGGTCACATTGTATCTGTAGTCAAGAATCAAGCAGAGCTAAGTCCTAGTTTCACCTGGAGTTCTCCCTTTTCCCTTTTACTCAGTGAGAGCCCTAGTCCATGGGATTGTACTACCCACAGTTCAGGAATGTCTTCCTTCCCCAGTTAAACGTCTCAGGAACTCCCCTCCCCCGAGAGATATATCTATTCTAAATCCATTTAACTGTTTTTTTAAGATTTATTTGTTTATTTATTTAATGTATGTGAGTACAGTATCACAGTCTTCAGACACACCAGAAAATCCCATTACAGATGGTAGTGAGTCACCATGTGGTTGCTGGGAATTGAACTCAGGATCTCCAGAAGAGCAGCCAGTGCTCCCAACCTCTGAGCCATCTCTCCAGCCGCTAAATCCAATTAACTGATAATGGAGAATGGCCATCTCAGAAAGTTATAATGCAACCTCATCTATGGACAGAAGAAGATGTGATGTGGTAGGCGGGCAGCTGTTTCTCTGTATTCTTCTGCATTGAGAGCCTATTTAACAAGGAGACAACCCTAACCTCCGTGGGTTAGAATGATTTTTCTACATCCCTTCAGGATTCTGAGGATGAGGTCGCAAATAGGGAGAGTGTACATTTTCATCCTCCTGTCCTGCTTCTTCTGTTGTATAATTGTGTGTTCATTTTCATTCTCAAAAATTTTCTTGGTTGACTTTAAAACCATCACAAGACTCAGGCTGTTGTTGGATCAGAGACTAACATCAGAGAGTTGGTACACGAATATAAAAAGGATCTCACAAATTTACCCATTTTTACAGACAGAAAACTTCGACAATATAGCAGAATGTGTACTGAAGGTGATGGGACAGGGAAGGAAGACGGAGATTGCTGGGCAGACTTGGATAGGTACAGCATCCAGAGAGTGATGTTGACAACAAGGCACATGCCTGAGCAGCAAAGAGTGACTGGCATGGCCTTGATAACGGAAGCACATCTTTATCAGTGCTATTGTTTTCTCTTGTGTTCTGCCTGCATGTATGTCTACCCATGTGCATGCCTGATACTCTCAGAGGCCAGAAGAGGGTGTCAGAACCCCTGGAACTGGAGAAAAAGACAACAGTTGGGCTTCAATGTAGGTCCTGGAAATTGAACCTGTGTCCCTCTGGACCAGCAGACTGAAAATGGGATTTGGAAAACACATATCCACCATCATAAGCTTTGAGATCATTATAATTTTTGATATTAGCAAATGGGACTTTTAACCTTGAATAATATTCGTCTTTAATGATGAAAGAAGTTGGCAATTCAGATAGCTGGATAACTCGGTGAACTAGTATTTTGCAAGTGACCACAATATAATGTTACAAATAAATACAAATCAATAAAAGGATCTTTCCAAGTTCAAGATTAACCAATGGATCTCAACAGAAGGAAGAATCAATGTACTATCCATTTCACATTGTAATTAACCTTTCAAACGCTTAGTACATTTTGGTATTTCATCAATGGACTGTTTATTGAACATCTCAGCTTTAAATTTTTAAAAACATATAAGGTAGTTGTAGATATCACCCAAATCAAATCTCTTTAGAGTTCTCTGCAATTTTTGAAACTGCAAAAGAGTCTGAGACTAAAACATTTGGGTTAGAATACTTAAGAGGAAGGTATATGAAGGTTTCATGAAATCTGAACATGGATTTATCTTGTAATACTGTTCCTTCCTAGCTTGTCCCCCAAGAGGATTCAGAGGACATTCGTGTTACCTAGTCTATAAGAAAAACATGCCTAAGGGGTGTTTTTATGAAACACCTCTTCTTATGTGCCGTCTAACTGGTCCAAATAATTCCAGAGTAAGGCAGTGAGTTGAGCTAAGTGTTAATTCCTTATGAATTCAGTGTGAATGATTGGATCTTGGAGTGGAAGAATTCAAGAGGCAGAATTAATCACCAAAACCAAAGGGGATATAGTCTCAGTCACAGGCAATAGGACCAAGGCAGTAAGCGTAATGGTGGGAAAGAAAGAATCTACTATTGTCTGGTAGCTCACTTCGGTGGCTTTATTAGTCACCACTGCAGTGGCCCTAAAGCTTAAGAGATGGACAGTACAGTCTACTGGGGTCTCACCTTGTAAATTCAGAGGAGTTTCAGGTTTGTTCAACCAAACTGAGTGGAATCTGTACAATAGAGATATGTGGCCATTCAACCAATTTCCCACTCTTCAGTAGTTCATAGATTCGGGACCTTAAAGGAAGAGAAGCCTCAGCATCTTGAGGAAGTACCCAGAATGCAGTAAGCACTGTAGATTACTTATCATGTCTCTAACCTTCCTTCCTGACACATGCCCTATAACAAATAACAGTTAAACCACACACAATAAAAATATGCATTGTATGTTAGAGCTATCCATCTGCCTTGTTAACCAAAAAGTCACATAAAATTGACTATTAGTTTGAGTACTAAATTATTAATACCTAATGTGGTTTAATATAAAAGTATAGTTCCTTAGGTGATTAGAAATGTCTCAAAGTGAATCAAGAATCAAGAATTAGGAGGTGGCGAGGTCGTTCAATGGTTAATATCACTGGCTAGGGGTGGCCTCCCAGCACCCACATGGTGGCTCACAACCATCTCTAACTCTATTTCAAAGAAATTCTAAGATTTTTCTCTGACTTGCAGAGGTATACACACACACACACACACACACACACACACACACACACACACACACACACAGGCAAAACACTATTAATAGAAAACAAGAATAAAGTAAAAGATGGGAGGAGGGGTCTGCCTCCAAAGCTAGGCACTGAGATGAGCTAAAAGTTCATTCTTGTGTTTAGAGGCATAGATTAAGAGATATGTCTGTGATATGCCTCCTTCCTGTCAGGCCCTGGGCCAAGGTACAGAAGAAATAACCAGAGAGAGCTTTTGGTCCTCATGAAAATTCCTTTAAAAGACAGGAAGGAAAGCTGCCCTTGGGAGCCCTTCCATCCACAGTTTGTCCTCCGCCTCATCCAAATTGAACTGTGACCAAGAATCTCATCCAAGGCTCCTTTTCACTGCTCTGTTTTTCCTGGAGAAACCAGTTTTGTCTCAGCAGCGGCAGCAGCAACTCTGAATGTGTTGAGTGCTTGTGCTAATCAGCAATCTGGCACCCGTTTACTGATTCTTTGCTCTGATTATTTATTATTTATACAGTGTGGTAAGCGCAGATGGCATTTTGCAAAGCGTGGACCTGGGAGAACGAAACCTCGGCCTTGAGGCTTTGACTGTCTGATTTAGACATAAACAAAGCACTGAGTGAATGGTGAGCCGTCGCCACCTCCCTTTGACGATGCTGAGGAGCAAGGGAAAAATTGGAAGGCCAAGAAAAAGAAGTTTTACAGAGGGATTTGAAGGAGGGAAAAGGAACATGAGAATGTGGGCTATTCCAAGAAATACAGAGAAGAGGATTCCAACCCAGGGTGTTAAGAAGGAAATAGAGGGCACAGTGGGGGAGAGTCACAGGAAAAAGAAAAACAGAGATTTCATTTTATATATATTGCAGATGGCTCAGTGGTGAACAACACTGACTGCTCTTCCCCAAGGTCCTGAGTTCAATTCCCAGCATTCACATGGTGACTCACAGCTATCTGTACTGGGATTGGATTTCCTCTTTTAGTGCCTATATTTACTTCCTTTTTGTGCATATGTGTGCGCATGCATATGCCACAGCAGGAATCTGGCAGTCAGAGGACAACATCCAGTAATTGGTTCTCTTCTTCCACTTACATGGGTTCCAAGGATCAAATTCCTGCTGTCCAGCTTGCTGGCTTAGTAGTTGTCAGCAGATGTCCTTACCTGCTGAGCCATTTCATTGACCCAGGTTTTGTCTTTAGATTGGAGAGATGAAAGACAGGAATGTCTGGAAAATAATATTAAAGGTTATGAATGAAGGTGACAAGGTCAAAGACTAGTGTTGACTTCTGGATAAGAAAGAAAAGATTTGATTAAACTGAGAAGACTCAGAAACATTCTATGAGAAAAGTGGAAAGCTCAGGAGATGAGAGTTTATTAAGATTCATCTCTCTCTCTCTCTCTCTCTCTCTCTCTCTCTCTCTCTCTGTGTGTGTCTCTCTGTGTCTCTGTGTGTGTGTGTGTGTATGTGTGTACCAATTATGTACAACACATACATACAACCCTAAAAGTCCAGAAAAGGGTATTGGGTTCTCCAGAGATAGAACTGCCAGCATTTGTGAGCTGCCTAAGATGGGTTCTGGGAGATACCTAAGGTGGGTGCTGAACTCATGTCCTCTAGAAGAATAGCAAAGGCTGTTAACCATCAAACCATCTCTCCAACCCCACAGTGATGAGATTTTTAACATCAAGATCAAGGTCCTGGCCACTTCTATTGAGCTCTGCTCCTGACCTTGCCATTTTGGGTTAGAAATATTCTCTTACCAGTTTACTCAGAGACCCATACTTTCAATCTCTTACTCAAACAAATAAATTTCACAAGATGCTGAATAGAAACAGGGATTTAGATGTAGTGATCCAGTGGTTGACAATAACAGGGTAAGGTCAGGCATAGTGGCACACACCTGTAATCTCAGTGCACAGGAAATGGAGGCAGGAGAATCAGTTCAGGACCAGACTCGGTTATATAGAAAGTTTGATGTCAGCCTGGGCTACATTAGACTGTGCTTAAAGAAAAACCACCAATAACAACAACAAATGAAGGGGATAAAAAAATAGGTCATATAAGCATTGACCATTAAGAGGTAGACCAGTTGTCTTAGTGTGATACAGTATAGATTCTAGACAGAAATAAAGGTATTTCAGTAGATAATGAGACTTTATCAGTAAAGGAAAATGTCAGGAAGAGAAAATGGTGAGTAAGCCATTTTTAAGAGCAGAACTTCAGAGTACACAAAGCAAACGTGGACAGGAATAAAAGGAGAAATGGGTAAATCCATAATCAAAGTCAGAGATTTTAACTTTTCTCAGCACTGATGAAGCTTGCCAAAAAATTAGTAGAGACAGAAGTGGTTTGAAAAATATATTGAGCACATTGGCCAAATAAATATACTATTTACCCAGCCTCTTCAGAATACATGACCTTTTAGAGAATGGGTGATTCTCTAGCCCTAAATCATGTACATTTTGCCTTAATTAAATGATGTTATAAAGTGTTCCTCCTGTCTCAGGTTCTCATGTCAAGATCACATTATAGTTCACTTGCTTCTGTGACAAATTGTTCTGGTTTTAAGTACAGATTCTAGGTTTTCTTTACAAGGCTTGGGAAATGCTCCCTCTGTCAAACCTACAGATTTTCTTTGTGATTGAATTGTACTGAGGTTCTGTGCTGCTAATGTTAATGGTACTGCTGGAAATAGAGAACAGAGAAAATTCATCGCCTAATGACTTTCTCTACCCAACTACAAGACATTCTGTCCTTGAGACATGAAGACCTGGGTCTTGACTTCTTATCCAGTAGCTCCACTTTCCTGATCTGTCTCTGTGAGTCACTTTCCTTATCTGGACACTCCCAGGGTTACAGTGTTTGACTGAAACAATTGTTTGACTAAAAAATGTTTATCAAAACTATGAAGCACTATTGAGAAATTTTTAATTTAAGTGTTTTTTAATTTGCTAGTGTTTGCACTGTATTCCTAAGAAAAGGCGTTTGGGACCAGTACCCCGCTTCTGATTACAAATACAAGTCAGCCAAACATTTTGTGAGTTGAAACTATATAATAGAAAAATACAAGAATACAAGTTGGAAAGTTTATTGTGAAATAAAATCGGTAAGAATATTTGATTTCATGTGCCAGGGCAGATTATAAAAGGTATAACTGCCACAATTGAAAGTTTACCTAAGGAGGGAACACAGGGAAAGTTTGGGAATAAGCTTTGGAAATGTGGAATAGGGTGTTGGATGACATTGATCCTACAGAAAGTTGTGGCTAGCTGCCTAGGAATGTCCTACCATGCCAACAAACTTTGATCTAGAGATATAATTCCCTAAACCTGTTTCTCCATCTGAGAGCCTAAGGTAATAATAAAAACCACCCGCCACTGTCCAGGGGCTGAATTAATGTTTACAAATGCTCAGGGCAATTGGGAAGGTCAAGGGTTTATGGCTCCAGCACACTACTTAGAAAAGTCAAGGAACCATCAGAGAATTGGAATGTCTCTCTAGCCCTTTGTGAGATCTCTCTTTTGTCTTATAAAGGAAGAAAAGCAAGGCAGAAAATTGCTCTCCAGTCTTTAAGTCCTCTTTCACAGTCACTCTTCCAAAGGAGGAGGCTGGAATTCGATGTCTCAGGTCCCTCCCTCAGTTCACATCCTTCCCTAGAAACGTGACTGGGGAAGAAGAAAGGCTGGGGTTTGGGGAGTTGGTTGCAGGTCTGGCAAGCAGATGCGCTTCTATCTCTTGTTCTACCTTGGACTTCTTGCAAATCACAGACCCACTCTGCTTCCTCCCCAGCACAACCAGGAGGAAAATGCCGCTCTCTGGGAGGTCGAGTGAAAATTAATGAACTGTGCTTTCTTGGAGTTCTCCACTGGCACTCCAGAGTTTCTGCAGGGATTGGCTGGACACTTCTGGACCTTACATCTTTCTATCCCATGACCTTAACACTTTCCCAACGGAAATGAATACAAAAAAAGATCTCAAAAGTTTACAGATCACTAAGGTTTGGAGATTCTGGGAGCATTCTTGAAGCTTTGTATCACACACACACACACACACACACACACACACACACACACACACACACTTTCCACCTTCCTCTTTCAATCTGTGATACTTTTGCTCTGTGATTCTTTGGTTCTCACTTTGGCCTTTTCTGGTTCTCTACCTCATTTCCCTCAGGCATCCTGAACTTGTGAAAATGAAGTTCATTTAGCAGAGAGGTAATAAAGTAAGTCACCTTGCACCCTCTCCGGAAAGTTATAAAAAAAATCTTTAAATAAAGGCTCTGTCAGGCTCTATAGCACCCAGCACCACCACCACCCCCATCATGGTCACAAGCCCCGCCCCCATCTCCCCTGCTTCCTTCTCATTGGGTCACGAACAAGTTACACTGTTTTTCTCTAGCCTCCTATTCCCCTTTTTTGGGGGGGTTTTGTTCTCTTCTTCCTCGTTGCTACTGTCTCTTGCTCCATCTCAAAAACATGAGTTGCCCCCAGCCCCCACCCCCTACAAGCACCACTTCCACCCCCTCACCCCATCCCCACCTCCACCCCCATCCCCATCAGACTGAACCACCAAAAGATGTGCAGGTCGCCTGCTACAAAAGCACACATCAGTTCTGAAAGGGGATAAATATGATAGGGGCATGATTATAACAGTGCACACTTGTTAACCAGGAAAATCCAGCAGGAGGTGGGGGCTGGGAGAGAGGGAAACTTGAGAATAGAAGCTGACTGGGTAGGAGCCCCTAGGGGGAACGCAGAAGGGGGGCCCTCTAGCAGCCACCATCAATTATATGGGCTGGTTTTGTTTTGTTTTGTGAGGTCTGAACTGAGGCTCAGCTGATGGGGCAGGGGTGGCTAGTGGGTGAATAAGGGATTTTAACCAAACCAGTGACTCTGAATGGAAGCCTTGGGCTCAGTTGACCGGGCTTCAGCAGAGAGAGAGCTTGAAAAGAGGGCCTTCGGGCAGTGAGAAGGAAAGGGGGAGGAGGAACTGGGTGGAGGCTGGGGGAGAAGATTTTGAAGTGGGAGGGGTAGGGGAAGGAGGAGCGGAGTACAATGGTGGGGAAAGGAGGCCAGCTCTGAGCTCTCACAGCTCACAATGTGTCCCATGTGGTCTCTTTATCTCAGCCTTTCAGGGGTCAATACAGGGGGCTTTTTATTTTCAACTCTAACTATATAGCTACCCCACCTCCTCATCTCACACAGCTTAACCACACACACACTCACGCACGCACGCACGCACGCACGCAAACCTAGAAGTAAGTGTGAGATAGTTACCGACATTTTAAAAACATCTGAAAAGTTGTTCCTGTCGGACAGCACTGCTTGGTTTTTCATCGGTCCCATGCTTCAGGGGCACTCACTCCACACTATTTGACACTTCTCTCTGCCCCTCCCTTCCAGCCTGTCTCATCCCTTTCTCCAGAATACATCCTTCCATCTCCCACCTTCGTAGATGCCCCACAAAGTCAAGAGAAGCTGAAGGCCTTGTTTATTTGTGACAGAATCTCAATATGTAGGTAAGGCTATCCTCAAACTCACAATCCTCCTGCCTCAGCCTCTTGAATGAGGTATAGTATAGTATACATGTACATCACCATGTCCTTCTGTAAGAAGGTTCTTGAATCTTTGAAAAGTAAAAACATCATAATAGAATTATTTTCAATCAACAAGGTTAAAAATAAAAGATTAGAACCAACCCACGCTTAAACATTATGATATATATATATACATATATATATATTTTATATTTTATGGTTCTATGTATATGGGTGTTTTGCCTGTATGGAAGCATATGTACTACTACTTGCATGCCTGTGTCTGTAGAGGTCAGAAGAGGGCACCAGAACCCCTGTAACTAGAATTTGGATGGTTATGAGCCACCATGTGGATGCTACAAACTGAATCTGGTCCCCTGCAAGAGCAGCAAGTGGTCTTGACCACTGAGCATCTCTAGCCTACAAATAAATACGCTTGAAGGTGGGCTTCCCTAAAATAATTAATACTCAAAGGAACAAATCCCTTTTCCATGTGTTCGTGTGATTGAAGCAAGCCATAGGCTCTGAGCCTTCAGTCGAACAGATTTATAATTTACCTATTTTCCCAACAACATTATTACATGGATTCCCATTGGGTGCTTGCATCTAAAAGAGTGAAACATTCTTAAACAAGGGTAAAGGCTTTTAAAACTGTATGCAGATTTGGATTCGGTAGCTTGGAATGGGGCTGTGTGTGTGTGTGTGTATGAGAGAGAGAGAAAGAGAGAGAGAGAGAGAGAGAGAGAGAGAGAGAGAGAGAGAGAGAGAGAGACTGATTCAACTATTTAAGACTACAAATTTCCCTTCTGATGGATTAAAGTGATATTAGTCCAAAAAAAAAAAATCATTCTCTGGGGCAAATGGGTTGTGACCAGATCCATTCCTGATAGTGAAGCCATGGTTGAAAGTGAGATAAATCTCAACCTCTTGTTACCAAGAAATGAAAAACAAGGCGAGCGAAACTGAAATCATACCCTGCAGTTGCTTATTCCAGGCGCTCTCCCTATGAGCATCTCACTCTGTTGCATGAGGGAAATGAGGTTCCTCTGTCCCAAGCAACTTGGTCAAGTCACACACCAAAAAATGGCAGAGCCAGCCCTTCTCCCAGGGTTGAGTGGCCTGAGGTGGCATGGCATCTTGAGTATGAGGATGAAAGGGAGAGATCAGTCCAGAATGAGAGACCCCCCTGTCAGTCACAGAAGGCACTCCTCAGACTTCTTCCTGCATTCGCAGTCAATGAGCTGTGGGGCTGGCATCTCGTTGGGTGCCTTCTCCTTGAGGGCTGTAACTTTCATCTCTCACAGAGCATCTTGTCTCTGCCTCCTAGCCCAGCTTGCCACGCCCAGCACAGTGTTCCACCGCTGGCCCAGAAGGTAGATAGGTATCGCCTTCCTGTCTCATTCTGGGCAGGGTAATGAGCGTTAACTTTCAAGTCTTACAATGTGAGAGAATCAGTTCAACTTCTCTCTGTTCCACGTCTCCATGTCCAGGGTGCAGCCCGTGTGACCTTCCTTCGATAACTGAGGAAGATATAAGGATATAAAAGACATAAAGGCAGGGGCGAGGGGTGGTTCCTGATAGCTCCTTGGGGAGCTATGTCAGTCACGTCGTCAATGTTTAATGTCCCACCTCTGCTGCATGATGTGTATTCTCCCCTCAGAGTCAGAATTACTACCTCTGTCTCCTGACTTCAGTGAAGGTCTTCAAGGGCAGAGGCAGACCTTCCTGAATCGTTTCCACCCGCAACCAGCTGAAGCCCCGTGTGATGTGCTCAGTGACTGAGATCAGAATCTTTGGGGTTTGCAGTCTCAATTTTTCTTGATCGCCATTTCCTATCCTCCCCTCCTCTTGTGAGACTCTGGTTTCCGGATTTCCCCAGCTTCAGAGCTTAGACTCACTCACTGGACAGCCATGCTAGGCTACCTACATCTTCCTTGGCAACTGACAGATTTTTACCAGCCGCTCTGCGGAGCTGGTTTTCTACTCCCAGGGCATACCTTATGCTGTTGTATTTTAGGTCCGTGTTTGTGCTAATTTGGCAAACTCAAGCTTGTCTTAACTGCTGTTTACCAAGCTTTTGGCAATTTCCCAAGATTATGGTCAGTCTAAAAGCCCTCCATCCACCCACTTTTATTCCAGTTCCCACTTTCTTCTTCCCAAAGGAAAAGAAAACTCAGATTCCCAAGTTGATTACGACCTGCTCGCCACTTAAAATCTAGTTGTGTGGAACCCTCCTCTGCACAGGCTTGTCCACACTCTTGGCCTGAATGAGCTACTCCTTGACCTCGCCTTCCCCACTCTCTCTGCAGCCTTTAGTGCTGTGGTCACCGCCTGCCCCTCCCCCCACCTCCCCAGCCCTCACTCCAGTATTTCCCCATTTTTATTCTGTGTGATTCCATTTCCCTGGAACTGCTATTTCTCCATTTGGACATTTCTTGTCTGAATCTCAAGATCAGCCTCTGCATTAATTTTCCTTGGAAATGACTTTCATTGCCCGTAGCATCCGCTAGGGTCTTACATCAGGGCCCTGCTCACAACAGTCTAATGGGTTTTCCCACATTTCTGTCTTACTAGTCATTAAAGTACCTCAAATTGAATTTGTCTCTTTCCCCAAACACTCATTTTCTTTAACTGATTTTAAGCCTGCTCTGCACCCTGCCAGTATCACCCCACATCAGCCCTGAACTTTATGATTCCATCAGATCCAGTCTGTCCTCTCTCTTATACACAAACTATTGCAATTAATCAATTCAGATAATTTTCTTAAGGTGCACTGTTCTACTCAAAGCATTATCCACTATTTACCAAATGAAGCCTCAGTTAGCTCACGTAGTGTTCAAAGCCTTCCTTAACTGAACCCCAACTTCGTGGTCCCTCTATCCTATTTGCTTCAAACAAATAAATCGCTCTAGTGAACATGTTATTCACATAAATTCCCAAACACTTAAATGTTTTTTTTTATATCCGCACAATTAATTGTTCCTGTCCTTCTACCTGCCTGGCACAACCATTACCCTCTCAGCCTGAATTTCCTTCCAATTCTAATTCAAAATCTATTAGATGAAATGTCTTGGACTTTCTTAATCTAAAGTAATATTTCTCCATAAAGTCCCTTTAATGCCCAAAAACATCTAATAGTTTTTCAAATTATGCAGGTTATCAAAATTATCATTTTGTGTTAAAATATTTGGTTTTTTTGTTGTTTCTTTGTATTTTGAATCTGGACACCCTCCACCCCAATTGGCACCGAGCCAATGGTTCATAAATGTTGCCTGTGCCCTTGGGGGGTTT
The DNA here is from genome assembly GCF_021556685.1 of Rattus norvegicus. NCBI lineage: Eukaryota > Metazoa > Chordata > Mammalia > Rodentia > Muridae > Rattus > Rattus norvegicus. Next base: position 69,753,707 of record NC_141544.1, read on the forward strand.
CATGGAGTTATAAATGTCACTTGCCTCCATAAATTGAATCTCACACCTGCATGTTCATGAGAGCACACGCCACAAACAGGTTTAACTCTGCGCAAGTGTAAATGAATAGTCTATTGTACTTCCCAAGCAAATACTGTGTATAGGTTCCTGTGGTGGCTTGAATGAAATTAGCCTCATAGGCTCATATGTTTGGACATTTGCTTCCCAGTTGATAGAACTGTTTGGGAAGGATTAAGAAGTGTGACCTTAGGGTTTGGGGATTTAGCTCAGTGGTAGAGCGCTTGCCTAGCAAGCACAAGGCCCTGGGTTCGGTCCCCAGCTCTGGAAAAAAGAAAAAAAGAAAAAAAAAAAGAAGTGTGACCTTGTTGGAGAAGGTGTGTCACTGGGGGCAGACTTTGAGGTTTCAAAAGACTCCTGCTATTTCCAGTGTGTTCTCGGCCTCCTCTTAGCAGTTTAAGATGTAAACTCTCGACTGTTCCTGCCACCATGCCTTTGTTCTGCCATCACTTTGGACTCTAATCCTCTGGTACCAAAAGCACAGTTAAACACTTTATTTTTTAAGTCTTGGTCATGGTGTTTTATCACAGCAATAGAGAAATAACTGATACAGTTCCCTACGTATCTTAGTCCAACTGTGTTGTTATAACACTGTATTACAAATGAGGTAATTGGTAATGAGCAGAAATGTATCAGCTCACAGTTCTGGAAGGCAAACAGTCCAATATCAAGGTGCTACCCCCTATTGAAGGCCTTCTTGTTAGGTCATAACGCAGCAGAAGTCAAAGAGAGGAGGCCAAACTCAATCCTCTCATAGCAGCCTTAATCCCACCAACAAAGTAAGAGCTCATATGGCCCAGTCACCTCTTCCACATTCTACCCCTTAATGCCATTACAATGTAAATGCCGCACAAAGGCTGCAAGGAACGAATGACTATTTAGTCCATACAACTAAGAAAGGGCATGTACCTACCTCACTAGTGACATCACACCTCACCTTCAAGAAAGTAGGAGCTGGGTAGACAGCAAGACTGTTCTCCAACCGACCTCATTCACCACTCAGTGCCATTGGTGTTTTTCATGTGAAAACAAATCCATTGGAGAGGAAAACTCATTTAATAATTTCTGCCTCGTCTATACATAAAATCCACTGGATAAACCACATTAGTACATCTAGGCTGTGTGTTATTATTTCATAGCTCTTCCTAGATTAGCTTATCTTAAAAAAATGCATGGACCGTAGATACAAATACATCTTCTTTTTTTGATCTGTAGAATTACAGATATGATAATGACTATTGCTTATTTAATTCGGGTTAAAGACAATTTATCATTACAAATCACTTTTTAATGTGTGACAGGATGGTAAAGTGATATCTTACGACTTGAGAGTCAGTGGACTGGCAACAAGGGTATCTCTGGAGAATGTCTTCCAAATGTGGAGCCTCAAGATCCTTCTCAGAATCGCCTTTTTAGTGAGCTGCCATGTCAGCTGTTGGCATATTAGAGTTTGAAGGACAGAGAACTACAGCAGATTTGCTTTTGAGGTAGCATTGGCTACTTACTTCAGATGGTATCATTAGTAAGAACTCAAATGTGTTGACAGTGTAAAGCCTCGACAGTTTTCTGTCAAACCCTTCTGAATAGGGTCTTCTCAGTAGTTCCCTGACTACAATACCCAGGAAATAAAAGCTTGCAGCCTAACTCTTGGGCTCTAAGGCCCAAGAACCTGGCCCTAATTTCTTCTACCACAATACCCTTTTCTTGGGCCTCCCTACTCTGCCTTCCACAGATGGCTGGATGAGACAGAATAGGACTGTCTCCCTCTGCCAGCCTTTGGTGAGTCCCTCACTAGGCCAGGTTCCAGGAAGGAAGGAGCTGAGACTATGAATAACCCAGGCACACATGGCTGCAGGCCGTGTCTTCTCCAGTGTGTCATCTCCTGCTATTTTTAGCCCATCCTTGCTTTCGTATCCATCTGGGTGAACAGACGACTTTAAGCATTGTGCTCATTGTGTTTTATTAGCATCTGGTATTTTCCTATCAGGTCTTTCCTAAACCTTTCTTTGTTTTGAATCATGAGGAAGGTCTGGTGGCTCGTATAAAAGAGCAATGGCAGCAGACTCAGAAGAAGAAAAGTCTTCTGGTCTAATGCAGGTTTTCCATAATTCTGAAAACACATTTCAATCTGTTTTTAAGCCGCATTATTGAACTCCTGCTTGCGGATGGTGGTATTCCTAGATGTGGTTTGTTTGTTGAACAAGACAATCATTTGTCTTAAAGAAGTCTCGCTATAATAAATGAGATTGGAATATATAGATGAGGAATACAGCTTTAGACAATACGTTGGGCTCTGGAGAGAACATGGGGCCATGGGAGGGACAACAGAGCAGGAATTGTGGCTCCTAGCACCATCAGCTCCCATTCACACAGGAAGAACTCTCCGTGTTGGTCGCATTTAAGCTCAAATATATTTGAGGAGAGGGAGGAATCTATTCAAATACCCAGGTCAGGTGTTCCAAGCTCATGGTGAGAGAGTGAATGCTAAAGTGACAGAAAATGTGTTAGGATAAATATTAGGCAAGTCAGGAAGGGAGGAAAAGATGATACAGGAGTCAAAGAAAAATCTCCTGAGTAACAATGTCCTCTGTGATTCCAAGGAGGGAAAGGAGATGTCACAAAAGAAGAGAAAAAAGAAGAGGGAGAAAAAGAAGTTAAAGGTCATGGGAGTGGTGGGGATGGTCAGGCAGAATTCGCTGCCTAAACTCCAGGAATTGAAGCCCAGTGCTCTGCCCATGATCTGTGGCCTGAACGTGCTTCTCCTTTAGAAGTCAGAGAGATGCCAAAGAAAATGATATCAAGTGAAACAGAGGCTGGGACAGCACTTAGGAACAAGTCACCTGAAGGGACCCGAGTTAGGAATCTGGTCAGAGCAAGATCTAAGTAGGAATGTAAAGCTCGCTCTAAGGGGTTGTATAACTACTTCAGAGCCTTCTGCCCCAAGAGCTTTCACAGTCTTCTGTGATATTCACACAAACACATTGACATATGAATATATGAGTGTATGTGTATATGGTGTGTGTTAGGATCATGGGGAGTGCCCAGGCAGAGGAAAAGAAAGAAGAGAAAGCCATTAAAAGCCTTGCTGAGAAAGGTATTTCTTGTGGACAAAAAAGAATCAGGCCCCTCGCTCCCTACTGAGCCCATTTCTCCTGCCTTTACCCGAGCTGTCAGGCATGAATCTCTGTAGCATTCCGTAACTAATTGACAGTAATGGGAGCCATTGGAAACCTAAGAATACATGGCATTACCCAGCATGCACTGCAAGGAAGGGGGGCTGCCTAGGGGCAGCTGTGAAGAAAATAAAGGCTGGCTGCTTTTAAAACTGAGTTTTTTTCCTTTCTTCTTTTTCTTCTTTTTTAAACTGAACGTAGGATGTAAAAGGAGGGAGGAACAGATTTAGGTGAGCTTCTACTTAAACCTAAAAATTAAAAACTGCAAATCCTATATCTTCTCCTGAGTGCGTGTCTTAGGATTCTAACCCACAGGGAAGAAACAGATGGAATTTCAATTACCCCCCAGGCCCCCGTGAAATCTAAATTGTACCCTCTGGATTTACAACATACTGTAATATATGCCTGCAGGCACTGGAGATTCCATCACAAATCAACCCTCTTTATTCCAGGGGTTCAGGAAAACGGCTACAAAAGAGCCCACTTTATAATCAGACGTGGCAAACTTTCTGCTACTTCATCCTCAGGGTAGATATCCAGTCCGCATCCTACAGCAGAGCTCACTCACTGGACAGTCTCAAGTTTCTCCATTTATTTTTTCCCCTCTTCTACTAATGATGATGTTTATGGAATGAAGCTGCTCTCATGCCAGACAGGAAATTGAGAAAGCCTACACTATTATAGCACTTTAACTGGGGACTCACTGCACACTGGTAGAGAATTATCTTCCAAAGGCTTTCCATACACTAAATACCCATACCTTCAGAGACTGGAGCCATGGAGACTAACGAGTCAATCCTACTTCGACCACGGCAGTCACGTGGAATTGTAAATGGTAGATCTATCTTAAGAATTTCAAGTTATTTTTCAAAACACTTATTTTTCACAATAACAGCACCATTCCTGGGGTACCCCTAAGCTCACGGTTATGGCTTTTAGTCCAATTGTTCATTATTGGCCCCCAACTGTCTGCATTCATTCCTTGTTTCAAAAATAATATCCACACAAATGTCAAACATCTCAGATACAAAAATAAATGAATAATTTGGGTTTTTTAAATACTAGAGGAATAATTTTATGCCCACTTTTTTTTCCTAAAAGACTTTTTCCTAACATTGCATTTCAGTTTTTCTGCAAAGATGAGGTTTTCTCATGCCGCATTTGGGACGTTACTCACCAGGCTGTAACCTACCTCACGTAGCATCTTCTTCGAGGTTTGCCTCTGGACTTTTAGGGGATAACTCTTGGAAATCAGATAAGCAAGACTCCTGAAGCAAAACAAGCAAAACAGAATCATAGAACTGAAACATGTCCTTCGGAAAGATTACTAATGAAAGTGATGGGGGGTTTCTGTCTGGCTCCAAGATTACCATGAGGAACTGGGAACAGCGTCTGTCCCTGAGCTAGCCTTTACTAGACTCATAGACGTGGTGAGCTGGCAGGGGTGTGAATATCCACTCCTGAGGCAGCCAAGTTCCTTGCCTGTTGTTCCTGGAGAATTGTGGACACAGGTGCTCGCTGGACTGTTCCTCTTCACCATGACAGAACACAGGACCTCTCTGGTCAGTTCTTCTTTTGTTCTGCCCAGTCCACAGACTACCAGGAGCCCCACCGTCCACTGTCCTCACCTTTATCCTCTACCCATCACTGCTCATCTGAACCACGAGGCCCAATACCTCTCTAGCGCATAGAGGCTGATACCTTGCAAGGAGTGGGGCCACCAGAGGACTAGGGAGACTCATTCTTTTGAGTAGGTATGGAGCTTCCAGTCAAAAGTTGGGAGATAATTTTTGATGAAATAAGTCTTCCTATTTCTACCGAGATTAGTCTATCCTTCTTTTTTTTGGGGGGGGGTTCTTTTTTTCGGAGCTGGGGACTGAACCCAGGGCCTTGCGCTTCCTAGGCAAGCGCTCTACCACTGGGCTAAATCCCCAACCCCTAGTCTATCCTTCTTAAGCTAGTTTTTAATCGGAAATGAATATGATGTTTTCAAGTTTTCTTGCTTTGTGCATATTCTTTGCTTTATATATATCAATATCAGGCCATCAAACACCATCTTGAACTAGTTATTAAGTTTATTTCTTCATCCGAGCAAAAACACTGATTTGTTATTAAACCCAGACCAATGTTCTCTCAGCTTGTGTCATTCCTACCTTAGACAGCGTTTACTCTGGAACAACAAACATGGCTCCTGACAAATGGCATACCAATCAAATGTTACAAGTCCCTGTTTATGATAGATGGACAATAAGGCGGTTTTCCCACAGTGCTATGTCCCAGGTATTACTCTCAATGTTTTCTGTACGTACATTTCCTAATCATCACAGCGATCTGCAGGATTATCTTCCTTGACCAACGAGAGACTATTAATGTTGTAATCAGCTCTGAGGACCCGCTTGTTCCTCACCCATCAGTGGTTACTGCTAGGTGACAGGTGACAGGTTTTCTGGTGGCCTGTTCATCTGCAGAATTGAAACTTACCTTCTGGAACACAGTCAGCCTTTTTCCAGACAGCCCTAAGGCTGCAGTGTTTGCAACCTCTTGTCTGAGACTTCCTGGTTTGGGTTGACAACTTTAATTCCAGTCATCTGTTTCCCTTCTTATTCTATTTATCTCAGATCCCAGCACCACCTGAACAAAAAGGTGGAAAGGAAAACTACTAGAGATCTTCTAAAGGCACCTGACAAATGTCTTAATTGGGGAAAATGGGACAAATGCACTGACTAATTCAATTGGAAAGTTTGGTTGTTGTTGTTATTGTTTTGTTTTGTTTTGTTTTGTTTTTTCCTATCTTTCCCCCAAGACTCGAAGCCATGATTGCTTTAATGCCTTTGTTGGGCCAAAGAAGCAGCTGCAGGCATTAACCTGACACATTTTCTCCTAGATCTTTCTCAGGAATCCATTTACTCTTCGGTTTTATTTTCCCTGAAAGTCTCTGTTGGCCTTTCCCACAGGTATCTATTCATTTCTTTGAATGTTCTTGGCATTCACATACACAGACAGGGCCTTGCTGCCAAGCTCTTGTTTATTATCTTGACTGGGATTTGTTCTCTGTCCATTTACCTTATGGGCATATTATCTTTGGAGCCAGGATCCAAGGAAAAGGGCTATTGTGTTCCTTTGCAGAATCTGCAGAACCTTGTTGGGGGTGGAACAAACTTTTTGAGCTGAGTTAGGAAGAATGTTGTACAGATGACAAGTCTGTGAGTAGAGCTCAGTGCTAGGGTGCTTTGCCTTGCATGTGTGAAATCCTGGGTTTGATCCCTAGCATTGCTAATAATCAATCGATCGATCAATCAATAACGTATTTCCTTTCAGCTGAGTACAAGAACAGAGAACTAAAATCGTAAGTGGCAACGCACAGCTAAGAATCCAGGACTTAAGAGGCCAAGACAGAAAGATTGCCAGCAGTTCAGAGATGGTGTGGGATACATGGTGAGTTCTGGACCAACCTCGGCTATGGAGTGAGGCTGAACACTGAATTTGTTGGGGGAACTGGGTCAGGAAAGAGGAAAAGTTATTCAGGACCAGGCAAGGCTCATAGAAAGACAATCTTAGGTGTGGCAGGAGTCCAGATAGCAACAGAGTTGAGAACCTGAAAATGAGAGCCCTTGTGGTAGAGGGACCATAAAAGACCTACTGGCATTTTGGAAGATCATAGTCTCAGCTCAGAGTTCCCTCCGCACCAAAGCAGAGAATGATTCCTGTAGCAACTCTAGGGAAAAGCCCAGGAGAAACATCTGCACTGCAAACAGCATGAAATATCCTGGGATGCCAAAGGGGAAGATGTTTCTAGAAAAGCACCCACATAGCTACATGATTTGCCAGGAATGTTTGAATGGGCCATTATGACAAAACCAATCCCAGAACCTCAGATGCGTGTTTCAACACTTCTTTAGCCATTCTCTACAGCCTGCCTCTTACTGTTAATGTAAGGTTTTGGTCTTTGTTCTCATTGGCTCTGACATCTTTAAGGAAGCCATTGCTTAAGGAAGATTGGATTCGTTGACAGCATCCACATGAAACTGTGCTAAGCTTTTGACAGGTATGGTTACAACGACACCATTCAGCCCAACAATGTTGCTGTTCATGTTGGATCTTTCCCTAGAAATTAGGAAATTACTTCCTATCTTCAAAAATCATTTCTACCCTCATGTTTAGAAGCATAAAAGAAAACACCATCATTTATGTAAGATCTTTCCAACAAGAAACTCAAAGGCCAATAATGCAGATACAGTTAGATCAGTTGGAAAGGAAAGGACAAGTAAGAAAAGGAGCAAAATGGAAGATCAATGCAGGGAGTTGGGATAGAAACTACCTAGAGTTCTTGCCTTCATGAAGCCCAGGGTTTGATTCCCAATGTTGAATAAAAATAAAATAAAATAAAATGTTGAAGATAAAATTCTGCCTCCAAAAGGGCGCAACATCAAAAGGGCTCTCAAAGTCCCAACTTGTTGGACTTTCACCACGGTGCTAAGGACTGAACCCAGGGTCTCACACAAGTTAACCAAGCACTGTGTCACCAATGAGCCAAGCCCCCTAGAGACTGTGGAATTTATACTTCTTGAACATGACATTTCCAGGTACATCTCGCAGACAGCTTTCACCTTCCAGAGGCATCCTCATGGTGTTCCAGCTCCAATCATCCCAACGGCACACCCAGAATGACTTCAACAACACTTGCTTATTTCTTATGGCTTCAGAGGTTGGAAAGATCAAGGTCAGGGTTGTTATCAAGTGTCTGTGTCTGAGCTGCTTCCGGATTGCGAATGGCTCTCTTCTGGTTATTCCTGCTGTGGCCAGGAGAGATGGTTAGTTTTCATGACACTAATTCATCATGGCAGACCAGCCTCATCGCCTAATCGCCCCCTCATAAAATCATACTGGAGGTTAAGACTCATCCTCTGAATTTGGGGGAAGGAACACCAACTGACCATCCATACAATCAGACATCTAGGAAGCACCCTTAGAGCCTACCATTATCATCTCGACACCCACGTTTCGAAACACTCAGCCTTAAGGAGCTAGCCAACCAACTTATTTCCTTTGAAAAGGAAGATTCTTAGAAATAAGAGCCAGCCATTTTATGATTCTTGCCCTAGTTCCCTCTGTTAATTTCATGTTTTTGACCTCTGTAAACACAGAACATTTGTGAGTGCATGCGTGTATGCGTGCGGGCGTGCGTGCATATGTGTGTGTGTGTGTGTGTGTGTGTTTCTTGTCTATAAGTGTGGGGTCTCTAACAAAGGCACAAAGGGGGATTCCTTCTCAGCTTGCTATGGCCTTGCGTTTCTGCTTGCAGTTCAGTACTCAGTACCCAGTAGTTCAGTACTCAGTACCCAGTACTTCAGTACTCAGTACCCAGTAGTTCAGTACTCAGTACCCAGTACTTCAACACTGCAGGACCTAGTACTCATTACATGGAGCCTCAGTGTACAGATACGCCCACAGATTGCTCTCGGGTTTTCTGTTCTCTTCAGTGATCACAAACGGCAAAGGCAAAGCTTGAAGCTTCCTTTCTCTTCTGCATTTCCACAAAGCTCTCACTTGGGTGAACTAGGCTGCATGAATTTTCGTGTGGTCTAACCTTATTTCGAGTAGGCAGCACCTCAGCTCTGCTGAGATGGGTAAAGGCTCCCAAAGCACGGAGACACCTTTTCCACAGGCTAACCTTCTGCCAGGGCTGCCCCAATACCTACAGGGAATTTTCTCAGCACACACTCCCTTCTTGAACCTTCCTCTGAAGGGATCTCAGTTTTTACAGTTCTCACAGAATTACCTCCTCACGTGCCTGCTCGAGGATCTCTTCTCAGAAGAGCTCCTTGTTGAAGAGATAGCCTTTATGCTAGATATCAACGAAGAGGCCTTCCTCCAGCCAGGCCTGAGCAGCCACCTCCTGCTTTGTTGAGCTTTCTGTGAAATGTGGCTAAAAGCACTTAGTATGGGATTTCCCACTAGTCTGCTTATCAGACTTTAGCAGAACAGAGTCAATATTGTACCCACCAAGGACAGTAAAGGCTGTAGAAGGAAGAGCCAAGGCAGAGAAAGGAGTATGGAGAACTAGGAAAACATCTCAGAGGAGGGAGAAGGAAACATGAAAGAGCATTATGGGTAATGAGTGAGCCCATTCTAAATACCAGGGCCTCTGAGAAGACTGAGGCAGAGACGGCATGCTCTCCCAATCTAGCTTGCGATGACAGACAGCTCCCCATGCATCGCTCAAACAGCAATACTGAGTTTGGGGTAGGTAACAGCCACTAATCACTTTATTCCCAGCACACTCGAATCAGAACTGCCATGTTTTCAAAGTAGAATAAGAAAGGAAGCCAGCTCCATTATGATTTTTAGTGAGTTGTAATTGAAGGAGATTCATATATGTCACCTCTGGTTAACAGTCATCTCTGTGAAACAAAAAGTGACAGGCCACGGACACAAAGGTAGTAACATTCAGATCCCTGTTTCAAAGCCTCTCTCTACGTGGTTTGAACTGGACTCATCTTCTCCCTTGCTTAATACCCTCCTCTTATTAAGAAAACACCCCCACCTTTGGTTGAAAACACCTTGAGATTTTATAATTAGACGTTTATCCTTCATACAAACACTTGATTTCCTGTGGGAAAATTCTGAAGTAAGGGGTTAGCCATTAAAATGTTTATCACAGATGTGATTCTTGCTAAGAACACATACTAGAACTTGCTACAAGGGAATTCTGATGATGTCCAGTGAGAGAGGAGAGCAGTCAAAAGCGAAGAAAGGAAGGAGCCACTAAAACAAGGGACAAAGTGAAAGACCAATGCAGAGCAGGGAGGCAGACGCTGAAGCCGCCTTTGCTCACCTCACTTTTTCTAGGTGAATTTCTACCAAGGAGACGCCTTGCTCTATCCTAAACGTTCAGAGAGGAAGAAACTGGGAAAGAGAGAGAATGCTAACCATGGTGAAGCCAGGCCGACCGGGGAACCGGCGGGGGCGGGAGGGATAGAAACAAAGTTGGAAATAACTTTTTAAATAAAAAACTGGTAAGTGGAGACTAGACTCGCTGGTCGGTCGCGGGGAGCCCTGAGAAGGCTGGACTGCCAAGCAACGGCCTCTCTCTCTCTCTCTCTCTCTCTTTTTCACTTCTCCTTTTCTTTTCTTTTTATTTTTCTTTTATTTAATTTCGCTGCAGCACGTATAATCAATTACAGACTGAATCGGGGATAAAGGGAGGGGAAGCACTTTAATTCATAAATCAATTTTATACGGTCATCAGTCAGGTTGCGAATGCAAATACCTCTGTCGTTTTAGGTTATTCAGAATTAATTGACTCCCACCGGGCTGAGCTGCACATGGAGGGGGGCTTTCTCACAGTCTCCTTGGGCTCAGCATGGGAGCCCAGGACTTTCCCCCTCCCCCTCTCTGGCCCTCTGACCAAGCCCTTCTCCTTTACTCGTGGGCTCCAAGTATGGAGACCATAGGGCGTGCAGGGGCGCGGGGGCGGGGGGAGCATCAGGCAAGAGGGGGAGTGGATAAGAGTCCAGAAAGACAGTTTGAAGAAAGAAGAGACACTGAAAGATGAAAGGTTCCAGACAAACTTCAACTCAGGCCCCGCAGAGACACCTTTATACGATTAGAAATGCCTAACTTTTAAGGATCGGCTTTTAAGTTCCCTCGAAGCTTCTTAAAGAAAAAAGAAAAAACCAAAGGAAAGAGAAAAGCCGGAGGCCCTGAAAGGAAAACAGAGCCGAAGGAAACTTCGCTGCAGGGGTTAGTGAGGTTGCTTGGGTCTAGCAGCCAAGAAGTAGCCTGGGACAGAAGGCCAGCTACTCTGCCTGGAAGGGCCCAGGGGAAGTGAACGGGACTCCCTTGTCTGGGGTTTCTTAGGCCAACAGCCAAAGGGATGGCCTGGCAGTGACCCTTCACACAAGGTGGAGAGAGGGTGAAGTCAGGCCATTATAGGCTGGCCTGGGCTGTGTTAGCTGGTTAACACTTGTTCTCTAAGTCCTAGGGCTGTCTACCCACACTTCACCCCAATTAGGAAAGGACATACGCCCACGTATTTGATGTGTCCTGACCTCTACGTTTCCTCCGCTTTTTTTTTTCCCTTAGCTAAATATACTCTTCACTGGGTTGCTTGTCAGAGCTATCATCATGGTAGTGGTTTTCTGCACCACCCTGCCGCAGGAAAAACAGCCCGGTTTTGTTTGACTCTGTTTTGCATGCTGATGTCTGGTTCTTAAGTGGTCTCTAAAAGAACCTGGGAAATAAGCATTTTGGACTAGAGTACAAGCGACTCTGACATTGAACTAGTGTAGGAATTATTGGAGTGTCTAAGGCCTCTCGTAGGCAAATTCTCAAAGATCAGCCTCACTTCCAAAAGCCCCGTTCCCTCCCCACAGCCGCCAGAGCTTCCTAAACCCTAAAACATAGAATTAAGGTCAGAAACAAAACATTGGTCTGAGAAAGAGAGAGGGGCCTCAGCTTAAGAACAAGAACATTTTTATGTTTGAGATCCACTGGATTCTACAAGTCAACTCTTTCTAAAGTTTCTGGAGGGCAACAAAATAAAACAAAGCAACAACAACAATAATAAAAACCAAACTACCTTATGCAAACTTCCAGTGAGTGTAGCAACTCTTGCAGAGAGAAATCACCGGATCAATATGCTGATTTTATTGAAAATCAAACCTTAGCCGGTCAGTAGAAGCACATGCTTTTAATCCTAGAATTCAGGTGGCAGAGGTAGGAGAATTTCTGAAGTTGAGACCAGCCTGGTCTACAGATTGAGTTCCTGGACAGCCAGGGTATGCAGAGAAACCTTGTCTCAAAAACAAACAAATAGAAGAAAGAAAGGAAGGAAGGAAGGAAGGAAGGAAGGAAGGAAGGAAGAAAGAAAGAAAGAAAGAAAGAAAGAAAGAAAGAAAGAAAGGAAGGGGGAGAGAGAGAGAAAGGCAGACAGACAGGAAGAAAGGCAGGAAGAAAGAAAGAAAGAAAGAAAGAAAGAAAGAAAGAAAGAAAGAAGAGAAGAGAAAAGAAAAGAAAAGAAAGCAAACCTTAGGTTGCCTGGTATGCACTGAATTTTGTTCCCACCTATTACTTTGGGTTTTGGCTTTCAAGTCTCTCCTGAGAGACCAAAGTCTGGGTCTAGAAGTCAAGGACTGTGAGTCAGGGAGGCAGGATGCTCCCAATACTTGTAGAATCCAAACACAGGACTGTAACCCTTCTCAGACCCCTAAGAATCAGCCGCAAAGTTCTTTTGTATGATCTGCCTCTGATCTGAGACTTGGTTGCTTATAAGTAGATGAGGCCGCGTTTGTTTACTCGTGAAGTCTGAGAGGAGCTCTTGGATTCATTTGTATTACCGTCCATTATTGGATGCACTAGAACTGCCTTTCTTTAAACATTTCCCATCTTCAGTCTTCGGGTTTCTTTCCCAAGTCAGACTAGGCTTTCTCTGCAAAGGTCTGAAAGTCTTGGTGGATATGAAATACCTGTTTCCTCTTCAGACATTTAGCCAGCAGCCAAGAGAAATTTGGGAGAGGTCGATGCAGAAGGAAAGTACACCAGGTTCACAAAATCCAAGGATTCCAAAGTAGATAATCTGAGACATGCGTTGACCGGGGTGGGGCTGGGGGACGGAGTGGATCGCTTTAGCAGTTAAATCAGGCATGCTAGGGACCTTAAAACCCAAGCTTTGGAGTCAGTGCTCTTCAGCCCCATCATTGTCATCCCACAAGATACATAAGCTCTGTCTGTGCCTCATTTTTGCCCTCTTGGAACGGCAGTGCCTTCATCCCGGGGATGTTGTGAAGATCCATTGACTTCAAGCATCCAATAAGCTTGACAGGAACCAAGCCAAATAAATGTCAATGAGGGAGCAAGGATGACCATTGGATCTGACTTGGTCCTTCCATAGCAACCAGTAACCTCTCAGAACTCTAAACATGCAAACCTGTTGTTGTAAAAATATAAAAAATAAAAAAAAGTATTGGTGTCTTTCACCTCACTAGGTCCAGCATCGCGGTGCCCCAAGATATCTGCTAGGTATCTTGGCAGAAACACATCCCAACTCCTCAGCGGCCCAGTGTCTACAGCAACCGCACACTTTCCTACACTCGAACCCTCACATAAAAGAACACACAACACAATAATCTTAGATCCAATTGGTAAGATATAATTGCCCAGCTAAACATACAAAGCCCAGTACCATCCATCCCTTAGAAACATTAATAACAACCTGTAAATACACAGAGCGGAATCTTTACGTCAGGCTCCATCGTCCTGCCACGGTTTCTCCCTCTCTCCTCTCTCCTGTCTCTTCTTTTCTGTTCTAGTCTCCTCCTCTTCCTTCAAACTTCTCTCCCACCCATCCTTCCTTCTCCTCCAATGACAGGCCTCCTTCTATCCTGTACCTGCCCCCCACCTGTATTTTACAAATTCAATGGGGAGAAGGTTCTGGTGAAGTCACCTGATTCCTGAGTAGTGACTAGGCAGCTGTCCTTGGGGCAGTGGAATTAGCATCAAAATACAGATAACTCCAGGGTAAACCACTACACAAACCCACCCCAACCCCAGAGTTAGTGAACCTCTGGAGACTAGGCTGGGACCTAGAAGCCTGTATCTTAAAGCTTCCGAGAGGTTCCTAGCCATGTAGCAATTATAGAACCACTGAGGTAGGTGAAGAACAGGAGGCCAACACCTTGGAAAGCAGCAAGGATCTGCTCGGAATGCAAACGGTTTGTGGTAACCAGAGAGGTTGTACTTGCGCTGTCACTAGAGTACAGGGTGGGGTCTGGGAAGAAAGGAAATGTGAAAGCACTGAATCTGGAATCACAGCGGATGAAGGGCAACCGGTAGTCATCATTACATTGGTGAAGGGCAACCGGTAGTCATCATTACATTAGTCACAGACAGCATCTCACTACAGCCCAGGACCCAGGGCAACTTTTTTCTCTCCTACCTCTAGCCCCTCGTCCCCTCACATACCCAGACTCTAAGGCCCAGAGGAACCTCTGATCCTTTTTGAACATGAGACTCCAGCCGTATGCATTGCACTCTCTGTCAGCAAAAGCAGAGACTCAGCAGCTCCTCACTTAGGCTTTGTGTAGACGAACCCCTTGTCAGGGAAAGCATAGACCAGAGCAGACCAAGCTGTGTTGCTTTGAGTTGCCAGCAGGGAATCTGGCATTTCCCCTCTCTTGCAAGGAGGATTTCTAAGGACCAGAGGAGAGAGACCACCCGGAGTTGGTTGGGGCTGGTGCAATCCTTCAGTGGTTAGAGCATGTACTGCTCTCCCAGAGGACCCACGCTCTGTTCCCAGCATGCACACCAGGAGGCTCACGGCTAACTGTAACTCCAGCCAGGGGATCTGATGCACTTTTCTTTCCTCCATGGGCACCTGAACATACATGGCACTCATGCACACAGACACACATGCACATAAATAAAAACACAGTTTTTAAAAGGCTGAAAATCATGTGTATAAAAGTAATTTAGAGAGAGCCTGAAGGTATAGTCATTGCCCTGTTTTGCTTTTATGGATTCAATACCCAACATGGAAGGAAAGAAGGAAGGGAGGAAGGGAGGAAGGAAGGAAACAAGGGAGGGAGGTGAAGTAAAACCATCGCTGATACCGTATAACAAAAAGCAAACTGAAAAGAAAATTCTAATAAATTAAACTTGGCATTACGGACTTTCAGAAATTAAGACTCAACAGTCATGGAAAACCATCTAAATATTTGTATTTAATGTGGAATGTGCAATCCTGTAGGCATGTGCCTGGATTATAATTTAATGGTTCAAGCTGGGTGACGCCAGCCAGGCCTGCTTGTTCTGGTTCTTCCGGTGGCTTCCAGTTTCTATTCCTTCTTTCCAGGCACAGAGAAGATACCTCTCCCATGGAAGTCTTATGGATACTTTCAGGAAGGGTAGCTGAGAGAAGCCTTTCATGACTCCCTCTCCTGCAGCAAGACAGAGAAGGCCCGAGAGGGATCCCCGGTCTTTGTAATTGTCTGTGTACTCTAGCGAACCCTACAGCAGTGTCTGTCACCTTCAACAAACCTCTTGGGCACTAAGCACTCGACTAGACTCTGAAGAGGGGAAAGTGGGGAGGGAGAGAGGAAGAGAGGGAAAGAGAGCAGGAAACAGACAGACGACAGACAAGCAGAAAGACAAGACAGAGACAGAGAGACCCCAGCCTCAAGTGACATGTGAGAAGGAAGTGTGATTTACCCCCTTTCTCAACTAACTCTTCACTTAAATTTGAGATGTGGGGTTCAGTAAACCAATGGAGTATAAACTATTCACTTCCTCTCCTTGACACACATATATACAGAACACACACACACACACACACACACACACACACACACACACACCCCAGCAAGCACATGCTGGCCCAATCAGTTGGTGAAGCCTAGGCCTAGTTACTGCCAGCTCTCCTGGTACTTCAGTTTTGATCACACAGGTATTAGAAGTTAATAAAGAAACAAATCTTTTCAATTTCTGGAGTCTATGCCAACTCCACTCTAGCCTCCTTTGGGTTAAGAAATCTGACTGAGATCCCATTTCCTGAGAAATGCACAAGGGTGTAGGATCTGGTGAGAGAGGTGAGATTGGACAGAGACACACTGCGTTGTATCTGCAGGACACAGAAAACCCTTTTGTTCTGCCTATCAAAGCCCCAGTCCCACTTGGACACACCCACCCTGGGCTGGCCCTCCATTCTCCATCTGAGCCCCCACCCTGTAGACTTCCCTCTTTGCTGTGAAGTGATGGCTATATCTAGTTCACATGGCTCCCTCCTGTCCGTCCCAATGTCATTTCCCCCAATTGGACAGTTGCATCCCTTCTAAATGTCATCTAATTATTGCTAGAGCAGGGGATTCTAGAGGGCGCCAGCTGTCACCCTGTCGTGTGTCCAAAGACATGCTCACTTGCTCCCTGAGATGAGCCCTAGTCTTCTCAAACCTCTGCTACTATTTTTTCCCAGTTCTGTTCCAAACAACCAAATAAATTTTGCAAAAGAACTACTGCTGACTCATCAGGAGCTAGGTAAAAATATGAATATTTGAGAAAAAGGGAAAGAAAACCACAGAACCCCCATGAATATTAGTTTTGTAAACTTCCCCCTGTTGTTCTTTAGTTCTGTACTTAGCCATTTCCCTCAGCCTCTTCTCTCACCCCCAGCTCTCCCACACACCCCAAAGAATAGGCCACGTGTCTACATTCCTGAACAAAGTTGATTTCTCTCTCTTTTTATAAAGTATGAAACATAAACCTGGCTACAGCTGGAGGCTGCGGGGATGTGAGGCCCTGTGTTAATGCAAGGCCTCTTTCATGAAATCTGGGGGCAGTTAATGGAGATGGGGGTAGAGGAAAAAGAGGAGGAGGCGTGAACCTTTACACCCCAAGCGGGCTTCAGAAGAATTTACAGCCCTCCTTTCTGGAGACTGTTAAGATTTTATTGCCTCGTACCAGCAATTACAATACTCCATAGAGATCTGTGCTGAGGCAGGCCAAGGATCCTTGTTTGCTAAACCTGGAAAAGAGCCAGCCAGGCTGCAGGCTGACTCTGGGGAGAGAGTCCAGCTAAAGAAGGAGGTGGACAGGCAGAAAGAGGGACACACACGCACACGCACACGCGCATGCGCATGCGCACACAGACACACTGCAAAGTAAAGCCTTATAAAGTTACCCTCTTGTGTTGCTATCAAACTGGGTTGGCTTGGGGTGACTTACCATTTAGCGTACGGAGTTCAGCAACTGATTTAGTCACTCCAAGGCTTAAATGAGCAATTTGTAATTTGGAGACCGCGATAGCAGTCACCTTGTTGGATGGCTGTGAAAAACAATTCTGCGCAGTGTGTGGTTCACAGTAAAAGCCTAAAAGATGCAAGTTTATTCTAATATAATGAAAAGAATGGCGGAACGCGGCTCTGAACTTCAGCGCATGCGCGCAGGAGGAATGCTTTCTTTCTTGACCCTGAAAGGTGCCTTCTCTCTCTCATCCCAATCTATACGTCTTTGACATGAGGAATGAGGAGGGAAAAAAGAAAGAAAAAGAAATGTGTGTGTGTGTGTGTGTGTGTGTGTGTGTGTGTGTGTGTGTGTGTTTGTGTGTGTGACAGAGAGACAGAGAGAGACAGAGACAGAGACAGAGAGAACCCAAAGATCCAAGTGGAGAAATAATTGGAAAAGAAAATTATGTGAGGAGAATGGGTAAGGAAATGAAAACGGCAGGAACGGGTGTAATTAGGCACAGACTAAGCAGGGAGCATGGGAGTTTAAAAAATGCCCAGGGTTTAGTTTGCTGGCAAAACCTCCTATAGGGAGGTAACAATTCCTAAAAAGAACGTTCCCAAAGAACATACAACCACACTGTATACTTTCTGTCAACTCCAATCCTCCTTCCTCTCACTGGGCCATTGATAAATGGCCCACCCCTGCCTCCTACCATGCCACACCTGCAGACTTTATGTAACCCCTCAGGTGATCCTCAATATTGGTGCTGTGCACGCCTCTGTGGGAAGGGGAGAGGTAAATTATGCCAAGCCTGAAGCCTTGGCAAGTGAGCAATAAATGTTTGCCGAATGAATGGATGAATAACAAGGTCTCTCTGAGGCAAGGCCACATCCAAGTCAACTAGACTGCTAATGAATATAGCGTTCCTTCTGGGGGAATGAAACGTTCTAGAATTAGATGGTAATGGCGAGTGTCTGGGCTTTGTGATCGCACTAGAATTTATTGACTTGTACACTGTAAAATGATGGATTTTTTATGAGTTATATTTCAGAAAAACAAATGTGAAAGCACAAACTGTAGCCATGGACACATACTTTTGCTCAGCACCTGTTTTCCAGTGCTCCAGAAATCTTAGTAAAGGCAAGGATGGTTAGATTGCCTAGAAATGAGGTGTCTTTGTAAGAATGGCTCAGATCTTTTGGAGTGTTTCTCTGAGGAGTCTATAAACTTTTCAACCTGCAAAGTGCTCAATCAAAGTTCTTTTGAAAGATATGACCAGCTAACTGAAGCTCAAGGGATCAAGGAAGAACTGAGACACTGACTAGCTTCATTTTAATGTCTGTTAACCTTGCCATACCTTTGTGGGACACTTTCTCTTCCCTAAAAGCTCGGGGCATGTAAATGGACAGAAATAGCTTTCCAGATGATTGAAAATGGACAAACATCTAGCAATGTGTTCCTTCTTCACCGCTGACTGCTCTTCTCTGTCTGAACCTGCTTCTGCACACAGACCTGCTAGCACAGACAATGTCCCAGGATCAGAAATGATGGTTTTCTGCAGATATTTCCATTCTATCTTGTGAGAACACATGATTAACTTATATGTGGCACAATTCTCGCAGAATTTTGTAACAGGTTTATAAAGCCCTCAACTGTGAGCAGCATTTATGACCCCAGAAATAGGCTGTTGAGACAAACAGGGCTTGGACCTGAAGCAATGACAGCCATTGGTTAAGAGCAAGCACTACCCTCACGGAGGACTTAAGTTTGGCTCCCAGCACCCATGTCAAGCATTTCACAACCACCTATAACTCCAGCTACAGCAGGTCTGACACCTGATCTTCACAGACACCCACACCCTGGTACACACACACACACACACACACACACACACACAGAGAGAGAGAGAGAGAGAGAGAGAGAGAGAGAGAGAGAGACAAGATCTCAGGTTTGAGGTGGGGAGTGACATCTGCTCTATTCTTACAAAACAAAGAAGAAACACATTTATGTCTGCATCTCCTTCTGAGATTTTACCCAGTGCTGTCTCTGTGACAAGCTGGGACAAACAGACTGTCTTCTCTGTTTTGTCCTCCTTTTCCAGGAACCAATTGGAGAGGAATCGAACTGTGAACAAGTGAAATGCTACTTAGCCAGATCCAGTCTTGAGCCTTAAAGCATACCGGGGGTTCAAGTTGCTGTTATTTGAGGGCTTTCTTTAAAGCAGAGGACGGAAAGTCGGCAGCTACTGAAATGACCACCAGCTTGAGACAACTCAGTGAGGAAGGCAGTAGCCTACAAGGTGAGGATAAATCTAGTTCTTGGGCCTTGAGTTTTACCGCCCTAAGACCCTCAACCATTGGGGAAGGGGTAAACACAGTCTTAAGTAGGCCAGACTGACCTCAAGCTCATTAAGGAGCTGAGGAAGACCTTGAACTTATGACCCTTTTGCCTCCACCTCCAGAGTACTAGGAGTCTGGGTGTACAGCATCATGCCTTGTTTATTCAGTTCTGGGGATCAAACCCAGGGCTTCATGCATGCTAGGCAAGCAACCCACTAGCACAGCTGCATCCACAGCCTGTTGCTCTACAAAAATACTAATCAAATGAATCTCTGGCATCAGAAATGCAACAGAAGGCTGCCTGCCACTTTCTTCTTGTGTTGGTAATGTTCAGCAACCTGAATGGAAAGCAAACGTAAGTTGGTGGAAAGCGAATCAGGACGGTTGGAATATTGACGTTTTCCCTTCACCTTCAACTCCAACCCAGTGCATCACTTTATAAAACAAACAAGGCAAGAAGAGAAGAAACATCTTCTAAGCTTGACTTCATGCTGAGGATGGGACCTGAGTTTTCTCATCAGAAACCGCCGAGAGCAATGTTACTATACGCCTTCTACTCTTTAACCCACAGTTGCTCAAAGGTGCTTACCTTTGTCGTCATCGGTTCAAGAGAAACTCTTTAAACTGTTTGTTCTCTAGCACCAGCAACCACCACTTCCATTTCAGACATATACCATGGGTAATATATTCAATCTGTATTTAAATATTTGTGTAGTTATATTACTCTGTATACATTTATGTTTGTGTAAATAGATTCTGAGAAAACATTTTAATTTCTGAAATTAGATATCATCAATGGTCTGCCATGGTTTAATCAACAGAGTTGCTGTTTTGCCTGATAGTTCATAAAATCACTATGTTTGGTTCTACCGAGAGTATTTAGATCTGATGAACTCTGGTGTGTAACACAACTGATTTTTTTGGTTCTTCCTCCTGAAAGACCAGTTTAAGACCATCAGTTCTGCTACATATTCATTTAATTCCAATCACTGCTCCAAAGTGAACCTTTATCAAACAATCTACTTCCAAAGACTGCCAAGATGGACTCTGCTCCCTAGCACCACAAACCATGCTGGAATGAGAATCCCTGTGCCACAGAACATTGTAAGCATCAACATGTTATAGATGCCTTGGAGAAGAGTCGGTAAGCCACAAGCTTTACAATAGTACTTTAACTAAGTAGGTCTAGATGGCCCTTCTGGATAGTTCCACTACCTATGTTCCCACCAGCAGCAGGTCCTATACATCCCCAACTCAGCCAACATTTAGTATTATCCAAATTCCTCATTTTACATATAAGAAAAGAGATGCTTCTGTGGGTACAGTCCACTCCCTTTTTATCAAGAGTTGCCTTTGTGACCAGGTAGACGAGCTGTATCATCTAATCTACATATCTTTAGTCATTTAGAATGTCTTTGGCATCTCTGGGTATTAGTATTCTTATCTCTTAACTGAAGAAGTAGCTTTTGCTGATTAGTCATATTTCCAATGTCTAATTCTCTAGCTCAGTGGCTTTTAATCTGTGGGTCACAAACCCTTTGGAGGTCAAAGGACTCTTCTACAGCAGTCACCTAAGAACATCTTTAGATCAGATATTTACCATTACTACTCATAACAGAGCAAAAGTTAGAGTTATGAAAATAATTTCATGGTTGGGAGTCACCAACAACATGAGGAACTGTATTAAAGGGTCACAGCATTAGCAAGGTTGAGAATCACTGCTCTAGTGAATGACTTGAAGGACTGCACTCAGCCCAACAAGCTTGTTGGCAAGTGCCTTTATCTGAGCTATCTTGCTAGCCTTGTCTTTCTTGTTTTACCAAGAATCATCGCTCTAGCTGTTGTTACTCTTTAGTCAAACAATAGCAGTTGCTTTAGAGGCATCCAAGTACTCCATGGACTTCAAGATAGTGAAAATGGAGCTGGAGAGATGGCTCAACGGTGAAGAGTTCCCTTTCAGAGAACCCGGGTTCAATTCTTAGCTCCCACATGAATGTAGCCAAGGCTCACGTTCATGTCAGCCTCCCCTTTGGTCTTTAACCCCAACATGGAGAAAATGCTCCAAAATTAAAGCCAAGGTATTATCTGCTGTGTAGTTCAGCAAAGCAGAAAGCATGCTACCTTGGCTCTGTTCCAGTCTGAGGGGTGTTCTAGTGAGAGAGGAACTGTGTCATTCCGCCAAGGCAAAGTCAAGATGGAAGTGATCCAGCTCAACCAAGAACTTAAAGATCATGTTCATGAAGAAGGAAGCTGATGTGTGAAGCAGAGAGTTGCTCTAGATGAAGCGTCCATGTTCCCCTTGCCATTCTCTCTACTGGCTTGACTTACAGCCAGCTGTCAGAACCAACAGTGGGTGCTCATGTCTATGACCTCATGGGGGATTCATTCACTCTGAGTACATACATACAGATATCAGCCCCTTCCTCTGCAAACTTCTTGTCAGATTTTCAAACCTCAGAGACCTGGGGAAGATGTATTTTTGGCTGAGTGTCAGCTTTGACTTATCATGAAGACACCAGTGTCTCAGATTCTGGGTTCAGGTTTGTGGAGCTGATGTCTCTCAGGCTCCTCTGTTCCCTGGGTTTATAGAGTTCTATTTTGAGCACCCAATACACCTCTGTCTATGTCAGTATTGTATGGAGTCAGAGGAGTTGTTGCCGAGGGGCACCCAGGCAGATATAACTCCAACATCTCAATGTTATAAGCAAACGACACTTGGCTCTCTTGACCTGCACAAGTTGGTCCTCATCAGGCCCCTTTCCAGCAGCAGGACTCACTCTTCTCCCTCAATAGCCAAGTTGGGAGATTTATTTTTCTCCTCTATAAGTCAACTTTGATTAGTGTGAATTACTGCATAGCTAGCTAGTATCAAGCCTGATAGGAGCTAGATGGGAGATTTAGTATCAGCCTGGATGGGAAACTACAGTAACAGTACACATGGAATCTTTGTCCACCCGAGGTTCAAGACAGTGGCTCACTGCTCTAATATGCAGTTATTTTCAGTTACCTTGCAAGGTAACTTCTAGAATGCATGAGGCCCTGCACCGTTCATCTGGTAGGGGAGTGAACTGGTCTTACTTATTCGAGCTTTCCAGTCAAAACTATCCATAGAAGGAAAGGCAGGATCCTCAGGAGTCTTAACTTTGTTGATTACATTAATGAAATAGATGGGCATTTCAGCCAGCCTCAGATCAGCACAGTCTAAGTACTTCATCAAAAGTGTTTGGAGTGGAGGGGAAAGGTGATGTTTGGGGATCATTTTACATTTAGAAATTACAAAGATCATGATGTTAATTAATAAAAAGTCATTTGCACATGAGAAGATGGAAATTCAAACCCATTTGGTCTGATCAACTTCTCTGATGTTCAGTCTCTCACCATTGTCAATACTGGTTCATAGCATTGTTTAGGAGGCTGAGGCACTGCACTGCAGCCCCTGGCAAAAGCTAAGTGAAGAGAAGGCTATAATGGTTTGGATTTGGAATGGTCCGTGCAAATGTATTGGATGTATATATGTGCATATGTGTGTTCAGGTGCATGTGTGTGGGTGGGTGCTAGTGCACACATACATGTGTATGCACACTCATGTAGAGGCCGGAGGACAATGTCAGGTGTCGTTCTTTAGGCTGGAGAGATACATCCGTATTTAAGAGCACCTGGTACTCTTGCAGGTTGGATTACAACCAACAGTGGATTACAACATTCCAAAACTCCAGTTTCAGAGCGTACGGCACCGTCTCCTGATCTCTGTGGAAATCAGACATGCATGCAACGTCCTTACTTACAGGTAGTCAAAACATCCGTACACATAAATAAATCCTCAAAGCAGTCAAGTAGAGACAGAGCTTCTCATTGGCCCATCTTGCCCAGTAAGCTAGGCTGACTGGCCTGCAAGTCTTAGGAATCCACATGTCTCCACCTCCCCGTAACTGGCACTATAAACATACAACATTGCATTCAACTTATCTTCTTTCTTTTAATGGGAATCTGAGGACTGAACCTGAATCTGAATCTGAATCTGAATCTGAATCTGAATCTGAATCTGAATCTGAATCTGAATCTGAATCTGAATCCGCTTGCAAGGCAAACACTTGACTGACAGAGCTATTGCCTCAGTCCTTGTATTTTGTTTTTGTTTTGTTTTATGGTATTGGGAGACTAAATGTAGGGCCTTGTGGGAGGCAGGCAAGTGTTCTAGCACTGAACTACCCTCACAGACTATGGCCTGTATATTTGAACTGGGCATCCTGGTTGGTGGTACCATTTGGAGAGGTCGTGGGACTTTTTGGACAAGGGAAAGAACTGGAAGATTTAGGGCTATAAGGCTTGAGAGTTCCAGGATAGTTCCCCGATCTCTCTGCTTCTCATCCTCAGTGATGTAAGAAAGTTGTGCCACAAGTTCCAATAGCTGGCGAACAAGGTAGTCCCAGGTGCCACCCTCCTTGCCATCATGAACTCTACCCCTTAAGGTATGTGCCCAAATAAGTGAACCCTACCTAATTTTCATTTATGTTTATGTGAGGTATTTTGTCCAAACTACAAGAGAAGTCACAAATACAAACTGTGTCTATTACTTGGAGGGAATAATGTGGAACAAAGCAAGGCTGAGCTAGGAAAAGGAGATGAGAGAAATTTAAGGCAATGTAAGGGTGGATGCTAAAGAGTGTCCAGGAACAAGGACCACAGAGTCAGATTGGGAGAGGCAAGGAACAAGGACCACAGAGTCAGAGGATGAGGAGCTGGGTGAAGTGGGATCCAGGGAAGGATGGAGGCTCTAAATAAAGGATGAGTCTCGAGCTATCACAAAAGCAGGGTACATTACAGCTAAGGGGTGAACAGGAAGTTTAGCCAGCTAAGGCTGGGAGCCAGCATAGCGCTGCCTGTTGAGTTTGTAAGGAACCAGTCAGCATGTCTCACAGGAACAAGGGAGTTTTCCTGGAAGAACTATCCACCTTTTACTCTCCTGTGTATATGCCAAGATTTATACTCTGAGTTGAGTGCAAAATTCATATTACACCAAAGTGCCCATATAGAAAATCAAAAACGCATCTAAATGCTTGTTATTTGGTGTATGCCTTTTCAATGTGGCAAGCATGGGGCTAATGCCATCATCACCTTGCAGTCTACTTCTATGAGGCATGCGCTACTTCCCCCTTGTGAACATGAGGAATCTGAGGCTCAGAGACTAGCACTGGCAGGGTCATACGGCAAGTATGTGTCAGAGCTGGAACCCATCTCCAAGACTGATTGGCTGCAGAAACTGTGCTCCTAACCACAGCAATAGATTTTCTTCCTGTTGGTAACAAAAAAAAAAATGGCAGCCGTGGTTCATATGAAAACCCCCTACTCTTTTGGATACTGAAAGTGGAAGGCCACAACTGTGGAGCACGTGTGGGAAGGATATTAGAGCAGCTTCACCACCACGGTCTCTATATCTAACCACATCCCAGCTCCAGGTCCCAACACCTTAGGCAGGAGCTCACAATCCTGAGGACTTAGGAACATTTGAATTCATCCTGCCTAAATTTTTACAGGACTATCATGTATATCAATCAACTGTAAAGGGTAATGTTTAATGCTTTTAGGGAGGACGGGGCAGAGCACAGAGGAAAACCCAATACTTGTGAAAGTACTAATGTGTTTTCTGAAATAGTCTGGACCCTGTAAGGGTGGAATTGCAATCCTTCCATAGGGTAGCCTCTCCTTCCATTCATATGTGGAGCAATAAATAGCACTCTAGAAACCCTTAGGACAGAAACATAAGCCTCTCTTCAAAGGCTGGTCTCCTGAGTTAACACAAAAGTGGCTGTAATGTATCTAAAACAAATAAACATTCAACACACAGTAGCTGTAGCCCTAGCATTATGTGGGTAAACTTCTTTATGGGTATGAATTGCAAAGTATCAAGGACAACCCAAAGAACTTCACTGACTGTGTGCAAGACACACACACACACACACACACACACACACACACACACACACACCCTTTTCCCAACAATACAACCAAATAGATAAAGAGCCAGGGTCAACTTACCATCCCATGAACAGTTAATGAGGGGAAAACCCCAAATTTGAGATTCAGTCTGCAGTAGGTGAGCGAGGGGGAAGGGAGAGAGGAGCGAGCCTGAGTGAAGCCTGGCAAGTAGAGTCAATACATTCATTTTTCAAGGTCCCAGATCAGAGCACTTGCTAATGATGGCTCAGACTTGCTCCAATTAGGCACTGTTTCCCCCACCCAAAAAACCCCTCCCTACCCCTATTTAAGGGGTTCCAGACCTGCATGACTTGAGAGCATCATATCTAATCTTTTGTGGTCCAGAGTATTGAGTCAGGACTTGAGAGAGAAAGGGAACAGGTAAAATCATTGTAGGCTCCACAGTTAAAAAGAACTTCAGAAATAACTCAAAAGCCAGAGGGAAGGAAAATGGTCTCATTAATTGGACCCTCTTTACCTCTTCACTCTCCCCTCCACCCACAGTTCTCCTCCCTCCACAGAATGGACCCAGACAAAACAGTTGAAAGAAAGGGATTAGCCACCCTTTTCTTCAAAGCCAAGTAATTTTTGGTTAATTGGGAAAGAAGAGCTGAAGCAACCCCTAGGCCAAAAAAAAGGACTTTCAGGAAGGGCTTGTTTAGAATCAGATCCAAAACCCATACTGAGAGAAAATATGAACTTGTAACTGGGCCTTGTACCTCTCCATGGTGCTTCCAATATTTGTGCAACAAGACTGAAGTGTAATGTTTCCTATTGAAATATTAGGAGGTAGCCATGGTGTCACTGAGCTCTCTCTGCAATGATCTTTAGTCTTTACAGACTAAGAAAGTGGGTGCTCTTTTGAAAGAAATAGAATTTTACAGAAAAAGAACTGGAAAACTGGAGTTGTTAAAATTTGGACCTATGTAGCAGTTTTGCTATACACCAGTATGTATGTACCTCATGCTGGTTTTTTCTTAAGGCTTTTATTCCCAAAAGTGAAATGCTAAAAAAAAATTTTGATATATTTATTTTTGCTTAAAAATAAATTTTATAATAATAAAATGTTTGGATTTAGTAGTTAAAATGTTCTTAAGTCTCCATGTGTGATTAAATAACATCTCAAAGTGCATTGCTAATTTAAATGGTTAAAGTCAACCTGAGCATGAGCCTTTTTTCTATCTTTTACCTCATTTCTTCTTAACACCCTTTATTATTTTCGCTTCATTATTGTTGCTTCTGGCTGTTTTCTGTTAATCATACAAGAGTCAAGGTCAAAGTTTCCCAGGAATTCCATTTTGAGAAATGTGGAATTCTCAGGCTGTGAGCTTTCGAGGTTATAAGTCCAGTCCTGGCTACTGGCTATTTCTACACCATCGAGAAGATGAAAGAACCTGTTTTGAGAAAGAAAGGAAAGCAAGAACTAGAGTTTTAGGGAGTCCCAGGGAGGAGAACAGATCAGAAAGAGACCAGGAAGCCAGCAGGTGCAGCATCAATTGAGTTGGGCTGGGCGTCCTTCCCATCCCATGGCAGCTAAAGTACACTCTTCCCTTCAGTGCTGACACACAAGAAGGTTGTTTTTATTTATCCACTCTTTGTATTATTTGCATGTTTAGCATGATGTGGACAGCATCGGAGAGGGAAAGATTAATGAATCAATGCTCTCTGCCCTAAAGAATGAGATGCAACAGACTCAGGTACGACTTCAAGAAGTAAGGAATGCTACAAATTGTCTCTAAGAAGAAGATTCAGATGGTTCATAAACCTAAGGGCTTGGGGTCTGGGTATGAGGTTGGAGGATGCTGGGCCAACAGCTTCCTGACCCTTACTAGAAAGGACTCCAGATCTCTGTGATGATCCCTGAGAAAGACCCAGGATTTCTATCTTCCGGTTTTGCATTTTGTTTTAATAATGAGAAAAATGCACCTAGATGCAGTGTTATTGCTGCATTGGAGTCAGGAGTTACCCCCTGTGCATCCAGACACAGTATCTTCTTGCTCTGTGCTGATATGTAGTCTCGGTGCCCTGTGGTTAGAGCCCAGGCTACTGTTCAAAGTAGGTGCAGTGTTATTGTTCTATACCAAAGCAATCAGAGCTCTTGCAGCCTTTCCTCTAAGAAGATGAGAAAGTCCAGTCAAGGCTCACTCTAACCCCCTCCGAGATGTGGGCTAGGCCTTTTAACTGTTCTGCCCTGGGCCCCAATTAAGCCCAATTAAGGAAAATGCAGAGATTAGACTATAGGAAGAAAGGTCTCCATAGTCCTTTCCAGCCCTAGCCTTCTTTTCTACCCCAGCTTGCACTTGTGCCTATAAGAATTCCAAGTACACAACAGGATTAACCCATCAGCTCAGCTGCACTGGGAGAGGGAGGGAGGGAGGCAGGGGAGGAAGTATCAATGATACTGCACTCCAGTGAGCAATGAAGAGGCTCCATTCACCAGCCAACAAAACCTAGGTCAGGCTTCTGACTTAATCAGGCAGGGATGTTCCAGCAGGAAGAACAAAGAAAATCAAAGCTTCTCTTGGCAAAGCAGGCAAGCTGCTATGGAGGCCTGAGCCTACTAGGACCCCAGCAGAGGGGGAGGCTGTACTCTCTCTCTCTCTCTCTCTCTCTCTCTCTCTCTCTCTCTCTCTCTCTCTCTCAGACACACACACACACACACACACACACACACACAAGACTGTAAAGTCACATATTTCAGAGGAAAACAGAAAGAAGACACATGACAGAGCACTGAAGAGTTAGAGCTGATATGATCATAGAAGATCTTCATTTAACAGTGCTTTATGGGCCAGGTTCTAGGTATGTTCATATTTTTCTTTTTCAATTAAGGTCTTTTTCACACTTCTTGTTGAGGCAAAATGTCTGGTGAAAAGTGGTTTAAGAGAGGAAGAGTTTATATTGTCTCTCAGTTTGAGTATAGTCTATCACGGTGGGAAAGGCATGGTGGCAGCAGTGTGGGGCGGTTGGTCTCGTTGACTCCATAGTCAGGAAGCAGAGAGAGGAATGCTTCTCAGCTCACTTTCTCTGTTTATTCAGTCCAGGATCCCACCCTAGGGGATGGTGCCACCCACATTAAGGATGGGTCTTTCCAGTTCAGTTTTACCCTTTTGGGAAACTTTCACAGATAAACCCAGAAGTATTAGTCCATGATGATTCTAAATCTAGTCAAGTTGACACTGAAGATTAATCATCACAATAGCCAGAAACTTTTTAAGAAAATCCAAAGGAGGGGTTGGGGATTTAGCTCAGTGGTAGAGCGCTTGCCTAGCAAGCGCAAGGCCCTGGGTTCGGTCCCCAGCTCCGAAAAAAAGAAAAAAAAAAAAAGAAAATCCAAAGGAAAATCTTGCATGGACTTCTGCATGAAACCTTTTCCAGCTCTGAAGAAATTTATGTATCTCAGGGCATAGTAGTGCTTGGGGCCATACACTAATCCAACATGTCTAGTCAGGCAGAGTTTATCTTAAAATTTTCATATTCTGGTATTAATCTTGTAAGTAAACTGGGATGACAACCCTATTTTATCAGAGTGTTTTCCATGGATGCTTTTTATCCTTATAGCATACCACCCAAATAACATGGTCAGCTTCAACAGTAGCGTGGTCCATGTCCTTGAGGTGGTAGTGATGGGAGTAAGCGACAGGAGAGCAGTCAGCAGCAACATGCAATGACAGAAGCCATGTAATCCATAAGTGACAATAAAACGCAAGTCAGAAGATCAACACAGAAAAGAATGATGGCTGAACTCAAGGAAAAGACACATCTCACTGGGCTCCATGGGTTGTAGCCAAAGACTTTATATTTTAAAAGAAGAAACATCTATTGGGCATGAAAACTCGACAGTAATGTTTTCATTCATTCATTCTTTCATTCATTCATTCATTCATTTGGCTGGCCTCAAACTCAGAGATCTGACTGCCTCTGTCTCTGTGGTGTTAGGACTAAAAGTATACACCACAACTGACCAGCTCTGCAAGCTTTTTCTTTCTTCTTTTCTACTTTTTTCCTTCATTTTGTTTCAAGACCCACAAGAGTTTCTCTGTGTCTGTGCCCTGTTTGTCCTAGAACTCGATTTGGTGACCAGGGTGGCATCGAACTGAGAGTTCTGCTTGCCACTACTTCCCAAGTGCTGGTCTAAAAGACATGCACCAGCGCACCCAAGTTCCAATAGTGGTTTTACCTCTTATTTTAACTATTTCTTGGGAAGACATTAACAGAACACAACAAACTCCTTGCGTTATTTACAGCTCACATCTTGTTTTTATACTAGACTTTTCACCTGGAAAGTCAGGCATGGGACGCCCTTCTGTGAGCTGAGACACACTCCATGCTTTTGTGTTTGTCAGATGCTGACGCGCTATCTGGAAGCGTCCGCGAAGACGGGAATGACTCACAAAATTAGATAATGACTTGTTTTTGTTTTCTTTTGTACTCGCATGTTTGGCTTCGGGTGACCTTGTGCTGCCCTGTGCTAATCATAAATGGCATCTTCCCAAAGGCGAGCTTTCATGAGTTCACACAGAGGAGCAAGATATTAGCAGCATTTCAACTAATGGGC
Source organism: Rattus norvegicus (assembly GCF_021556685.1). NCBI lineage: Eukaryota > Metazoa > Chordata > Mammalia > Rodentia > Muridae > Rattus > Rattus norvegicus. The sequence goes on from NC_141544.1 coordinate 69,783,529, forward strand.
CCAGTCATAAAAGAAGAGGCTGGAGCTGTCGGCTCTTTTCTGAGGTCTTCAAATAAGACATTTCTAAATAGCTCTGGGGCAAATAGTTTTGGCTTCGAAGTCTTGTCTAAAAACAAGATGAGGTCTGTAAATAAAACATGCAGTTATTCGTGTTGGGGTAATTCCTCCCCAAGGAATAGGTAGGAGTATTTAAAACCATTGTTGAGCTGCCATGACCAGTAGATGGGACACATTGTATTTTTCTTTTAAACATATAATACCTGTGGCCACAACACAAAGAAGCCATGGAGACGTGTCTTTCTTACGTGCTCTGTTCTGTTCCTTTTCCATGTTCCTTTCCCAAATGTGTGAAGTGTCTTCTGTCATTGCATCTCGCTGTTCTTGATTTCTAGCCCTGAGCTGTACCACTGACTTGGGAGTTTGGGGGTAGGAAACCTCTGATACATTCAGGGCCTGACTTTCCAGTCCAGGTGCAAACTTGTTCATGTTAAGTAGCTTCAGCCATCAAAACACAGAGTTCTGCCATCAGAGAAGCTTTATACAGCATTCCTCATTCATCTTCATGAAAGGTTTGCGTATGAGTCCAGCCTTCACCGATCCTCCTCCTTGCTGTCACAGGGAGAGTAAAGTCATGTGGCTAGGCTTGAGAGCCAAGCAAAAGATGTAGCCACAGCTACGCCACTGGTGGAAAATGCTTGGTGAAGAATAGGTCCCTAGAGGCTCCGCTGTGTCCTGATTGTTTCTGCCACTCTGTTTCAAGTGGAAATTACCTAGAAAACTCCAGCCCTTTCCTCAGAACCATCTTCCCTTCCTCTGTGAGCTACTTTACAAGTGAAAATGGCGCTTCCGTAGACTTCAACGACCACAAACTGACCCTCTTCATCTCTAAAAGCATGCCCCCCTCCAGCCAAAGGGACCAGAGATGCACACAGTGGGCACAGAGGACATGTTGGTAGGGTGAACTGACTGCCAAGAAGGGATAGCACCCTCCTACTAAAAACTCCAACAGAAGATGTCCATTGGCTAGGATGGCAATGCTCATAGGGTGGTCTAAGACACAAAACAGTCCGTCAGGTCTGCCTCGTGAGCCTTAAAGGACTGACACTAGTCTCCTGTAGGGAGGCTATAAGGGGTTTCATATGTGGGAAAGAGAGTCTATCTACCATGGAGCTCTCCCATAGTCAAAAATATTTGAAAACATGGATAAAAGCATAGATTTTTTTTTAAACACAAAAACAAAGGAATAACCGTTGTCTTCAAAGTTGTTGCGCCTGAGTGAGGACCGCCATCTTAGTTTGTTTTCTATTGCTATGATAAAACACCACAATCAAAGGCAACTTGGGGGTGAAAGAGTTGACTTCATCTTATACCTTCAAGTTCAGGGAAGGCAGGAACAGAGGAGCCATAAAGAAGTGCTGCTTACTGACTTGTTCTTCATGGCTTGCTCAGCCTGCTTTCTTGTAGAACCTCGGATCATCAGGCTAGGGGTGGCATCCACAATGAACTGGGTCCTGCCATCAGTCATCAGTCAAGAAAATGCACCACGGGCTTGCTCACAAGTTAATCTGGTGGGGGAATGTGGTTGTTTGAATAGGAATGGCCCCCATGGGCTCATACACTTGAAATGTTGGTCATTGGGGAGTGGTGCTTCACAGGAATTAGGGGGTGTGGCCTTGTTGGAGTAGGTGCGGCATACTTGTTGGATGACAGCTGTCACTGGGGGTGGGCTTTGGGGTTTCAAATACTCAAGCCAGGCCCAGTGTTTCCCACTTCCTGCTGTCTTTGGATCCTAATGTAGAACTCTCAATTCCAATCTAGCACCACATCTGCCTGCATGCTCGCTTACTCCCCACCATGAGGATAATGGACAAAACCTCTGAATGCTTTCTTTTATAAGAGTTGCTCTAGTCACCGCATCCTTTCAGAGCAATAGACCACTGACTAAGACAAGGCATCTTCTCAGTTAAGTGTCCCTCTTCTAAGGTGACTCCACTTTATATCAAGCTGACATAGGACTGACTAGCACAACAGCTTATTTGCTGAATAACACAGAAGGTTGTTCAACGTTCACAGACTCAAATAAGAGGTGAGGAAAGTAGGTGCGTATGAAGACGGGAGCTGAGAAGTCAGCATCTCTGCCTGTAGGTGACAGCAGACATGAGGACATTGCCTTCCTCTCTGAACCAGCTTATTGGTTGCAGTGTGCAAGGTGGACACGGGTCCTGAAGCATCACTTGCTTACCAAACCCCTGTTGGTAGACTCCAATGTGCCCAGGTTCCGTGTGGGCATGACAACAGCTGGGGAAGGGAGAGAAGGGTGAATAAGATATGGTGCCTGCACACCAGAAACTATCTGGTAATGGCAGAAATGGTGGCTTGCTGGCAAATGGTGCCTGGAGTCATGGAGTAACGCCTAGCAAGAAGGAGAGGGAACATTTGGAAATTAGCTGGAAAGGCATTCAACCATGCAATCCTTCCTGCAAACGTAGGCTGTTTCTCAGGAGAAGAACTGGCCTCTTCTAACCTCCTCCTCATTGCCCTCCTACTCCTTCCTCTGGGCTGACGGAGTCTGGAAGGAAGCCCCGTCTAAGACCCATGGCCACTGATCTGCAGGATGACTCACTGCAGGCAATCTCCATACACAGCAACACATCCCACTCTGCCAGAGAAACATGTCTTCAGAGTAAGTTCAAGTGTGGGCTGAAATATTTACTTGTTTTAAGAGGGGATAGAGGTGGGGAAAAACCCTTATTGGAATATGAATGTGCTCTGACGCTCTATTTTAAGTCATAAGGATTTTATTAATCTTTTTTGAAAAGCATGTATGCTAGTTTCCTAAGACACCCTCCCCAACCCCTAGACACTTTGACTGATGAGAAAAGCAAAGAATTAATCCAGCAGTGTTTAAAAAGCTAACCAGAAAAGTCATATTTATTTCGGCTAAACTAAATTCCAAAAGTAAATAAGACGTCCCCAGTGTATGTATCTCTAAAGGTTTTATTGTTCAGAAAATAATAGACCAACATATTTTACAGTCAACAATACTCAGTGATAGTTGCCTTACTAAGTACCAGTGGCACTAAATAACACACTCCTAACTTTCTTTTATGTTTTTAATTTTATTGTTTGTGAAGGAGTTTTGCCTGTGTGTGGGTATATGCACCATGAGGTTGCAGGAGCTCACCCAGGTCAGCAGAGGGCATCAGATCCCCCAGGAACTGGTGTTACATATGCCAGAGAGCCAGCATATGCGTGCTGGGATCTCTCTATCTATATCCAGCAAGTGCACCTAACCTCTGAGCCGTCTCTTCAGCCCCCAAACCTGACACTTTGAGGCTGCATGCTTCTCTTAGCTGGCATTCATCCTTGGAGCTACTTCAAAATAGAAGAGTTTCCTGCAGGGTTTTACAGAACCAAACCTTAGCATCCCCTCCTTCCTCTCTCAGTCCCCTCTTCCTCCTCCTTCATTCCTTTTCTCACATTAACCTCACACCAGCCACACGTTGGAAATCTGTGCAGCTTTGATCCATAAAACACTCTATGAGTGTATCAGTCAGAATCGTCTAAGTAACAAATGACCCCAAACTGAGTGACTTAAAAGAACAAAGATATAGCCATGGAAACCACCATACATTCCCAGAGTTCACTTCACCTGCCTGTGTCCACTTCAATTTACCTGCGCGAAGCAGTACATGCAATTATGTCATGGCCCAAATAAAAGGCAAAGACCCTCAACCCTTTGCCCCTTCTTCTTCATCGCCCCCTTCGTCCTTTTCTCTTCTCCCTTCTCCCCCAATAAACTTCTCGCAGAGAGGAGGGAACAAAGACTTGAACTGAGCCTACTGACACATACCTTTAATCCCAGCACTCAGGAGGCAGAAGCAGGCAGATCTCTGTGAGTTCGAAGCAAGCCTGGTCTTCATAGTGAGTCCCAGGCCAGCCAAGGCTACACAGAGACCCTGTCTCAAAAAAAAGCAAAGCAAAACAAGCAGCAACAACAACAAAACCCAAATATTTACTTTTCACTGAAGCCACCCACATATTCACCAGAAGTTGGCAGAATTTTTATTCTTTGCAGTCTTTGGGTGGCCCAGCCCAATAAACTAGGCATCTTGAATGCTACTGGTTATTGTACTGAAGGAAAAATACAGCTTTGGAAATTCTCAGGCTCTAAGATGCAACCTGGAAGTGTCACATGTCATTTCTCTCTCTCTCTCTCTTTCTCTCTTTTTCTTTCTTCCTTCCTTTTCTTTCTTTTGTAAGATTTATTTATTTATTTTATGTATATTAGTACACTGTCACTGTCTTCAGACACACCAGAAACGAGCATCGGATCCCATTACAGATGCTTGTGAGCCCATGTCATTGCTGGGAACTGAACTCAGCACCTCTGGAAGAACAGCCAGTGCTCTTAACGGCTGAGTCATCTTTCTAGCCCCATTTCATGTCATTTCTAAAAAGAATCAAATGTCAAGGGAGGTTTGGCTCAGCGGTAGGGAACTTGCATAATGTGAGCACCACCAAAAATAAGTTAATCAATTAAATTAAAAAATAATCAGAGACTTTAACTGGCCACAAGAGTCCATTCCGCCCAATCATAGGACTCTAAGACATTCCATACACCTTGTGCTTAGAAGTAAGTGGAAGAAAGTAGCTGGTAAGTAGATCCAGTGACTACTGCGGTAGGTGGCAGATTCCAGAGTGTGACATCCTCTCTCAGGTGTTCCTGGATGACCCCAACCTCTTCAAAGTGAATTCTACCTCCTTAGCTTAAAAAAGAAAGAAAGAAAAAAGAAACGTTCTATTCTCAGCTATCTTTCCAGAACTATCTGAGTCCAGAGTTTCCTAACTTTCTGTCTGTGATCACTGAGACAATCATCATGAGACAATCAGCATGACCAAAGCGACTTAGTGAGGGAAGGGTTGGTTTGGAAAGGGTCCCCATCTATCAGCAGGGAAAGTCAGAGCAGGAAGCTGAAGGCAAGATCTAAAGTAGAGACTCTGTCTCCTGGCTTCCCTCCCACGGTTTCTCAACTTGTTTGTTTGCTAAAGATTTATGTATGTCTGTGTGTGTATATGAGTACACTGCAGCTGTCTTCAGACACAGCAGAAGGCATCAGATCCCATTACAGATGGTTGTGAGCCACCATGTGGTTGCTGAGAATTGAACTCAGGACCTCTGGAAGAACCGTCAGTACTTTTAACCGCTGAGCCATCTTTCTAGCCCCTCAGCATTTTAAAAATACAAATCAGGGCCGCCTGCCCAGGGGTGGTGCTGCCCACAGTGGATGGATCCGAGCCTTTCTGTATCAACCGTTAATCAAGAAAATGTCCCCATAGAATTGCTTACAGGCCAACCTGACAGAGTCTGTTCTTCAACTGAGGTTCCCTCTTCCTAGATGACCCTGGCTCTCGTCAAGCTGACCAGAATGAAAATAGTCCTAAGCAGCATGCGAGTAACCCTTCACGTCACTCTGTGAGCACGGGCAGCACGCAGACAACGAGAAAGAAAGTAGGACGCAAGTGTAAGGTGATGGCTGAATGCAGACGTCAGTAATGGGCCACCTGGGGTTGCCACCCATGGGAACTCCAGCTAGTTCTCACTGCATCCGAGTCTTGGTCTCCTAGTTTGCAAAACCATACTAACAAGGAAGAATTTTTAGTTTATTGTTGAGCCGTACTGAAATTTTCATGTGTAAATTCCTTAGCCCAGTATCCACTGACTGACAAGGACTCCGTAGACTGTAACCATTACACTTTGGAATAAAAAAATATCAGTGCAATTATCCAAAAGACATCATGTAGCAAATTAAAAGGTTTTTCCTTTTGCAACTTGTTGCCTCTCTTTGAATTTCTCAAAGGAAAAAGGATGGAGGGAAGAGGGGACCCAGATGTCTTAGTTATGGTTTTACTGCTGCAAACAGACACCATGACTGAGGCAAGTTTTATAAAGGACAACATTTAACTGGGGCTAGCTTAAAGGTTCAGAGGTTCAGTCCATTATCGTCAAGGTAGGATCATGGCAGCATCTAGGCAGGCATGGGGAAGGCAGAGCTGAGAGTTCTACATCTTCATTTGAGGCTGCTAGTGGAAGACTGACTTCCAGGCAGCTAATGGGAGGGCCTTAAGCCCACACCCACAGTGACACACCTACTCCAACAAGGCCACACCTCCTAATAGTGCCACTCCCTGGGCCAAGGATATACAAACCATCACACCAGGTAATGTGCACTGGAGACCACAAATGCAAGTGCAACTGGAACACGCTTCCCCACATAAGCCTTTAGGGGCACTGTGTATGTGTGTAAATTAATTAGTATTACTGTGATTTATTTATTGGACCCTGAACGACTATTGGGGAATTAACCCTAATCTATTTCTCTAATGGCTATTTCTCCAACTGGGCTCCCCAAATACTTGCCACGTGAGTTTTCCCAGGTTGTTTCTGCTCCAGGAATCTGATGTCCAGGAGAAGCATTTCACTCTGGTGTGTGCTGCTGGTCCATCAAGACTAATGGAGACCTCCCATTCTCTCTGAGTTTCTTCTCTCCTCTGTCCTTCCCTTTTCTCCCCTACCTGCAACCCCAGCCAGGTAACTGAAAGCCTACTTCTATTCCCTCTAGTAATTGGCTGTAGCCAGTTTTTTTAACCAATAGTTTTAAATTGAGGAGGAAGGTTTGCCCAAAAAAGATGGTGTATGTGAGAATTTGCTCGCCTTGGGGCAACCAGATCTTGGGACATAGAATTTAGCATTTGAATACATCGTGGCACTAGATCAACCCCCAGCATATGTGCAGCTCTACAACCATCCCAAAGTACCTTCCTAGTGCTTATATCACTGCAGTACCTGCTTGCAATTGCAGCACTTGGGAGGCTGAGTCAACAACCGTGGTTCTAAGGTCAGCCTGGGCTACATAACAAAACCATGTGTCGTAAAACAAGACAAAACAAAACAAGAAGCCCACTGAGCTGAAAAGCTAGGAATGGCTATTTGACAGCAGAGTGAAGAAGAGGGTACACTCCCACTCTGGGATGGCTGGAGGAAATTTGTTCTCCTAGTACATGGCTGTAGGACTGTAGCTAACGTCACTCCTTCCTCACCTGTGAAGAGGCAGTAATTACACAATTACACGCCATGGAATTGCTATGCTGTTGAAATAAACAACACACACAAAATCCTGAGCCCGAGTTTGGCATGTCATAAGGGCTCCACGGATGTTAGAATTATCAAACATGAGGAAATCAAGACTCCAGAAACCTAAGTCACTTGCCTCAGGTCGCACGGTTAGTAATTAGCAAAACTCTGGTCTTTCCAAATCCAAAGCACATGTGTTTGTGTTTTACCACATCGGTCCATTACTTACACTCGTTTACTGCCCTTAGGACTGCATTAATCTCAAATTTGGGTCAAGCAGTTCTCAGGCATAATTGAAGAATAGCAAGAAATCATGCTGTGGCCCACTATGACAGCGGCCTCCAGCAAATGAAGCTACTCCCTTTCTCTAGACCAGTTCCACCAGGATCCTTAGGATGTCTCTCCTGTGAGTAGTGAGAGATGTTGGAGTATTGATATTGGATGCTCTTCAGGGAGAATTCACTACTTTACATTTACACAGTCATTGAGAGAGGAAAATATTAAATGTTCCCATTTTGATAAGGAGGAAACTAAGATCTGAAGAGCGAGTTTCTGAGTTAGGGTTTCTATAGCTATGAAGAGACACCATGACCACAGCAACTCTCATAAAGGAAAGCATTTAATCGGGGTTGGCTTACATTGAGGGGTTTAGTCCATTATCATCACAGTGGAAAGCAAGGCAGCAGCATGCAGACAGATGTGATGCTGGAGAGGGCCTAAGAGTTCTACATCTGGATCACCAGGCTGAGCAGGAAGAGAAAGAAGCACAGGGACTGGCTTGAGCTTCTGAAATCTAAAGCCCACCTCCAGTGACACATTTCCTCCAACAAGGCCACACATTCAATAATGTCACCCCTATGAGACTATGAGGACCATTTTCATTCAAACCACCACAGTGAATTACTCAAGATCACATAGGTAGAAAATGGTAGATCTTCTGAGAGTTAAGTCAAGTGGAAAAGAACCTCTACACTAAACAGCACAATATCTAAAATCTATTCATACATATATCACATGTGTGTACATGTGAACACACACATGTGTACAGAAACATGCATATGTATATATGTTGCTATAAAAGATAAGCATACCTACTTTTGTTTGGATCATGAGCAAAATAGATGCATAATATTCTTTAAAAAGCTCAAAACAAAGAGTAAAAGAAAAGGAAAAAGTTACCCACGGCTCTCAGAGGCCAGAGGCGTAAGGTCCCCTAGAACTAGAGTCACAAGTTGTTATGAACTGTTTAGTGGGGTTCTGGGAACCAAATTCAGGTCTTCTGCAAGAGCAGTACATGCTCTTAACCTCTGAGCCCTCTCTTCAGCCCCTACAGACTCTACTTTAATATATTATTTCTTATGAGAAGGTAAACCACAGCAAATAAGTTGAGAGATCGAGTTTATTCTTTTAATTAAAAAATTAGTTTCTGTATATACACATATTGCCTGCGTGTATGTCTGTGAACCCTGTGTGTGCAGTGCCTTTGAGAGGCCTGAAGAGGACATCAGCAACCCTGGGACTGGAGTTACAGATGGTTGTGAGTCTACACGTGCATGCTAGGAACCAACCGGACTTGGGTCTTCTGAAAGAGCAGTTGGTGCTCTTAATGACCAGAATCCAATCTGTGTTTACCACAAATTCTGTTTTCATCTGCAGCAAAGTGAAGATAGATGTCTACGACAAACTAAAGGATACTGAGTGACACTTCCCTCCTCGGCTTGGAAGTGACCAGGTCTGTACTTGCACATCCTGTGTTCTATGGGGCCGTGCTGTGGACACAAGAAACAGCAAATGAACCCAATCCCCCAAAAGCAGCTGTCCACTTTCCTCTTTCGGCCATTTTAGCTGGCTCCACAGGAACTGTCTTATCTGTGAAGCTGGGTAGCAAACCTGGTTTCCCTATGACTCTCAAAAACTCACTTGACTAGCCATGGACCTAGTAGAAGATGGTAGCTGGATTGTCTTTGCAGCAAGAGCTCATGCTGACAGGTAGGAAGGGAGAGAAAGGAGAGGGTCAAGTAAACTCTGAACATAGCTTATGGGTGTTCAGAACATGTGGCCGTTATGGGTCCCATAGAGACAGCAGAGGAGGCTCCAGCTACACAGGCACTAATGGTCAGGAGTTGGCTTTGGGCTGTCCCATTTTATATGTTTAAAGACCAGCTCTGTGTTTTGACAACTGAACTTGCTAATAGCCCGCCACTGGAGTTGCAGCTTCCAGCTCTGTTTGTTTTAAATAAGGAGATTCCACCAGTAAGTGTGGGAGGAGCTGCAAATGACTTCCTCTGGCTGGGAGCGCCTGCTTATTTTTCCTACAGCCCGGCCAAGCTGATGTACAGACTACACTCAAAGCTAGCGTCTGAGAAGGCAGCCCGAGGGACTCCTTGGTCTGTGTATTTATGTAGGATGTGTGGCTAAGTGGGTGTCAACTATCAAAATACATAGGTAACCATGGGCAAAGCTTAAATATACCATCTTAAACTTTTCTTTATTAAATTATCTGACTAGCCTTTGCTAGTCAGCACAGGGAGAAATATGCTCTCTTCAGAGACCTGCTAAGATTTCTGAAAGAGGTCCCCCTCCCTCCGTTTCACATGTGTACAAGTAAATATGTATATACATACTCGTGACAGAGAAATACACATACATAACAAACTAACAATTCAAATTACCCACAGTTTTAGATAGTGGCTATGTTTAGCACCATATATTACACCTGCAAAACCACCAAGAACAGAGCAGAATGAAATAGGCTTGTACTAAGAAGCCCTTAGATCTCAACTTTTCCAGTGCTGCAGTCATTTTAATACAGTTCCTCGTGTTGTGGTGACCCTCAACCATAAAATTATCTCTTTCAAATCTGTAATTTTGCTACTGCTATGAATCGTAATGTAAATAGCTTGTGTTTTTCCAATGGCCTTAGGTGACCCCTGTGAAAGGGTCAATCAACCCTGAAGGGGACATGACCCACAGTTTGAAAACCCGCCAGGAAAGGAACCGATGCTCACATTATTAGCGATAATACCTGTGAGAATTGCATCAGCATGTTTTTAAAAAAAAATGGAGTAGGTAAGCCATAGCGTAAGAAAGGCTGGACAGTCAGTCATGTGAGGGGGGAAGCAACAGAGAGGCTGCAGGTGACATAACTGAGGGGAGGGAGGGAGGGAGAGAGGGAGAGAGGGAGGGAGAGAGAGAGAGAGCGAGAGAGAGAGGCTACTACGTTCATTTGGAAACCCAAACATTTCACTTTGATTAATATTTTTAAAAATCAACACTCAAAATTGTTCAGTGTATTTAAAAACTAGTCTTTTGCCACACTGGGGCAGGGGGGACATCCCATATTTAAATGAACTCCAGGAGATAACCTATTACTCAGGAAACTGTTCTGAGAACCCCTGTGGGATCTACATCTATGCTAGGGACCCACTAAGGGACATGGCCTGGCCACACACAGTTTACCCTCCCGACTAGTTGCCACATGTGGAAACCAAGTGGTCACTGCCACATCTGCAAAATGTCTTTGGCTGCTCGTTTCTCTTCTTACTGAAGCTTTGTTTCATTAGAGGGCAGGAAAACCTTCAGCTGAATTCCATGAGACTTGGGGTAAGTTTACCAGTAGGTGGCAATAGAGGTAATTAGGCCTCCCAAAACATCGAACTTGAATTAGTTCTTAAGGCAGATTGTAGAGATGGGAACCTTCAAAACTCAGTCAAGTCTCAAGGTAAACTTTGCGTTGTCCTGTTCTCATTCTGTGGATGGAGTTTTTTAAACCAGGATGTTACAGGCAGAAACAAACTTTTCCCCCAGTTCTATAGTAGAGTTCTGTATACACAGCACTCCCTGATTCTGAGAAATGGTCTCATGAAGGTGACCCTGGACAGCCTTGACTTGAGTCTGGGCCAAGCTGATATACATACAGACTACACTCAAAGCTAGTGTCTGAGAGGGCAGCCCGAGGGACTCCTTGGACTGTGTATTTATGTAGGATGTGTGGCTAAGGGGGTGTCAACTATCAAAATACATAGGTAACCATGGGTAAAGCTTAAATATACTATCTTATACTTTTCTTTATTAAATTATCTGACAAGCCCTTGCTCAGAGCACAGGGAGAAACTACTCGAGTAGTTGAAGCTGGCCTTGAACTTGTGATCCTCCTGCTTTAGCATCCCATGTTAGCAGGGATGCAGGCCTGAATCACCAAGGACCAGCTACACTTTTTATTTAAAAAAAAAAAAACTAAGCTACCTATTGTGTTTTGTTCCCTAAAATTGGAAACTCTTAAGTTTGACATCTTGGGTTATAAAAAAAAATTGTATGAATAGTTTTACACTACAAGTAGTTCTATGTGTTCTATGTATAATTATATGTATATATACATAGGAAAAGTATGTATAGTTCCAGGAATTAGGTATGTAGTGAAAGGAAGGCAGCTAGGTTAAATAAACTATGCTTACAGTATAAGCTCTTGGCATTATCTAATGAGTGGAGCCCAACCTCTCTTTAACCAAGGTGGAGCAATTTGAACACTCCAATGTTGAAGGGAGACTGTCTAAAGGAATTCACCAATCCTTTAATTCCTTCCATTGACAAGAAAAATCATAGATTGCAATGAAAAAAATTCTAAGTTTCAGTTTTCACAGAATAATTTGGAAGTCTGGTAGTAGGTCAGTTTGACCTGAAGCCCATGTACCAAGAAAATCAGCTTCTAAAGCCATGATATGCAAAACTCCTTCCCGTATGACCTACAGATTGCCTACACTTCTTTCTACTGTCAGCTATCTCTGGGGCTAAACAAGAAAGTGTTTACCGTTGTGAATCTAATAAATATGTATAGTTATTTAAACATGAAGCCAGATAGTTGAAAGAGTAATTTAATACCTGATTTTTAGAATTATGGAAATGATTCAGCCTTTCATATCATGAAATAACATCAACGAGTCACTTTTGGGTTTTAAACCACGTATCTAAATCTGTTCTGTATTGAGAGATTTTGGGAAAGGAAAGCAGTAATGAACCCTAGACGGATGTGACCTTGAAAAACAGGTTAGTCACCATGTGACTCAACAATAATGATTTTTGAATTTGAATTTGAATTTGCTCCCAGATGTGTTTCTTATTCTGATTAGTAATACTATTAAAATGTTGTGATGCTGTGACTCTATACTTCCTACACATTTAATGATTTTCATTGCATCTCATTTTTATTTTATTTTGATACCTCTAAATCTGTCATTAACTCTCATATAAGTTTAAATATTCTAATAAGAGTTTTTCTTAAAGTATAATTTTCTTTCTATTTTGTCTACATCTGTGATTGACTGAATGTTTGCACCCCATCGAAATTCATGTTGAATCCCTAGTCCCTAGTGTAGCCATGTTTCTAAGAAAGTAATTAAGGTTAAATGGGGCCAAAAGGACAGAGCCTGATCCAGTAAGATTAGCGCCCTTATAAGGAGAGATTTGTACATCATGAGAAGGCAATATCTAAGAACCAGTAAGAGGACTTATCCATCCTACTAGACCTAAGGCTCCAAGACTAAAACACTTCCAGAAAATACTTAACTGTTGATGAAATCACTCTGTTTATGCCTTTTTTTTTCTTTACTCAGCCTTCACTGACTAATACAACCTCATTAAATGTGTGGGCCAGAACCAAAGCAATAGAAAGAAATGTGACGATTGCAGACAGCCCCTTGGTTTTCATTGAGTTTTGTCAATCGTTTGTAGTATTTGCTGAATAATTAGGGATTGCTTTTTAATATCTATGATGATGCTCGCATGCCTTTTCTCCTTAGATCTACTGACAGAGCAAAACAGTGTAAACCCAACATGTTCTATCAGCAGCCACATCTAGCTGTATGGCCTTTCTTGTTCCCCAAAGTTATTTCTCCTAGTGCCCTTTCCCTGACCAACAACAAAGATAAGCCTCAGGCTGATTTCGTTTCTTTGTTTATTTTAATTCTTTTGAATTCCTTTTAATATAACTTTATGTAGTATCTATCTTCAGAAATATGTTTAAAAACTTATTGAGTTATAATTTTCTGTGTGTAGGTTTTTGCCTGCATGTGTGTATGTGCACCATGTGCAAACAGTGCCTTCAAGGACCAGAAAAGGAAGTCAGATCTCTTGGAACTGGAGCTGCAATGTCAGCTTCCATGTAGGTTCTGGGAATCTGATCTAGGTCCTCTGGAAGTGCGACTAGTGAGTGTTCTTAACTGCTGAGACATCTCTCCAGCCCCGAATATATATTTTTTTAAACTTTTTAAAAGATCGATTCTTTCTGAGTTTCACTTCATGCACCCCAATCCCACTCATCTCCCCATCTCCCCATATCTACTTACAACCTCCCGGCCAAAGGAAACAAAACAAAACAAACAACAACAATAGTTTCATAGTGGAAGCTTCAGTGTGTTGCTGTGTCACGAAGTACGCCCTTTTGTCTATACAGCTTCACTTGCAAATGTTCATTACAGAGATTCGTTGGCCTCTGGCTTCTGCCACACTTTCAATGCTAGATCCTCACCAGGACTCCTCTCAGTCTCCATTTGTTGCCATGTTGTGGAGATCTTGCAGCTTTAGTTCTGCAGGACTGACCCCTTCATGCCACACACTCCAGCAGTTCATAGATGAGGTACATGTTGGGGTGGGACAACTCAAAGCCCTGGATCTGGGCCTGGGTGCTAGCTAAATTGTTCAGTCTGCCAGCTCTCCTGCACCCACACCACCAGGGCCAGCTCTCCTGGAACCACACACCAGGGTCAGGACTCCTGCACCACACCACCAGGGCCAACTCTCCTGCACCCACACCACCAGGGCCAGCTCTCCTGGAACCACACACCAGGGTCAGGACTCCTGCACCACACCACCAGGGCCAGTGTTCCTGCACCACACCACCAGGGCCAGCTCTCCTGCACCCACACCACCAGGGCCAGCTCTCCTGCACCACACCACCAGGGCCAGCTCTCCTGGACCCACACCACCAGGGCCAGTGTTCCTGCACCCACACCACCAGGGCCAGCTCTCCTGGACCCACACCACCAGGGCCAGTGTTCCTGCACCCACACCACCAGGGCCAGCTCTCCTGGACCCACACCACCAGGGCCAGCTCTCCTGGAACCACACACCAGGGTCAGGACTCCTGCACCACACCACCAGGGCCAGCTCTCCTGAACCCACACCACCAGGGCCAGCTCTCCTGAACCCACACCACCAGGGCCAGCTCTCCTGCACCCACACCACCAGGGCCAGCTCTCCTGCACCCACACCACCAGGGCCAGCTCTCCTGGAACCACACCACCAGGGCCAGCTCTCCTGGACCCACACACCAGGGTCAGGACTCCTGCACCACACCACCAGGGCCAGCGTTCCTGCACCACACCACCAGGGCCAGTGTTCCTGCACCACACCACCAGGGCAAGCTCTCCTGCACCCACACCACCAGGGCCAGCTCTCCTGCACCACACCACCAGGGCCAGCTCTCCTGCACCCATACCACCAGGGCCAGCTCTCCTGCACCCACACCACCAGGGCCAGCTCTCCTGGACCCACACCACCAGGGCCAGCTCTCCTGCACCCACACCACCAGGGCCAGCTCTCCTGCACCCACACCACCAGGGCCAGCTCTCCTGGACCCACACCACCAGGGCCAGCTCTCCTGCACCCACACCACCAGGGCCAGCTCTCCTGCACCCACACCACCAGGGCCAGCTCTCCTGGACCCACACCACCAGGGCCAGCTCTCCTGCACCCACACCACCAGGGCCAGCTCTCCTGCACCACACCACCAGGGCCAGCTCTCCTGCACCCACACCACCAGGGCCAGCTCTCCTGCACCCACACCACCAGGGCCAGCTCTCCTGCACCCACACCACCAGGGTCAGGACTCCTGCACCCACACCACCAGGGCCAGCTCTCCTGCACCACACCACCAGGGCCAGCTCTCCTGCACCCACACCACCAGGGCCAGCTCTCCTGCACCCACACCACCAGGGCCAGCTCTCCTGGACCCACACCACCAGGGCCAGCTCTCCTGCACCCACACCACCAGGGCCAGCGTTCCTGCTTTGTCCAGGTGAGGGGCAGGACAGGACTGGATCTCCACATGCCCCCTCCATGCCTCCCCTCCACTCCTCCCCTCTCTCTACCCTCTCTACCAAGGCCTTCAAGAGGCAGGACTAGCTCTGCCTAGCCCTTGGACATTTACTTGGCCCCAGGCAGCAACCCAAACCGCAAACATACTTTTATTTGTATGTTCTATCGTCTTAATGTTTATGTCCTCTATGACTTGTGAGAGGGAGAGCGAGCATGTGGAGAGAAGAGGTGAATGTCAGATTCCTTCCCCAGTCACATCCCACCTTATTCTTTGATAGAATCCCTCACTGAACTTGAGTTCACCAAATGGCTACACTGGCTGGCCAACAAGCCCCAGGAACCCCCTGGATTTTTTTTTAATACATTTATTTTTCTGTTTGTTTGAAAAACATATATGTGCACTTCCTTTCTACCCCTCCTGACTGGGGTTCTACTGAAGTTTGCAGGGTCAGATAGTCCATGCTAAGTCTCCAGTAACTCACATTATGGCTCAGGCTTTGCTACCTAGGCACTGGGTCCCGCATACATAGTCTTTGTTCTGTGAAGTTGAGATTCCCCATCTCCACGATTGCATTTGGAGGGCAGTGGTCACCCCAACCACCTCAATTCTTTGCCAGAGTAGAGCTGTGTGCTCCTCGTTCCAAAGCCTGGTCAAAAAGCCCCCTCTCTTTCCCTGTGTCTCCTTTTCCTCCTGGGACCCAGAAGTCCCACCTGTTCCTTTTGCCCAGCAATTGGCTCCTGGCCTCCTTTATTAACCAAATCAAGAACCAATTAGGGAACCAGATCTTTGTATCATCACACCCCCCCCACAGAGAGTTGACCATTTTCCAATTTGATTACAAACATATTTGATGTGTATAACATAACAGTTCAATATGCATGTACACAGTGAAATGATTATTACAATCAAGTAAATCAGCTTACCTACCACCATCCATTATTATCTACCCTGTACGTGGGTGCTGGATGCATGCTAAAATACCCAAGATCTACTGACTTGGTTTTCTTTCCTGTTGCTGTGATAAAAAACACTTGACAAAAGCAACCTAAGGAAGGAAAAAAGGTTCAGTTTGGTCCACAGGTCAAGGTGCTGTCCATCATGGTTAGAAAGTCAAGGCAGAAAGTACTGGAGTCAACTGCTCTGTGCACATCTGCAATCATGAATGAATGAATGCTTGCTTCTCAGCTCCCTGTCTCCTCTTATTCAGTCTAGGATCCTGTGTAGGGAATGGTGACACCCACAGCAGGTGGGACTCACTGTGTTGATTAGCACAATCCAGATAATCCCCATTCAAGTGTGCCCAGAGGTTAAATACGTAGGTGATTCTGAATTCGGTCTTGTTGACGGTTAATACTAACCATCATGTCTGTACTCAGCACGTTTTCAGTGTAGACTATAACATTCTAATTCCATTCCTCATGCTGGGCAGTGGACCTCTACACTGACCCACATGATTATAAATTTATGTCTTGGCCTTTCTCTCCTCTTTCTCACCCTCCCTGTCTCTGATAACAATCATTTACCCTTCCTTGAGTTCTTTGAACTGGTGACTTCTAAGCTCCTCCCCTGTCAGGCTGAAACTGTAAGTTTCATGTGAATCTTTTTAATTAGTTTTTTATGTCAGTATTTTAAAAATAAGGGCAATAGTTTATTCTTAAAAACTTACAATAGACAAATCAGAGTAGATCTAAAAGGACAGTTGAGAGTCTTCTGAGGCCTAACATGTTATCCATCCATGGCCATGTAGCAGTCTAGACGCTGAGCAGACACTGGATTTAAAAAGCCTGACTCCCATCCACAAGTGCTTACAAACCACACTATCTATAGTCAGGGTCACTAACAGCTAAAACAGTTAAATGTGCATGTAAATAGTTACCTATGACTGTCAAGCATCACAGGTAACTATTGCATAAGTAAAGGATCTACAGGCCTAGACCTTTTGAATATGCAGCATCCTGAGATCCCTCAGGCTGTAGACCAACATGCAAAGGTCCAACCATCTTTGGTGGCCACTAAAATTATTATATATTGCATTTGTAAGGCCTTTTCCAGTGTTTTGAACACTTTTACATGTTTCTCAGATATACCTCTTAGGTATAGGAGACTAAAATTGCTATCTCTTTTGCATTTTTAAAAGTCAGTCCTCCAAGAAATCAGCTACATATCACTGGGTGCTGAACCTACTGTAATGAGTTTGAGGAAATGAGCTCTGGCCTCCAGATGAACACAGGGGGTGATCTTGGGGACCAGAGCCAAATAAGATACCCAGAATTACCCCGACAAGGACAAGGGGGAGAAGCAGCTCAGGTAAGGATCCTGTGTGCCTCCTGGCTATGCATAGAAAGACAGATCCAGCTTGTGTTTGCACTTCATTAAGCAAATTCTTGGGTTTATTATTTTTGCCCTGTATCTGGCACTCAGTGTGGTATGTGGAAGGCATCTTGTACATGCTGTGCAAGAATGAATGGACAACATACTGCTACTTCAGAACAAAGTGATCCTTCAATAGGTATGAAATTATGCAATGACTTTTTCTTCTGGAGGTTTCAAATTGGTCCCTAAGAAACTTTCAATTGTCAGACATCAGACTATGCTCTTTTCTGAGTTTTCTATGGTTTCAAAGTCTCTGGGCCAACTCTCAGTCATTCCCAGAGAATGGTTATGGTTTATTACAATGGTGCAAAGAAGCCCTGGGAAGTGGGAAGCCATGTGCAAAGTCAGAGAATGAACTGCTCTTTCAAAGTCTGTTGCAGGGGAAGAGACAGCTGCTACTACAAAGATAAGCAAACAAAGATGCTTTCTCATCAGGTTACATAAATTTAGTTGGAGCTTTAGCCAGAATACCTACTGAAAGGCTGGATCAAAGAGGTTATTGCTATTAATTTCAATACACGTCGTTCCCCGGACCAGGTTGACATATCATGTGTTCTGTCTGTGTTGTAATTATTTTGAAATGAGATGGACCTTAAAAAGAAGGGATCTAATACGAAATAGCTAGGTCATCACAAGACAGCCCTCAGAAAGCATTAAGATTTATGGGATATAGTGCTCTGACAAGAAAGGGTTCTTGTAAAAGAGCAAGATTGGTCCTGTCTCATTTTCTGGCTTTGTCTCACCATATGAACTCCCTCTCTGTCACTGTGACATCTCCTGTCATGGAGAATGAGATTGTCCAATCTTGGGCTTTCAGCTTCTCAAAAGCTATGCAATAAATAAGCTTCTTTTCCTTATGAAATACCCAGCCTTAATTATTTTGTTATAGCAACGAAAAACAGATCAATACAATTGCGTACAACATCATGATTTAAGAGATCAGTCTCTTGTAAGAAGGAAGAAAGGCTTTAGTCATATGAATTGTCTGTGAAGATTGGACTCAGTTGGGCAGTGGGGAAGAAATGCCCAAAGAAGATACTGTCAGGGCAGGAGTGGCTGTGGTGCTGCAGAGGTCGAGGGTGGAAGATGGAGAAAAGAAGAGTTTGACTACTTTGCCGTTTAGCCTGAAGCCTTGGTTAGATGTGGAGAACTTTCTCTGAGCTAGAAGACTTTTTTTGCCAACACCCAAACTGGGATGTCAGGACTTGTTTATAAACTGAAATTAGTTTACTGCGTCTTAGCTCAGGCTTCCCAGTCTAGACTCTTTGGGTTCAAGTCAAGTCTGGGTCTCCTTATCCCTCTCTCCAGAAGTGGGGAGGCAATAAAAAAAAAACTCTGTACTAAATGTCTTCTCCTGAAGGCCTTCCTGTGTCAGCTGGTCATTGCCAACACGTAGACTCATGAGAGTCTAGTCACCTACACACAATTAACTCTTTCCTGTCCAATTTTATTCCACAATATAATTCCAGTGTGATTCCATAATTTCCCTGTCAGAAGATTCCTGAAAGAGTTCTGCAAATAATGGCAGCTGGCTAACTCCCCAGTACCTAGTTCGGTGGCTCTCAACTTTCCTAATGCTGGGAGCCTTAATACAGTTCCTCGTGTTGTGGTGACCCCCGCTCCCACCATAAAATTATTTTGTTGCTATTTCATAACTGTAATTTTGTTATTGTTATGAATCATAATGTAAATATGCATGATTTATGACTCTCCAAGGGGTCTCAATCCACAGGTTGAGAACCACTGATCCAGAGCCTTTACAAGCAATATCCTAAACAGGAAGGCAGGTCGGGCACTGCATGCTATCAGGTGAGCTACAGGGTTATGATGACCTCAAGTCAAGAAAGGTGTCACAGAGAAACGGGGAAAGTTTGAAGAAAGACTAGGACCCAATTGTCCAATGAGACAAGGGACCTTTAAGCTGAATAAAAGAATATCCAGGAGCATAGGAAGCCAACCTATGGAAGAGCCAGTTTGGATGAATTTGTTGAGGGAGGCAACCTTCCACAACTCTCCATGTGCAGACCTGACTCCAGTCCTGCCCATGACTGTGAGTCTTCAGAAAAGAGTGACTGTCCCATAGTTAGGCTAGTACATTAGGAGATGTGTGCATTGATAAGGTTCAGCTGCCAAGCATGTGACACTGCCCCTCATGAATGTTTAGACCCAATGGAGAGAAGCTGCCTGGATTGACTAAATACTTACTTGGTTCAATCACGATACCAAAATTATACTTATCTCTAGCCCCCAAATCTACCACTATTCATGGTCTTCCCACATCTATGAGGGGCAGTGAGATCATGGTTTCTTAAATCACCCTACGTGCACATCAGAGTAGCCCAGCCCGGGAGTTCCCTGTGCTGTGGGAGGTTGTCTTGGCAACCAAGCTTCTTCAGGGCCTATGTGCAGTACCAGAAAGATAAAACCACAACAAATAAACAACAACAAACCACGTAAATGTAAGGCATAGTTTTTTTGTGTTCTATATAAGTATTCTAGACCTTCAAATTTTCTAATTGCAGAATTTTGACAACTTTTGCTCAGATTAATAGAGTCTGTGAACCTTTCCCCACTGTAGGGGGTAGTTCTGATGCTTTGATAGGCGATCTGTGTGTGAAGGAGGAAGGTCCTGTTCCCCAGTTGGTTCTTGATTAATCAATAAAGATGGTAGCGGCTAATGACTGAGTCCTCAATGTTTCTCATACACACCAGTCTTAATGGACAGTGAACTTCCAGACAGTAGGTTAAGGTAAAAATACTTAGACACAGAAAATTCCTTTTTTAATCTAACAAATATTTTTTTTAACCAACCTATGAAGGCTGAAGAAAATTATCTTTCTTCTGCTATACCCTCTTTCAACAAAAGTGGTATCACCTTATTGGGTGTTTTCCTTTAGTTTGGTAGGAGACAGGGTTACATATTTTTATTAGAAGGACCATGCTCTGAAGTAAATGATAATTTATTTAAACAGAAATCATCTCAACAATGAGGTGTTCCTGGAAACCAAAGGGGACAAATGGGAGGACAGAGTTACATCCTTAACTCAGCTCAGCTAATATCGTTTCTCACTGAGCCGAAAGGTGGACAAGCCAGCTGGGGTGCTCTCCCTTCTCCCTCCCTCCCTCCCTCCCTCCCTCCCTCCCTCCCTCCTCCTCCCTCCCTCCCTCCCTTCCTTGCACTATGGCTCAGATTAACCATGTAAGGGGCTTGACTCCATGCTTCATGGGTGTGAGCCCTCCAACTCACCCAAGTTCCTAAGCCAAGAACTAGAAATGCCAGCTGGGACCCAACACCCAAGAGCTCCAACCCCTGGACAGATTTCTGCCTCCAGAAATCGCCTAGCTTTTTGCCTTTTGGCTTTCCCCTGCTTCCAGCCCTAATCAGCATACTTTTCCACTTTTGAACTCATCCTGACTTTAGTGTTCTTTATACAGTTCTTGGGTGTAGTTTTTGGTCAGGAGACATTTAAACAGAAAAAAAAAAAAAAAAAAAAAAAGCCCAGATTTATGGGAAAGGGTCCTGGAAAATCTTGTGCACACACATCTTCACTGCAGCCCAGTGGACCTGTGGGAGAAAAAGCACCCTGCCCCCAAGGATCAACCCTGAATTTGTTCCAGCTACAGGCTCTCAGCCGCTCCCTTCTCTCCACTTGGCCAAGATTTTCATCTTTCCATCTCCCGCCCTCCCTCCCTCCCTCATCAACCCCTGTTTATTCACCTTTTCCATTCCCTTGTCTCATTTTCTCGTTCTCTGTGATTGCCCCACTCCCTCACACTCATATCCCCTCACGGATAGGCTTTCTGTTGGAGCCTGTTCTGATGGCCTCTTTCCAAGAGCAGCAGGTTTGAATCAGCTCCAGTTTGAAATGAAGGCAGGAGGTGGGGGTGGAGCAGCACAGGCGGGAGAGCAGAAATCTCATGCCCAATGTACAAGGAGTGCAGCCCTCCCCCAGGCTCCAGCAGGGCTCTGGGACACACATATTTTTCTCTCCCTATCTTTTCCTCCCAGACATATGCATGAAAACTCCTTAAAAAAAAAAAAAACAATCTCCTGCAAACAAACAAACAAACAAAAATTTCCCACCCCACCTCCAACCAGGCAGCTGGTTCCCATTAGATGTTACAAGCCCTATAAATATTCTTTTTTTTTCTCACTTATCTCTTATTATTTTTCCTTTCCCTTTCTCATGTTCCTGCCTCAGGATCCCCTCCTGGGAGGAAGCCTAAATTAAGAAGGAAGGGATTGCCAAGGTTTGAATGTAGCATCCTGTCATGGCCCCAGGCTTCTGGCAGAGCAGGACCTAGGAATGATGGTGTTGGGCTTGTCCAGTTGTAGCACTGAAGGCTGAACCCCAATACCCCCATCCCCCTTCCCTCTAGGACAACTGCAGAGCTGAGCTTAGCCTGAGTTCTTTCTCTTCAAGCCTGCCTGGTCTGAGTTGTGCTGAGCATTACATGTTGTGTGGTGTGCTCCGGCTGAGAGTCACCCTCCAAGGACCCAGGTCCCAGACCTCCAGGACCCAGTGTCAACCTGACATCAAACAAGTTACACAGCCTCCCTCGTTAGTACAGCTGTGCTGATAACACCCACCACAAAGGACTGTTAGGCCTGTGAAAATGAGGCGAGTGACAGAAACAAACAAACAACAACAACAACAACATCAACAACAAAAACCCCCTCTTGGCTTAAGGTCTGAAAGTCTCCTCTTACCACTCTTTGTGGGGTTTACCATAGAAGAACTCAGCCCTCTTGCTACAGGCCCTTAGATACCATCTAAACTGTTAACCGAACCATCCGGGGTGAGGCCTGAGTCCCCAAAGTCTGAGTCAAGAAGCGATTGCTTCCTATTCTTTCCTCCAGCCCACTTTAGAACAGAGATGAGGAAAGAATGAATATAGAACCCCTGAATTAGAACACTGTTTACAATGGTTAGACGTTCTTATAAACCCAGCAGCAAGAAGCTATGTCATTTGAGGCAGTGACCCCAGAGCTATAGAGTTCTAAGCGTGTCAGGCTAAGTCCGGGTGGCTAAGAATGCAGCCGCTGTGCTCAGACTGTCTGGGGCTCCACAACCTCGCTCCTCCTTGTCCTAGCCTTGGGGAAGAGCTGATTTCATGAGCTTCTTCGCCCCTTTCCTCTGAGGACAGCAATGGTGCTGACTGCACAGGGTTGTTGTAAGAATTGAACTGAGGTAGTCTGCTTGAATAATCCCTGGCACAGGGAGTGTGCAGTATAGTACAGGTATGTTTCAGCTACCCTCATTTCTGCACACGGGCCCTGTCCAAACCGGGTACTGACCTCAATCCAGGCACGACTGGCTCCTCGACAGAAGTCTGGCCACTTTGGTGACTCATTAAAGAATCGCCTGGAATTACCTTGACTGCTTTCCCCATAGGGGTGACCATTTAGGAGACGGTGTACTAAGAGTCACTGAGTTGTTCTCCAGAGGCTCAGCCACGCACAGACTGTAACACCTTCTTTTGCTGTGACTAGAGTCTTCCTTTTAAAGTACATCCCATGGCAAGCAACATCGGTGACTACCACAAATACAGTCTCCTGGGTCCCTAGAGAGGACTGTCCCCACTCAACCCATCTTTGGGGCTGAGAGTTTCAGTGGTCTTTGCCCCCCAGCACAAAGAAACCTACATTGCCCAATCCCAAAACTCAAGGCTCCACATGTCTGAACTCCCTGAATTGTATGCATAGACCGTCTTAACCAGGAGCGCCATGTAGAGTGACTCCCCACCCCCACTACTTGCCTCTCATTTCTTTGTCCCGTGAGTGAGTCAGCTTTACATTACTGTAGAGTCAGCCAGAACTGGTTCAGTCACATCCCAGAGGTGTGACGTCAGGCAAGTTTCTTAACCTCTCTGAATTGCCATTCACTGCTCTATAAAATGGGGCTAACAGCTTTACAGCCTTGTATACACGTCACATCTCTCTCAAGAGTTTAGTCCTGGCAACTCACTTTTATGACTAGTCTCTCATTTTGCCACAATCTAATTTTGCTCCCTTTTGTTCTGTCCTTAGGGCCATCAGAAAGCAGCTGGTCACCATCATCGCTATGTGTAACTGCCTTCCCACGGCCGGAGAACAGTTAATAACTCAGTCTTCAGCCTAAACTGAAGTAACAGCGTCTTTCATCTTCCTCCCAAGGTCCTCTCTGAGAATGGCGATGCTTTCTGCTCTCTCTGAAGCCTGGCAGGTTTCAGTGCCTAAGCATAACTGTAAAGTTTTTATGCATACACAGCAGCAAATTTTATCATTTAATTCATCTAATACATGCTTGACTCACGTGTCTACTAGAGTCTGCCTCGGTTTGTTTGGGTTTTTGTTTTGTTTTGTTTTAATTAACTTAATTTTATCAGTTTTTGCATATCATGTTAGATGATTAAAATATAAAATAGCGAAGAAAGGCCAGTGTTGGTTGCTGTACAAAACCAGCCTTGATACTTAGTTGGCAAGCTTTGGCCCATTCACCCCGGCAGGAGAATGAAGACCAATCTAACAGAAGGGAAATTTCTGGGGAAAAATTCTAAAGAGAAAACCTTTGAAGGGACATTTTCTGCCCTCTGCACCTTCCTTGCTCTGTTCCAGTGTCTGGTGGTGACAGTGCCCTTAAAGTTGGTCCCTGCTTTGCGAGGCTCCTGCTGAGTGGAGCTGGGGGAAGGACAGGAAATCGCCACTCAGAAAATAAATGGCCTGTCTCAGAGTCTTTTGTTAATGAGTCCTGGGCTTAATAAATCAAGGTGACCCAGTCTCAAGAAACACTGGCCTGCTTAAAAAAAAAAAAAAGTCTGAAACCCTAAAGAGAAGAAGGGGGAGAGGACTTATGGGAGATCTTATAAATCACACCCATGCAAAGCCAGGGCAGATGTGTTCCAGTTTCAAGAGGCAGAGGATATACATCTGGAGTTGTGGATGGAAAAGAGTGTCTAAGCCAGAGGAAAGATAGGAGATCTGGGCTGGGGGCTCACCGGACACAGCCTGTCCTCTCACCCAGCGTCCTGGGCTTCCGTGCATATGGGCTCCATATCCCACCAGTATCACAGTGTCTCTCCTGGTCTCCCTCTGTTACCTTAGCCAAAGTCACAAATACCCCATCTCTTAGGACTGCCCAGACAGAAGGTGAAACAATTTTTTACCATAGAGAAGGAAAAGCTGAAAATTCTTTTCCAGGCCCCACAACCAACCTTCTCTGTGTCTGAGAAGATACCTTCTTCTTCCTTTAGGGCGCTACACTGCCACTGTGGAACACCAAGCATCTCCATGACTGTGAAGGCTGCTGGAGCAGATCAGGTCAACAGCAGGGCTGCCGAGTTCCTGGCCTTTTGCTGTTTTGCATTTTGGTCCACCTCTATTCATCCAAATCTTTCGTACTCAGATACTAACTTAGCTGAATGCCAGAAGAGAGCCTTCCCAAGGATGTAGGCTTTCCAATGAATTCCAACATATTAATCTTCTATTATAAAAGTCATCCGTCCTTTTAATAAACACCCATGGATTTTTTTTCCCCTAAGCATAGTGTCTATGTTAAGAATAAAGAAGACTGGGCTGGGGATTTAGCTCAGTGGTAGAGCGCTTACCTAGGAAGCGCAAGGCCCTGGGTTCGGTCCCCAGCTCCGAAAAAAAGAACCAAAAAAAAAGAATAAAGAAGACTGAGACTAGGCTCTCTTTGCATGAACCGACCTGAAGACCTTAGGCAAGACCCTTCCCCTTAGACAATCCCTGACTGTAAAGTGAAATCGTAGCTTGGTTAGCTTCTAGAACTTTCCTACCCCACTACTGTGCAGGACACCAGCATCGGGGTTGATGATCTGGTCGATTGATCTCGGAGGCAGCATCTGAGGAAAGATAGTGTCCTCCTCATTTACTAGTACAGCAACCTGGAAAAAGAGGTGAAAGTAGAAACTTCCTTTTCAATAGCATGGGTCAGAGTCTGTGCTATAAGAGCAAGGGTTGGTACAGAATCTTTAACCTCCACCGCATAGGTCAGGCTGGGGAGAAGGGAAATAGCTCAGTAGGTAAAGCACTCGATTTACTAGCAAAAAGATCCAAGTTCAGATCCCCAACACCCATGTTAAAAACAAAAACTGGGCATAGTGATACACACTTATAATCACAGTACTTGGAGGTAGACAAGAAGATCTCAGAGCCGAACTAGCCAGCCAATCTAGCCAATTCATGAGACAGTGAAAAACCCTGTCTCATTTATACATAATATATACATACTACATAATATACACATATATACATACATATGTACATACATACATCCTTGTTTAAAAAAAAAAAAACAATGGAGAAGCTGGATGGTGGTGGCACAACCCTTTACTCCCAGCACTCAGGAGGCAGAGGCAGGTAGATCTCTGAGTTCGAGGCCATCTTGGTCTACAGAATGCCAGGGCCACACAGAAAACCCCTGTCTTAAAAAAAATAAAAAGGAAAGAAAAGAAAAGAAAAAAGGAAAGGAGAGGAGAGGAGAGGAGAGGAGAGGAGAGGAGAGGAGAGGAAAAGAAAGGAAAGGAAAGGAAAGGAAAGGAAAGGAAAGGAAAGGAAAGGAAAGGAAAGGAAAGGAAAGGAAAGGAAAGGAAAGGAAATTACAGGAAGACACCTGGCATTTACCTCTAGCCTACATTCTCACACATATGCATACACATATGCATACACCGCACATTCAAAAAATGGAAAGCCATATATGTCCTAAGACAATTCTCAAATGTATGCATTGCTTCATGTCCTTTTTTATCATATGTCTTATATGCTACAATCAAGTCTTCATACATTCTGTGTAACTCATGTGCAATCTCTCTCTCTCTCTCTCTCTCTCTCTCTCTCTCTCTCTCTCTCTCTCTCGGATAAAAGCATTCCACATTCTCATCCCACAACTTATTTACCTACTCCCCCAAATAATGGGACCTAGACTTCAGTGGTTTATATGTAATTAATGTACTGGAGTGACCTTTCCTGTAAATCCTTCCCTTTGATCTCTCATGTGATCAAATGTGAATGGGCAATGCAGATGACTCCCACCGTGTAATAAGGTTGCATTTCCAGAAGAACCAACGATTTCAGAACTATGTATATCAGCACTTCATGTATGTATATCTGCCTTCCTTCCATTCCTTTCTTTCTGCAACACAATAATTTTTATTCTGCTTTGGCAAGTTAAAAACAGTATAGTTTTTCTACTACTGTGAAGTTTTTATATGTTTATTTTATCAGTGTTGGGCTGTTTTCCACATGTTGAGTAACCTGTATTTTCCCTTGTAAATAACTTACTCATGCCTCTTGATCTAATATTTAATGATTTCCCCCAAATATGTGAAAGGTTTTGTATTCTAAATTCTTAGGCACTACTGATGGATAGACTCATTAGTTTCTTAATCTACCTGACTAATCTTTGGATGCATTTTTAAAATTCTGAAGAAACTGGTCCCTACCCACTGTTTTTCCTTCTATCAAGTTTGGGCAGCTCACAAATATTAGAAATAGTTTATAATCTTTAACTTTTCAGTAATCATGTATTAAGCATATACCATTGGTTTCTAGAACATTTAAAAAAGGAGTCCTCGCCTTCCTGATGGTAAATGCTTCACTTTCAGACCCTTACTGTTCTGGTATTGATTTTTACTACATGTTTTCATACCTTTCTAGTACCGTGTGAATTTAATTCTAGTATTAACACATTTCTCTCATTATTTTTTTACATTTTGTGTTTTCCCTGCATGTGTATGTCTCTCTATCATCCTCATGCCTGGTGCCCTCACAGTCTAGAAGAAGTCAAATCACCTAGAACTGGAGTTATAGATAGTTGTGAACCATCATGCGGGTGCTGAGAATAGAACCCTGGTCCTTGGGGAAAGAAGTCAATGCTCTTAACTGCTGAGCCATTTCTCCAGCCCCAGCACAATGTGAGCTGAAAGTGGCTACTGAGTCCCATGTTCTTTTAAGCAGAGTAGGCATTTAGACCATCGGGTGAGTTCAGGATCCTAAGTGAACATCCCACACCTAACCCAAACCTGAGGCTGGGGGGACATTTCCCAGACAAGGTGAATTTCAGCCTGAGAAAGCGGAAGGTGAAAGCACGTGAGAGGGGGTCTCAGGTTGACCGCCATCTTGACGGGTTTCAGAGGAAGTTAAGCACTGAGAAACACTTTACGTTTACTCACTGTGGTCTACTGAGAGCGCTTGCTTTGTGGTTAGGACAACACCGGTCTTGCGGAAGAGAATTATAGACAAAACAACGAAGACCCAGGAAAAGTTCTAGTACTTGCTTCGGTCATGCTACTAGCAGAGCTGAGTTCATACAAGCTCTAAATCTGAGACCCGTGTTATTTCCAACACAGTCTCTGCTTTTACCACTCAGCAGGCGTGTACCTATTATGGAATGGATTTAATTAATGAATTAATATTGGGAAGGATGTAAGTTTTGTTCCTCTTCTCTAAAGAAGAGTCACAAAAATGTAATTACAAAGGGTTTTCCAAACGCTCCTTGACAAGGCCTCAGAGCCACAGCCCTTGTAATCTATCACTGTCTTGGCACCCTACTCCACATAAGCAAGCAGGCGTTTGAGCTGTGCTGTTCTGTTTAGCTTTGGCTGTGCGAGTAAAGACTTCTCTGGGCTCAGGAGAAATGAAAGGACAGTGATTTTTCTGAAGCATTAGAAACATTTGAAAGGCCACAGAAATCCTTTCTATAACGAAAAACTCTAATCTACAAATCCTACCAGAACCATAATGTCCTTAACAATTGTACTTTCTCTTGGCTTTCTTGAGACTTGTTCCTTCCTCCTCTTTGGGCCAAGTCTGTCTGCCCTTTATGGGAAATTGTGAGTTGGCTTGGGTGAGGCAAAAGCACACATTCTTCCCTTGGAAGAACAGACTTGCATTCCTGGGAGTAAAATAAATTAAGCCTAGTTTCTCTGTCCATTAATTATGTGCAATAAACAACCTTCTTCTTGTCTCTGAGAAGCACAGAAGACCAGCAAAAATTTCCTTCCAGACCCCCAGGGTGGGGGTTGGGAGGGGATCACTTGCCCATCCAAGAGAACGCCTGTGGTCTGGGTGGACTCGGAGGACTGTGGAGAGCCAAGCTCCACTGCCAGATGTTTGTAAAAATCTACTAATGGAGAAAATCTTATGATAGATCCGCAAAGGTCTGCTGCACTGGGAACAGAACAGGAGGCTGGCCTTGCAGAAGCGCAACCTTGCAAAGAAAGCCCCCACGTTAGCATGAGTCTTACATTATGCCAGCATCGTTTGTGGACATGGAGGGGCAGTAGGAGAAAAGCAATACTGGGTTTCTGATGGTCTCAATTGAACCAAACTTTCTGAGCTCTGTCACCTCTCTGAAACCCAATGGACAGAAGTATAAAGTCGAAAACTTTCAGCCTGGGAAATGCCTTACATGCTTCATTCTCATTGAGTGTTGGTTATTTCATTATGCTTTTCTACTTCACTACGACAACGTGTATATTCTTATGATCTACAGCAGAGGACCCACTTAAACAGCTTCCCGAAAGCCATTGCACCTTAGAGGAAACCTACATGATCCAGTTACAGCCAGTAAGAATCAATGGGGATTCTGCCTTGGGGGTTGTTAAATCACTCTGCCCCTGACTTTTCCCACAACTTCTCTTAACCCCCCCCCCCCCCCCCCGTGTTTAGACTTTGAGAACAAAAGGCTACATTATTCTAGAAAGTAGAGATACACGTCAGCCCAGATCCTAGATGAATCCCAGGAAATGTTGTCCTGCACTAACTCTGGCTGCTGCTGTAATTCATTTGTTTCTTTGTTTGTTTTTCTCTCTAGTGTTGGGGGATTAAAGCAAGAGCCTAGTGCTAGGCAAACACTATCACTGAGCTGTATAGCCCCTACATCTTGTTTAACCATGTCTTGTTGGGTCTTTGCTTACCTGTTACTGACAACAGCCTGAGTTCAGTTCAGTGTGGCAGTGATCCCTTAGGATATATCAGGAATGTGCTGGGTTTGGGACACAAAGATCAGAGTTATAACCCTTTATCATCATTATTTGGGGGTGTGTGCATGTATGGTACTGCATGTAGATAACTTTAGAGGGTCCTGTTCTAGGAATCAAACTCAGGTCATCAAGCTTGGCAACACTTGCCTTTATCCAGTTCATGTTTTCACGTGGAGATTTTAAAGTATCTTGGGACCCCCAGATATAGTGGTTTTCACCAGGAATTCCAGGCCCCAGAAGGATTGGTAGTGCAGGCTATAGTAAAACCCTATCTCCAAAAGGCAAAACCAGGACTTAGGATGTAGCTAAGACTCGGTTGCTAGACTACTTCCTGCATAGCGTGCAGTCCCCAGCACGGCCTACACCAAGTGTGTGGCGGTGCATGCCTGTACCCCAGGGCTCAAATGGCGGAGGCAGGAGAATGAGTGATTTTGGTTATTCTCAACCTCATACAGAGTTCAACGTCAGCCTAAGACACATGAGACTGTTTAATAAGAAGGGTGCATTGGGGGCAAATATTCACAAGGAAGCAAAATAATCTTCGATGGCATTTATCTCTACTAGGGTCTCACACCCCCCAACACATATGCCAATATATGTACCTATGTGGATGGCTTCTACTAACTCAATATTCTGTGTGCACATTATTGATAAAATATGCCAGGCCATGAAAATCGCAGTTACTTTACCCTCCCCTAAGTGCCACTTTACACTTGTTTATTTTCTCTGGCGGGGTCAAAAGACCTCCGTGTTTCCTAAGTAAATTTCTCAGACTTTTGTCAATGTCTAATACACAGGAGAAACCCCAAGCAGTCCATGGAAAAATAAACTCCATCTTGGAGAGCTGTAGTAGCCAAGGACAGTTCGGTCTATAGCACACACAGAGAGATACTCAAGTGCGAAATGGCTTTTTATCCTACTGCAATGCTGCCTCTGCCTGGCTTCCTCTTCTCTGGGTCTCTTCTCTGTCTCTCTGTCTCTCTCTCTGTCTCTCTCTCTGTCTCTCTCTGTCTCTCTCTGTCTCTCTCTCTCTGTCTCTCTCTCTCTCTCTCTCTCTCTCTCTCTCTGTGTGTGTGTGTGTGTGTGTGTGTGTGTGTGTGTGTGTGTGTCCCTCTCTCCCTCTCCATCCCTGCCTCTTCATCACTAGTCTCCTGGAGACTTACTGATGCTCAACTTTTCTCATCCTCTATCTCCTTTTCCCATAATCAAAATGATCAAGAATATGGAATTTGGGCTGTGAGGATGGCTTACTGGGTAGGTTAACTGTGATGCTACCAAGAGGATCTGAGTGTAGATCCCCAAGCACCCCCCCAAGAAGCCATGTTTAGAAGCCCTCATTGCAAATCCTGTTTTAAAGCTCTCACACACTTGCAGCCATTAGTGTATTCCTTACTGTTAAATGTCCCCTATTCTCCCTGTGATAATTGATATTCCATGTTCCTTATTTATTAAGGAAACGAATGGTTTGCCTATGGTTTAAGATGTATAAGGGCCGAAGAGATGAAGCTGTGGGTGAGAGCACTTGCTGCTCTTCCACGGTTCCTAACCATCCATATCAGTGGCTCAGCTCACAACCTCCTGCAACTCCAGCTCTAGGGGAACTCCATGGGTTTCCACGGGTGCCTGTACTCACATGAGCACAAACACAGAGACCCACATGCAGACACAACCAGATACACACACATACATACCTCAAAACAAAAATACTAAGTTCTTTATAAAAGAAATATTTTATCACATGCCATATAACATTCACTCTGTATAGTGGGCGCTATAGTTTCTGAATAATCGAATCTATTCCTCTTTCCACTACTGGTTCCTGGCTTCAGCTTCCTACTTGGAAAGGACATCTGATAGAATAGAAAAATGTATATACCTTCTTAACCATAGGTTGTATTGAATTTCATTCAATACATTTTTTTTCTTATATGAGTGGTGAACTTCAGGACTAAGAGGATTAAAACTCAGTGCAAAACTGGGCATGATGGCCCATCCCAACAATCCTAGCACTTGGGAGGTAGAGGCAATAGAATCAGAAGGGAGTCTTGGCTAAATTGCCAGTTCTAGGCCACCCTGTGCTCAAAAGATGGGGGGAAAATCTATGATAATGATGATTAGGAGTGGGGAGAAATAAGATTCTAAATCCAAGCACTTTCCACTTCAGGTTACTTTGCTGGACAGGAGCCCTTGGATTTTTTTTTCTACCATTTGTCTATAGGAATCCAATGGCTGATGAGCATGCCCAAGGTACTACAAGTAGGACAGTATGAAACGCAAAGGCTCCAATGCCCTAATAGGGTGTCCATGAATGCTTACACTCCTCTACCTGGGCATACCATGATCCCATCCATCTCATAATGTCACTGCTATGGCTTGTCCTCAGAAGTGAAGATTCTGCCATAAGCTTGAAAAGGAAAGCAAGGGAAAATTCTAGATGGCCCGTCTGGAACTGTAGAAGGAGAGTTACCACTCACTATGCAAATTCGTAAGCCAGGCATGGTGGAGCTCACCTTTGATTCCAGTACTTGGGAGGCAGAGGCAGGTGGATCTCTGAGTTAAGGACTAGCCTGGTCTACAGAGAGAGGGACATCCAGGGCTACACAGAGAAACCCTGCCTCAAAAAACAAGCAAGCAAGCAAGCAAACAAACAAAAACATATGATTTCTTGACTGCGTGAGCCTGAGAGTGAGAGAATGAACCGGTTTAGGCATATAGAAAAAGGCAGTTGAATTAGTTAGCAAATTAGAGTCACCACTTGCCTCTCCTGTCCTCCCTCATATTCAGCTGTAGTCTTTGGGTGTCTTGAAGCCCAGCCTCCTCCTTCAAATGAGACAAGGTTTCAGGGAGGCATCTCCAGTAGGATGAGCTGCCATCCTATGTGATCTTAAAACTTCTACCAGGCAGTAAAGTACCCCATGCGGAGTCCTCACATCTGCAAAAAAGCAAGAAAGCTGGCTAGCCCAAACTCCTCCAGGGTAGCTTGGCTTTCTTCCAAGAAACCCCATTCGGGCTAAGTGAATGCTTTGTTCTTTGATTTATCTCCTTCTTAAGACACGCTGAGGAAGTTTTGGAGTAGCAGTTAGAATCAAGGGGTGGAGGTGGAGGAGGAGACTGAAATGGAGGCATTGTTGGTTTGTTATGGTCACAGGTAAGATGTTAGAGGTCTCTGTCTGTGTTCCTTCACTGGCTCCCTTCACAGTCATTTAACATTCAGGCTCTGGTTGCTCATACAGGTGAGAGGCCACTAGCCCTGCCTGTTTTAAGAGAGTACCATCTACTTCTAATTTGGGTAGAGAAAAGAAGGGGATCCTATGAATAAAAGACTCAGAAGAGTTTATCAGTAGCCTGAACAAAGATGAAGTTATACTTAGGAAAAGTCTATAGTTACATGTCTCTGACACCCCCAAGTCAGGATTCAAGTATTTGAGGCCGTTTTCTACCTGTAACTATAGCTATAAGGGCAAATGATTAAAGCCTGTGACTTTAGGATTTTCTTTTGGTCAAAAGAGAGATGAGAGTCATGAGAGAAATGACTGCCAGTCACAGACTGAAAGACAAAGGCAATTCCCAGCAGGAAAAACATGGCTGCTCATTTTCTTGACTAGTGTCCACCCATCCCCTGTTCCTCAGAGATGGCTGAAAGGTGCCAGAAATAGAGCAGGGAACAAAAGAAAACCTCTGCTCTCAGGGTAGCTCCATCAGGGTCAGAGAGAGAGAGATGATAAATTATAAAATTATGATTAATTATAAAATGTCTTACTTGCCCTTATAACGAAATGATAAACTAGTTAAGTATAGTAAGTGTAATGGAGGTAAGAAAGGAGATAGAGGAGAGAAAGAGAGGAAAACAGAGAAAGAGAGAAGAAGTACAGAAGCCCCCTAGAGATCATCTCGGCATTGGTGATGAGACATTGGAGCAGAGCTGAGACACAACCAAAGGATATTGTGCAACTATCAAGAAGAAAAGCATCTAAGGTAAAGAGAACAGTAAGGCCAGAGGAAGGTGTGGGCTGTGTGTGTAAGGTGCCTCAAGGAAGCCTCTGAGGCTGGAAACTAGTCAGTGAGGGGGTGTGGTAGGAGAGGTCAGAGGTAGGGGACATGTGGCCTTTCAGAAGACAGAAAATTGTTAGGTCTCAAATCCAGGACAGGTCTCACTCAGTACCTGTAACTTCTCCTAGCTTCGCACCCTTTCCCCTCCCTTAAACCTCTCCTTCCAAGGGCTGATCCCTATTAACTCAGCCATTTTGGCTACCCAGGTCTCTTGGCCTGGCTTTCTTTCATGGTCAGCAGCTCCTCTCTTGCTCTCCCTCTCCTTCACTCCATTCCCGGTCCAGTTTAGTCTACCAGCCATGTTCAGTCTGGACTCTTCCCTCTGTCTGCTTTCTCCATTATACCTACAATAAAAGTCTTCATACTTTAGGAGTAGTCATGTTCTACTTTTATTTCTTTTTGGGGGCTTTTATTCTGAGCAGAGGGAGAGGTCACCAGAGGATCATGTATTCATCAGGTTACTGATAGCCTGGAAGATGTCCTCTAACTGTATCAGTGCGTCTCTCCAGGGTGGCAGTTACTTTCTGGCCTGCGAAAAGACCGTATGTCCCCAATCTCCAATCCAGGTAAACCAGTTGTCCTGTTTCAGCCACAAGCTGTACAGCTCTAGGAGAGGAGTTGAGCAAAGTTGTAAACCTCAAACAAGTTGAGAAAAACTTTTCTCACCTAGATGGTGGGAACCACAACTGTAGGTTGTAGGTGGGAGCTATTTTTGGGCCCTTTCTTGAAGTGTATCACATGTACCAGTGCATGACTGTTGCCTGAACATTCAGAAACAGCTGCTGTGTGCTTCCTTTCCCCCTAAATCCTTCATTCCAACAGCTCAACGAGAAGCCTACAGGAAGACACCTGCTATCCCCATTCTCTTCTATCTGTGACAAAGTTCAGGCAGGCCTTCACAAGTTTCTTCCTTATGTAGGAAATGAGACACACACACACACACACACACACACACACACACACCCTGGTCCCCACACAACTAAAGAAAAGTTAAAGGTTCAGTCTTCAGAAACCTTCTCACAAGACTCAAATGCATTAACAGATATGCACACAGAAGGAAGCCAAACATCAGGGGCTGATCTCTTTCACAGGTGTTCTTTCTTGAGGCCTTAGGAAGCACAGATGGTTTTGTTGCTGTTTGCATTTTATCATAATGTTCCTAAACCTGCACATAGCAAAACTGTAATGCTCTCAGAGACTAGTTCCTTAGGAAATCCTGAAATAACATGCTCGTGTGTGTGTGTGTGTGTGTGTGTGTTCAAAGTATATGTAAATATTTGAAGATACATCCATCAAAGCAGTAGGATTATGGGTGATTTTTATTCTTAGTTTTTTTATGTGTGTATCTTAAATTTTAAGTGTATTTTTAAAAATCATTACATACCAACTAGTTGGACAAGTCAGAAAGTTTTAGTCAGTATTTAACTACTCTACAAGATGGGGCCTTATGTTCCCTTCCAACAAATGTCTTTTTGAAATAGAGCATGTAGATGGTATGGTGGCAGTGCACGCCTTTAATCCCAGTACTCAGAGGCAGGTGGATCTCTGAGTTCAAAACCCACTCGGTCTACAGAACAAATTCCAGAGCACCCAGGGCTACACAGAGAAACCCTGTCTTAAAAACCATCCATCTACTAACCCCCTGACCTACTAACCAATTTTCTTCTTTTAAGTACCTGCACATGGCTTAGAATGGTTTATATACAAGAACCCAGCATTGGAAGAGATTTTAGAATGGTCCTGCCCAGATGCTGGCTCAGTGCCCTGGCTCTCCTCATCATTCTTCTGGGTGGGGTCCATCTAGCATCTATCTGCTTAAGTCCCCAAGATGGGAAACCTAGAGAATAAGACCGGACGTTTGCAAACTATGGCTTTCAAAAGACGGATTGCCTCATAGAATAGGTGTCTGCCTCCATGCTAACTCCAACAGCAAATCTTAGCCCTCAGACATGTGGTGCATCATTAACCTTAAAACTTATCTCAGAGGAGGGGGTGGGGTGGCTCAGTAGGTTAAAGGGTCTCCTGCCAAGTCAAAGGACATAAATACAATCCTTGGAGCACTCATGACAGAAGGAAAACAACACCTGACCTTTGCAGCTTGTCCTCTGACCTTAACAAACATGCTGTGCTCCACCCCACTTAAAGTGATAAACATAAGCAAAAACAAAACAAAACAGAGACCTACTCATCTCAGTAGGCATCGGACACAGGCCTGTAAGCCCAAGCATTCGGGGCTAGAGTCGGGAAGATCGGGCATTCACAGCTATCCGTTGCTACGTAGCAATTTTGAGGCCATCCTGGACTACATGAGATTCTGTCTCAAAACCAAAAACAAATAAACAAAGAATCCCTCATCTAACAGGAAATAAAAGGGGAGGTGAGCTGAGGCAGGAAGTTTACAGCGTACTTTTTTCTGGTTTTAAGTATCTTTAGAGTTTCTCCTCCATCTTATTTCGTCTTCTTACTCTGTTTGAGGCTTCTGTCTCTCCTAGGCAGAAAGCATCATGAATTTATTCTCCTCACTTCTTCTTAGCCACATTTAAGAGGCTGTCCCTAGTTTTTAATGTCCTCCTGCGCAGACGGCTTTCCCACATCTCTTTCCATCACTCTTTACTCGTCAGAATTTCTTACATACCCTCTTTCCCTTTTAGGGTCACTTGAACATCCTCAACCCTCAGAATACGAATCAAAGCTATTTTCGCATTGCCTGCTGTATGTGAACACATCAAAGTAGTTCCTAACTATGGACCGGGTTTCTTCAGATAGTCAGGGTGTTTATTCCAATGATTTTCCTTACTGCAGAAAAATATGTGGATCATGAAATTTAGCATTTGAAAGTGTATGATCCCGTGGCATTACATACGCTCATAACATGATGTCACCAATGCCTATCCCTAGTTCTGAGAACTTTCCCATCATCCCGTGAGGAAGCTACACCTCATTAAGCAATTTCTTCCCTATCTTTCTCCGCAGGCTCCTGGCAAGAACCAAATGGTTCTGTCACTATAGCTTAGTTATTTCTGGGTATTTCCGATAAACTATACAGAATGGGACATCTGAGGTCTGTCTTATTTCACACACACACTAGTTTCAAGGCTGGTCTCTGTTGTGTGTGTCATTATTTCCCTCCTTCCTGCGGGCGAATAACATTTCACCATATGGATTTAGCACAATTTGTTTACTCATCGCTTGATGGACATTTGGGTCCCTTCCCTCTTTTTGGCTATTATGAGTCGTGTTGCTATGAATAGTGGTGTACAAATTTCTGTTTGAACATGAATGCTGCTTTTGAA
This sequence comes from Rattus norvegicus, assembly GCF_021556685.1. Lineage (NCBI taxonomy): Eukaryota > Metazoa > Chordata > Mammalia > Rodentia > Muridae > Rattus > Rattus norvegicus. Next base: position 69,820,457 of record NC_141544.1, read on the forward strand.
GTATTAATTTTTCTTCCAAAACACAGGCTTGTTTACTTGTGTCTGGCTGGGGACAGGAGTGGGTCTGCCACTACTTTGCTGACGTCCTAAGCATGGCTTAGCCTACCCATGGCAAACTTCCATCCTTTGGTTCCTTCTACCCTCACTTTCTCTGCATAAGAACCCACGGGCGTGGGTTTTCTGATCTTGAACAATTTGGGATTGGTATCAGCAAGTGGATTTCTTCTCTCTTAGTAGAGGTGACTTTCCCCCTTCTTTCTTTAATATAATAAGTACAGTGAATGTGTCCAATTCAAAAAACCCTTGGGCTTCAGTTCTCAGCTTCCCCTAACAAGGCCTCTTTCCAGCCCGGTTCCAGGAAAGCCGGCTGCAAGAGCTCAAGCCAGGAGAGGCCGCCCCAGGCCTCAGCTCATAAAGCCAAGGTGTGTCTGAGCCCCTCAACCCTGTCAGACTTGGAGCCTGAGCCCTCACCTCCTGGCTGCTGTCAGAGTTCTCTGCTTCCTGCCAAAAAGCCTAGGCTGGGGAGGGAGAGGTGTCAGATTTCTGTCTGCAGAAGGGCTTCTAGGCTCCTATGTCTATGCTCCCACGCCTTCCATACAGAAAGCATCGGCATTGTTGGCAATCACCGTTACATCAGGATTCTCTCTTGGTCCCTTTTTCCTTACATCGAGGCATAGCTGCAAACGCCAACGATCCTTCCCTGCAGCCTCTTCCCCTTTACCCCGTTGCCACTGATCCCCTTCTATACCTCTGCCTTCCAGGTTGGTCTTCTCTGTTCCCTGCCCCCTTCCTAAACCCCCAACTTCTCCCCACCCACCCCATCCCACCCAGGGCTCTCTGGGTCTCTCATGTGATTCCCTGCCCCCTCCTTTCATCCTCCAAAATTTTTTCCATGGACTCCCTGTCTCTCTCTGCCTCTCCTCCGAGTTCCTTTCGGGTCGGTTTCCTTTGACACTGCTCCCAGGCCTGATGCCAAGTTTCAGACCCATTAGCGAGGTGCCTTGCTGACTGAAACACAAATCAAGACTGATCCGGGTACAATTAGCAGCTGCTCACACCTCATCTGGAAAGCATTAGGCAGCACTGGGAGTGGAGGGGGAGACGGGGAAATATTGATGCCAAACAGAATAGATCTCTTATTTGGAACATGAAAGAAACCTGACCCTGTAGATATATAGCTGACAAGAAGATATGAATAGACGAGACGGAGTGGAAAGGTCCAGTATCTCACCTTGGGTCTCCTTCACCATCTATGCACACAACAGAGGTTTCTTTGTGCTTCCTGCGAGATTATAACTGTCATGCAAGAAGAGGGGGGATTTTGCACTTAAAGTAGGATTCGGGAATCCTTTGCCTTCTTGCGGAGCACTTTTGTCTTGGCTCTGCTTCTAGAAATAAAAAAAAAAAAAAAAAAAAAAAAAAGCTTAAGAATCACCCAGCACTGAGATTTACATGTGAATTTTAATTCCCCAGGAGTGGGGAGAATCTCAGATTCTGCATTTAATCAAGCTGATGGGTACAACACACTGTAGCAAAGAACCTAATGCAGTCTAATTTGCTCAAGTTCTCCACTAAAGCCTTCTTCCAGCAATCTGTTCTTTCCCCCTTTTAGCTCTGACAGTTGCAAGAAAGGCTAAAGAATGTAATCGCTATTGTTCCTGCTCAAAAACCTGCCGGGGGCAGGGCAGGCTGGGGGGAGATAAAGAGTAGATGCATCTCATTCTTTTCTGAATTATCAGTACTAGTGTTGCACGTAGTAGGTGTTCAATAAACACTTCACAAATGTTCCCCGCCCCCCAGCAATACTGGGGATTGAACCCAGGGCCTCGAGCTTACTAGGGAAGTGCTCAACCATTCAACTACAGCTCCAGCCCTCCAAATGCATTTGTCACATCTTAATGGATTAGCTCAATTCTCAAGGCCCATCAGAAGTTGCTCTTGGGGCCAGCTCTTTGACAAGCCTGATGACTTGAGTTCAAACCCCCAGAGTCCACCTGGTGAAAGGAAAAAAACAGATGCCCACAGGTTTTCCTATGGCTTCCACAAGAACTGTAGTATGCATGTCGCCCCTACCCGTACCCACACATACAAAATAAAGATTACAAATATATTTCTTTTAAAAAAAAATCACTCGTTTTCCAATGAGCCTCACTAAGCCAGTGAGTGTCATTGGGTAATTTCCCGTGTGACTAAGCCTCACCACATTATTAGTTGCCTGAAGCTTGGGTTATTGGGTCTCCCCTTTTTCGGAGTTTCTGAACACTTTTAATGCCCACCTTCCTTTTCCAGCCTCATCTTCATGTATTCTCTTCTTGTTCTGACACGTATTTAATGTTAGTTGATTGATTGATTGATTGATTGATTGATTGACTAAGAGACCTTAGGACGGTCAAGCACTATTTAGACCTCAACTATAATGCTCCAGGGATGGCTGGATTGGAGTTTGGATAAAAACCAAGGTTTCATATGTCCCAGTGGTAAACCTTTCGTAGCACCTAACACACTTGGGAGGGGGAGACATAGATACCATATGGTTATAAATTCAAGGGATATGCTATTGTGAGGCTTCCAAAGCAGGTGTGAGTCATGTGGCTCAAGAGTGCTCACTCCTGTTTATCAACTGAGTAGCATGGTCCACAGGGCCAGGCTTTCTCCACCATGGGGAAGTGACTGTTACTTCCCAGAACAAGAACAATCCTCTTGAAAATACAGAAAATTAGGTCACAATATTCTGCCAAAAACAGAAGAACTTGGTCTGGTATAAAATCCACCCAATGCCTCAATTGTTTCTCCAACACTTGGGGCTGCCTGAAACCCAACACAGCCTCTTCAAGCACTTTCTCTCCATCATCTTAAAACACACGGATATTTTAAGGGATGTTTAATCCACATGCTTTTCGTTTACTTGCCCTTAAATCATCAAAAAATTGTTACAAAAGTCTCATTTGATGTCTAGGAAACTTTGGGTATTATTTGGAAATTTAAAAACCCGGCTTCCAGCGGGGAGGGGGAAAACCAGGAAGTTGGGTTTTTCCAAACATTTGTTGCCTTTAACACAAAAAGGCAACAGTTTTTTTTTCCCAAATCTTCCTGTCACGGGGCTTGAGGAGTCCAGAGTCAGTGACCTAAGACTTCTTGTCTCTTCTGTAAGTTGTAAATAGAGGTCTCAGGCACGTGAGGCTGGGATTGATTTAATTAGAATCTGTGGTGCTTAATATAGAACAATGGGAGCGCTTCCCATCTGCAGGATTCCGAGTATATTTTAGAACTATAACCCAGAATTGAATTTCATGTATGTCCCATGTGCAAATGTCTAGCTGGAGCACCTCACTTTCTTCTCAAGCACATAAAACATCAATCCAACAGGGTAGGAGAACATATGAGAAGTTTGAGAGAGCCTAGCAAAGAAAACCCACATGACTAGAATGTGACGACAGAGTTCCCTGGAACAGACTTGTAGTGATTTGAGCGATCTCAGGGAGGGTCAAAAACAAAGGCTGTCCTATACCGTCTATTAAAGCCCTGCCCCCAAGTGAGAGTTCTGGTTGACAGACAAGTAAGATAGGCGACGTTTCAATCCGATGCTGATGTATGCATGCACATATGCACATATGTGTGCACTCACATATGCACGATGTTTGTATACAAATGTCCATTTTTAACAATGAGCCCGAAGTAGGCGAGCAATGAGAATGAAAAAAAAGCCTATAGTTCTAGCAGATCGTGCGCAGTCGTGAAAGGAAGTATAACTTCAGCTTGCATGTGACAGGAATTTGCATCCATGCTTCCTAATCCCAGATAATAGGTTTCCCAGTTGCAAACATGGAGATGTAGAGTGGGTCAGAGGAAAGAAGAGGATGGTGGGTGTGAGCATACGCAGTGGCCTGAGTAGGTGCTGGAAGGCAGACACATTTGCAGGTCAGCATTCCCTGGATAGCTGGCCTGCCTTATCTCCTCTGGCGTGCCACCTTAGGCTGAGCTCAGCCTAAAAGGAACAGAACCCAGCGCTGGAATGAGTCTCCGAATGACAGTCCGAATATATTCACTGAGGTCCTGCCATCTGTCAGGCATGGCTCAGTCACCATCCCAGAGCACGGTGATGAATTTTCTTTTTGTCGCCATCATCAGAGAGCACATTCTAGCATGTTTGTTTCTGCAATGGTAGGAATGTGACAGGAACGGAAGAAACTATGGAGAAGAGAAGGAACAGAAAGCCTTCGTCCTAGCTACCCATAAGGACCATGAAAAAAGGCAATATCCAGGGCACATGGAGGGGACTCTTGAAAATAAGAAGTTAGAAAGGACGAGAGAAATCTAGGCAGGATACTATGGTCAGTTTGGGACTACCCTGCAAAGTTTGGTTCGGCTATCCATATAAGAGGACAAGAGTAGCCTTTCTAGCAAGAAAGAAAAAAAAAAAAAAAGGCTGCCTAGAAAGTTCATACATTAGTGTTTTGTTTCCGACCCCTGGGACAAGGGACTGAGGTGCAAATTTTACATTTCAAAGCCAAGCTGGCCTCAAGATTCTCCCAGCATCCCTCAATCCTTACCTGGCGTACCCTGCCCCCAACCCTGAACTTTGCAGCCCAGAATGGGCTGCTGTTTCCCCAGAGGCTCCTTCCTATATAATCCAGACATTTCGGACTCCCTCTCTCCTCTCCCTCTTCCTCTGCCTCCCCCCCCCCCCGCTTCCTCTTCCTCTCCCTTCTCTCTTTTTCTTCTTCTCCTCTCTCTGCACACATTTGCCCTTCCTTTCTTTCCCCGCCCCCATTTCCCCATGATGACTCTCCGGGCTCAAGCCTTGGGGCCTGTGAACTTTCCTGAGAGCATCATTTCAATAAATCTGCCTTTAATAGATTCTAATCTGACTTGAATTGGCTCATTTCACCGGCAGCAAAGAAAGCAACAGCAAAGAGGTGTAGAGAATGGAGTACGTGCCCTGATAGCTCCTCCCAAAGGGCTTATTTTGAGCCTGCCGGACAAAAAATGGGCTCTTCTGGCTTGAAGAGGCTTCAGTCAAAAGCAGACCATTGCTTTCTGACTTCCAGCCACGGCAAGCGCTTAAATAGGAAAGAAAACAGTAGCCTCGTAGACTAGTACATTGGAACAGATGTGCGTGCTTCAGCGAATACTGGTGAATCCACACATGGAAAACTGTGTCCAGAAATGCCTAACTCTAGCACTTGTAACTAGCACATGGAGGGAATCAAGAAGACAGGCAAAGCTACAAAGAGTCCACCCACGTGGGCAAGGATGGTGTCCTGACGCACTTAGGAGCTGAAGAGAGCTATGGTGGGGAAGGAACCCTCCCCGGGTTCAACAATACATGCTGGACTAGGCGCTTTGTGAGAGTTTTAGTTCGCTAATCCTGTGTTCTGAAGGGAAATTGTGTACTACTGTGTCTGGCCATCTGTAATGTTTCAGAATATTGAAGGAGCTTGGAGAGCTAAGCATTTTAGCCAGTCTGAGAAGGCTAGGCTGATTCTGTGACAGACTTCAAATTGGCAGTTAAGGAGACTAGGCCTAAGAGCTGGGCAAGTCCAGGCAAACCCAAGCAAGTCACTTACTAATAGAACAAAAGCAAAACAAAACAAACACAAAAACAGACAAGCAAGCAAACAAACAAAAACAGGCTCCAACCTTCACTCTACGATCATGGTTCTGGAATGCCTAGAAATAGAGTAAGATAAAGCTCATCTAACCCTGGAATTCCAATGTGCTTTAAAAGGAGCCTGTGAGCTCACTTGGTTGTCTCTCTGCCTTGGTAATGGGAGACCCCAGCATGCTGGGCTTCTGCAGAATAAAACACTCTTTGAGTTTACATATTATTTGAGTTCAGGGCATTATTCTTCTGCAAATCATGGACCCTTATAGATCAAGTATTCCTTCTTTCAGTGACAAAACATTACTTCATTCTGAAAGACCCCTGGAGCAGGGAGACCCTCACTCAAGTCTCGGGATGATGCGACCCCCCAAGAACTCACGTGAGACCATCCTTGCTGTAATAAACATGAGGTTTATTGATAGGAACCAGTACACTGGGGTCGAGACTCATCTCCCACGCAGGGGCAGTGGAGTTCGACCCCGAAAGGTTGGGAGAAAGGGTATTTAAAGGGAGAAACCACAACCCGAGGGGGCAGGGGTGGTGTCATTGGAAAGTGTCGAGAATACCAGTGAAAAATCACAAGGAGGAGCTTCCTGTTTCTCAAGATTGTTTAACTTTATGGTCCATCAGTTCCTGGGAGGAGCTTCCTGTTTCTCAAGATTGTTCTCTAAGATTTTAATCTAACTTTATGGTCAGCTAGTACAGGTAGAGGGCAGGGTCTGGAATTTGAGGTATTTGGGGCTTTTTTAAACTTCTGACTTCTTAGCTGCATTTTTTATTCTTTCATTTCAATATTTTTTGTAATAAAATCTCTCTCAAAGGGATAAACTCTTTTTTTGTTTCTTAAATTGTGCATTTAATTTCACTTATGAACTGTGGACTACAAATTATGCTAAAAAGAGAGATTCTAGATTAAAAGTTCCATGAGCAACAGATGTGTGCAAAACTGGCAGAAAGAAAGAAAGAAAGAAAGAAAGAAAGAAAGAAAGAAAGAAAGAGAAGAAAGAGAAGCCCACATGAGATTGATGTTAATGGTGTGATGATGCTTGATCATGGGTCATGGGTCATTATTTTATGTGAGATGACAGAATGAGAGAAAGCCAGAGAAGTATATCTGAGAATTCTGTCAGCAGGGATGTGTGTGTGTGTGTGTGTGTGTGTGTGTGTGCAAGCGCATGCGCACGCACTCATGTGCATGTATGTATGTGTGTGGGTATGTTTATGTGTTTTATGTGTGTATGCAAAAGGGCGAAAGAATGACTTCAAGCGTCCCTCTTTCCACCTTAATTTTTTGAGACAGAGTCTCTCACAGATCCTGGAATAAGATTGACCACCAACAAGTTGCAATGATCTTCCTGCTTCCAACCCCCAAAAGCACTAGAATTACAAACCTCTGCAGGCACATGGACTTCTGTGTGGTTCTGGGGATCCAAATGCGGGTCCTCATACTTAGGCAATGTAAGAGTCAAACTTTAAGGACAAAGGCCACCTTAGGGAAACACCAGGTGGCTGGGACTTTAACACCCTGTCCAAAGAATTTAGGATATCACCCTGTTCCAGAAAATGAGCTAACCATGAAGAGGGAAGGGTCCTTAGCTGTCCCCCATCCGCATGCCAAAGATATCTCACCATTGATGAATGTAAGGGTCAATGTGCATCATCAAAGACCAACTCATGCTGTTGCCAAAGGCTGTCCTTCCTCCACAAGTGTATAAAAGGTGTGTGCTTTTGTTACTGGGTGTCACCTCTGTCTCAATTACAGGGCCACCCCAGTGCACTGGATCATTAAACTTCTTGCTTGATTGCATCACTCTCCGTCTCCATGTTTTCATGAGTGGGACCCCTCGGATGTCGGTCCTACAGCAGCAAGTGCTGACAACGACCAAGCCAACTCCCCAGCCACACAGTTTCTTATAAGCCTAAAATTATTCTAAGTAAGCAGTAAGGAGGCACTAGGGAGACAGTACAGCCAGTAACATGTGTAGCTTACAGGCATGAGGATATGACTTGGATCCTCAGAACCCACATTTACAGAGGCAGATGTGATGGTATACCCCATGATCCCAGTCCTGGAGGCAGATACCGGGATGCAATAGTCGACCAACCTAGCTTGCTTGCTGAGTCCCAGACAGTGAGAGAACCTGTCTCAAATAACAAACTGAAGAACCCACCATGGTGGCTCATACCTTTAATCCCAGCACTTGGGAGGCAGAGGTAGGCAGAGTTCAGTGAGTTCAAGGCTGACCTGGTCTATGTAGCAAGTTCTAGGCCAGGAAAGCTACGTAGTGAGATCTTATCTCAAAAAATAAGATAAAATGACTGAAACAACACTGGAGGTTGTCCTCTCTCTCTCTCTCTCTCACACACACACAGAAAGAGAGAGAGACAGAGACAGAGACACACAGAGACAGATTGTTTTAGTTCTCATGTAGAAGAAGAATGGAGGGAAAGAAAAAGTAAAGGCAGGAGGAGAAGAGTGGAGAGAGAAAATGTGTAGGTCCTGAAGGTTTTGAATCCAACAGACTCTTGAGTCAGATCCTCCTCCTAGTTTTATGACTTGCTAAACTGTGAGTTTCTGTTAACATTTGTAGTTATCGGAGGTTGAAAATATACTGCAGAGGATTACTATGTGGATTAAATTGATCATTGTGTCCAATATACCTAATAGAGTATGTATTGCCCAGGACACATTTAGAAACTGCCCTATTCCATATGCCTTTGGGTAATACAGGTTGAAATTCACTCATCTTCCTTTTAAAGTTCGGTTACCAACAATTATGAGTGGTCATTCCCTGGAATGCTGTTGTTGTGATCCCTGTCGGATGAGCTACCTTTCCTCTGCCACAGACTTAATACAGTTCCATTTGCAACATTAATTAAACTCAAAAAGAGGATCCCATCTGTGAATGAAGTATTTTTGCTTTAGCCCCCCGACACACACTAATTTTAGCCCCTTAAAATACTCTTTTCTTTTTGGCTTACTTTCTAGCTTTTGGCTAAGTCCCAGATCTATAAAGAACTTGCATAAGTTCTGATTAGATGAGGCAATGATATTAACAAAATTAGTAGTTGTCTATTGATCATTAAAAGAGTAACTGCGCCCAGACCCGGTGAGAGAGAGACCCAACCGCCTGGTCAGGTGGGCACTCCTGAGGCTGCAGAGCGGAAGAGACCACCAACACTGCTCACCCCTGCCCACATCCCTGGCCCAAGAGGAAACTGTATAAGGCCTCTGGGCTCCCGTGGGGGAGGGCCCAGGAGCGGCAGGACCCCTGCCTGAGACACCGCCGGAACCTGAAAGAAACAGACCTGATAAACAGTTCTCTGCACCCAAATCCCGTGGGAGGGAGAGCTAAACCTTCGGAGAGGCAGACAAGCCTGGGAAGCCAGAAGAGAGTGCTCCCTGCACACACATCTCGGACACCAGAGGAAAAAGCCAAAGACCATCTGGAACCCTGGTGCACTGAAGCTCCCGGAAGGGGCGGCACAGGTCTTCCTGGTTGCTGCCGCTGCAGAGAGCCCCTGGGCAGCACCCCACGAGCGAACCTGAGCCTCGGGACCACAGGTAAGACCAAATTTTCTGCTGCAAGAAAGCTGCCTGGTGAACTCAAGACACAGGCCCACAGGAACAGCTGAAGACCTGTACAGAGGAAAAACTACACGCCCGAAAGCAGAACACACTGTCCCCATAACTGACTGAAAGAGAGGAAAACAGGTCTACAGCACTCCTGACACACAGGCTTATAGGACAGTCTAGCCACTGTCAGAAATAGCAGAACAAAGTAACACTAGAGATAATCTGATGGCGAGAGGCAAGCGCAGGAACCCAAGCAACAGAAACCAAGACTACATGCCATCATCGGAGCCCAATTCTCCCACCAAAACAAACATGGAATATCCAAACACACCAGAAAAGCAAGATCTAGTTTCAAAATCATATTTGATCATGATGCTGGAGGACTTCAAGAAAGACATGAACACACTTAGGGAAACACAGGAAAACATTAATAAACAAGTAGAAGCCTACAGAGAGGAATCGCAAAAATCCCTGAAAGAATTCCAGGAAAACACAATCAAACAGTTGAAGGAATTAAAAATGGAAATAGAAGCAATCAAGAAAGAACACATGGAAACAACCCTGGATATAGAAAACCAAAAGAAGAGACAAGGAGCTGTAGATACAAGCTTCACCAACAGAATACAAGAGATGGAAGAGAGAATCTCAGGAGCAGAAGATTCCATAGAAATCATTGACTCAACTGTCAAAGATAATGTAAAGCGGAAAAAGCTACTGGTCCAAAACATACAGGAAATCCAGGACTCAATGAGAAGATCAAACCTAAGGATAATAGGTATAGAAGAGAGTGAAGACTCCCAGCTCAAAGGACCAGTAAATATCTTCAACAAAATCATAGAAGAAAACTTCCCTAACCTAAAAAAAGAGATACCCATAGACATACAAGAAGCCTACAGAACTCCAAATAGATTGGACCAGAAAAGAAACACCTCCCATCACATAATTGTCAAAACACCAAACGCACAAAATAAAGAAAGAATATTAAAAGCAGTAAGGGAAAAAGGTCAAGTAACATATAAAGGGAGACCTATCAGAATCACACCAGACTTCTCGCCAGAAACTATGAAGGCCAGAAGATCCTGGACTGATGTCATACAGACCCTAGGAGAACACAAATGCCAGCCCAGGTTACTGTATCCAGCAAAACTCTCAATTAACATTGATGGAGAAACCAAGATATTCCATGACAAAACCAAATTTACACAATATCTTTCTACAAATCCAGCACTACAAAGGATAATAAATGGTAAAGCCCAACATAAGGAGGCAAGCTATACCCTAGAAGAAGCAAGAAACTAATCGTCTTGGCAACAAAACAAAGAGAATGAAAGCACACAAACATAACCTCACATCCAAATATGAATATAACGGGAAGCAATAATCACTATTCCTTAATATCTCTCAATATCAATGGCCTCAACTCCCCAATAAAAAGACATAGATTAACAAACTGGATACGCAACGAGGACCCTGCATTCTGCTGCCTACAGGAAACACACCTCAGAGACAAAGACAGACACTACCTCAGAGTGAAAGGCTGGAAAACAACTTTCCAAGCAAATGGTCAGAAGAAGCAAGCTGGAGTAGCCATTCTAATATCAAATAAAATCAATTTCCAACTAAAAGTCATCAAAAAAGATAAGGAAGGACACTTCATATTCATCAAAGGAAAAATCCACCAAGATGAACTCTCAATCCTAAATATCTATGCCCCAAATACAAGGGCACCTACATACGTAAAAGAAACCTTACTAAAGCTCAAAACACACATTGCACCTCACACAATAATAGTGGGAGATTTCAACACCCCACTCTCATCAATGGACAGATCATGGAAACAGAAATTAAACAGTGATGTCGACAGACTAAGAGAAGTCATGAGCCAAATGGACTTAACGGATATTTATAGAACATTCTATCCTAAAGCAAAAGGATATACCTTCTTCTCAGCTCCTCATGGTACTTTCTCCAAAATTGACCATATAATTGGTCAAAAAACGGGCCTCAACAGGTACAGAAAGATAGAAATAATCCCATGCGTGCTATCGGACCACCACGGCCTAAAACTGGTCTTCAATAACAATAAGGGAAGAATGCCCACATATACGTGGAAATTGAACAATGCTCTACTCAATGATAACCTGGTCAAGGAAGAAATAAAGAAAGAAATTAAAAACTTTTTAGAATTTAATGAAAATGAAGATACAACATACTCAAACTTATGGGACACAATGAAAGCTGTGCTAAGAGGAAAACTCATAGCGCTGAGTGCCTGCAGAAAGAAACAGGAAAGAGCATATGTCAGCAGCTTGACAGCACACCTAAAAGCTCTAGAACAAAAAGAAGCAAATACACCCAGGAGGAGTAGAAGGCAGGAAATAATCAAACTCAGAGCTGAAATCAACCAAGTAGAAACAAAAAGGACCATAGAAAGAATCAACAGAACCAAAAGTTGGTTCTTTGAGAAAATCAACAAGATAGATAAACCCTTAGCCAGACTAACGAGAGGACACAGAGAGTGCGTCCAAATTAACAAAACCAGAAATGAAAAGGGAGACATAACTACAGATTCAGAGGAAATTCAAAAAATCATCAGATCTTACTATAAAAACCTATATTCAACAAAATTTGAAAATCTTCAGGAAATGGACAATTTCCTAGACAGATACCAGGTATCGAAGTTAAATCAGGAACAGATAAACCAGTTAAACAACCCCATAACTCCTAAGGAAATAGAAGCAGTCATTAAAGGTCTCCCAACCAAAAAGAGCCCAGGTCCAGACGGGTTTAGTGCAGAATTCTATCAAACCTTCATAGAAGACCTCATACCAATATTATCCAAACTATTCCACAAAATTGAAACAGATGGAGCCCTACCGAATTCCTTCTACGAAGCCACAATTACTCTTATAACACAACAAAGAAAGAGAACTTCAGACTAATTTCCCTTATGAATATCGACGCAAAAATACTCAATAAAATTCTGGCAAACCAAATCCAAGAGCACATCAAAACAATCATCCACCATGATCAAGTAGGCTTCATCCCAGGCATGCAGGGATGGTTTAATATACGGAAAACCATCAACGTGATCCATTATATAAACAAACTGAAAGAACAGAACCACATGATCATTTCATTAGATGCTGAGAAAGCACTTGACAAAATTCAACACCCCTTCATGATAAAAGTCCTGGAAAGAATAGGAATTCAAGGCCCATACCTAAACATAGTAAAAGCCATATACAGCAAACCAGTTGCTAACATTAAACTAAATGGACAGAAACTTGAAGCAATCCCACTAAAATCAGGGACTAGACAAGGCTGCCCACTCTCTCCCTACTTATTCAATATAGTTCTTGAAGTTCTAGCCAGAGCAAACAGACAACAAAAGGAGATCAAAGGGATACAGATCGGAAAAGAAGAGGTCAAAATATCACTATTTGCAGATGACCTGATAGTATATTTAAGTGATCCCAAAAGTTCCACCAGAGAACTACTAAAGCTGATAAACAACTTCAGCAAAGTGGCTGGGTATAAAATTAACTCAAATAAATCAGTTGCCTTCCTCTATACAAAAGAGAAACAAGCCGAGAAAGAAATTAGGGAAACGACACCCTTCATAATAGACCCAAATAATATAAAGTACCTCGGTGTGACTTTAACCAAGCAAGTAAAAGATCTGTACAATAAGAACTTCAAGACACTGAGGAAAGAAATTGAAGAAGACCTCAGAAGATGGAAAGATCTCCAATGCTCATGGATTGGCAGGATTAATATAGTAAAAATGGCCATTTTACCAAAAGCGATCTACAGATTCAATGCAATCCCCATCAAAATACCAATCCAATTCTTCAAAGAGTTAGACAGAACAATTTGCAAATTCATCTGGAATAACAAAAAACCCAGGATAGCTAAAGCTATCCTCAACAATAAAAGGACTTCAGGGGGAATCACTATCCCTGAACTCAAGCAGTATTACAGAGCAATAGTGATAAAAACTGCATGGTATTGGTACAGAGACAGACAGATAGACCAATGGAATAGAATTGAAGACCCAGAAATGAACCCACGCACCTATGGTCACTTGATTTTTGACAAAGGAGCCAAAAACATCCAATGGAAAAAAGATAGCATTTTCAGCAAATGGTGCTGGTTCAACTGGAGGTCAACATGTAGAAGAATGCAGATCGATCCATGCTTATCACCCTGTACAAAGCTTAAGTCCAAGTGGATCAAGGACCTCCACATCAAACCAGACACACCCAAACTAATAGAAGAAAAACTAGGGAAGCATCTGGAACACATGGGCACTGGAAAAAATTTCCTGAATAAAACACCAATGGCTTATGCTCTAAGATCAAGAATCGACAAATGGGATCTCATAAAACTGCAAAGCTTCTGTAAGGCAAAGGACACTGTGGTTAGGACAAAACAGCAACCAACAGATTGGGAAAAGATCTTTACCAATCCTACAACAGATAGAGGCCTTATATCCAAAATATACAAAGAACTCAAGAAGTTAGACCGCAGGGAAACAAATAACCCTATTAAAAAATGGGGTTCAGAGCTAAACAAAGAATTCACAGCTGAGGAATGCCGAATGGCTGAGAAACACCTAAAGAAATGTTCAACATCTTTAGTCATAAGGGAAATGCAAATCAAAACAACCCTGAGATTTCACCTCACACCAGTGCGATTGGCTAAGATCAAAAACTCAGGTGACAGCAAATGCTGGCGAGGATGTGGAGAAAGAGGAACACTCCTCCATTGTTGGTGGGATTGCAGACTGGTAAAACCATTCTGGAAATCAGTCTGGAGGTTCCTCAGAAAATTGGACATTGAACTGCCTGAGGATCCAGCTATACCTCTCTTGGGCATATACCCAAAAGATGCCTCAACATATAAAAGAGACACGTGCTCCACTATGTTCATCGCAGCCTTATTTATAATAGCCAGAAAATGGAAAGAACCCAGATGCCCTTCAACAGAGGAATGGATACAGAAAATGTGGTACATCTACACAATGGAATATTACTCAGCTATCAAAAACAACGAGTTTATGAAATTCGTAGGCAAATGGTTGGAACTGGAAAATATCATCCTGAGTGAGCTAACCCAATCACAGAAAGACATACATGGTATGCACTCATTGATAAGTGGCTATTAGCCCAAATGCTTGAATTACCCTAGATGCCTAGAACAAACGAAACTCAAGACGGATGATCAAAATGTGAATGCTTCACTCCTTCTTTAAATGAGGAAAAAGAATACCCTTGGCAGGGAAGGGAGAGGCAAAGATTAAAACAGAGACTGAAGGAACACCCATTCAGAGCCTGCCCCACATGTGGCCCATACATATACAGCCACCCTATTAGACAAGATGGATGAAGCAAAGAAGTGCAGACCGACAGGAGCCGGATGTAGATCACTCCTGAGAGACACAGCCAGAATACAGCAAATACAGAGGCGAATGCCAGCAGCAAACCACTGAACTGAGAATAGGTCCCCTATTGAAGGAATCAGAGAAAGAACTGGAAGAGCTTGAAGGGGCTCGAGACCCCAAAAGTACAACAATGCCAAGCAACCAGAGCTTCCAGGGACTAAGCCACTACCTAAAGACTATACATGGACTGACCCTGGACTCTGACCTCATAGGTAGCAATGAATATCCTAGTAAGAGCACCAGTGGAAGGGGAAGCCCTGGGTCCTGCTAAGACTGAACCCCCAGTAAACTAGTCTATGGGGGGAGGGCGGCAAGGGGGGGAGGGTTGGGAGGGGAACACCCATAAGGAAGGGGAGGGGGGAGGGGGATGTTTGCCCGGAAACCGGGAAAGGGAATAACACTCGAAATGTATATAAGAAATACTCAAGTTAATAAAAAAAAAAAAAAAAAAGAGTAACTGCTGAGTCTGGCATGGCCTCTGGGACAGGGCCAGCAAGTGTGGGCCTCCATGAGTGTCGATGGCTGCTGTGGGTGTAAGGTTTATTTGTTTAATAATGTACATGTTTTACATTCCTCCTTTAAGAATGTCTTCCCAGTTAAAGTTATGACTTCATGATAATGAGAGACAGCACAAATCCAGGAGGTGACTATGTGGCTAATGTCTTAGCAAAATGGGACCTTCAGGGCAGCCCTTAAGGCTGTGGGAAAGAGCTCTAAAAACAGGAGTTCAAAAATACATAATTTCTCAGCTATGCAAAAATATAAGAATGCAATATGAATTATATAAGGAGCTTCACAGATACAGAGGCAGCTACACTGTGAGTCAGCTTGCCAGAAAGATACAAAGACGGGCAGATACAAATGTAGGCAGAGTCCTGAGTTCAAGGTCAGCCTGAGACAAAGATAATTTAGGTACAGGTATGGTAGAAACAGTAATTTCAGGACAGGGGTCCCACCCAGCTAGTTTATTGTCTGTTCTTAACAGAGACAGGCAAATATCTGAATTCTTTTGCAATATTAAAAGGAAATGTGTGCTTGCTGTCTCTTAAGAATTAAAGGTTGGGGTCAAGGGATGCTGATTCATAGCATAATCAAAGGGAAACCTGGAGTAAATGACTGAATTGATATGTCAAAAACAAAAAACAAAAAACTGGGCTTATGATCTACAAAAAATGAACTATCCAGAGAACTTTTTAGAATAGCAAGAGAGAAGTGCTTGGAGAACTGTCTCAAAGTAGAACATAAAGAGAGCTGTTTTGAGATCTCCAGAGAAAGCAGATCAAAAAGAAAGAAAGCAGAAGAGAGAGAGAGAGAGAGAGAGAGAGAGAGAGAGAGAGAGAGAGAGAGAGAGAGAGAGCAGACTGGAAATCTGCATAGGGCAAAGCATAGACCGCCAACTTCAACCCATTTTTTGACTTTGAGTCATTTGTCTCTCTACTCCTAGACACCCCTTCCTCAGAACCCCTCTCCAAGCCGAGGCTGGTCCTTGGCAGGTAACCATGCTCAACATTCTACACATATTGTCTCACTCCATTCTCTCTGTGTTGAATGACTATTTAAACCTCCATCTTCCTGCCTGAGGTTCCCAAACTAATTATCTGTAAAGGCAGCAACACCAGGCTGGGAGACTCCAGAGCCCACGCTTCTCGCTTGTAGAATACTGTGATAGCTTTCTGTTTCTTCCATGTAATCAAAGGGCTTTGAAATAGCTTCGGGCTTTGGGAAAGGAGTTTGGTTCTTTTGATAAAGTAGGTTAAGAGAGGCGAGAAGAAAAGGAAAGGAGAAAAATAAAGCTATAATTGAGGAAGATCAAAATATCCCACCCTGGGGGCAGAGGAGGGGGTGGAGGGTAGGGATGTTTGGAAAAGCCATGTGGAAAGCTGCTGTTTCATAAGCTTTCTAAGTATATATTTTATGCTTTTATAAGCTACCTGCTTGCATATTCATATGAAGGCCTTTCAGTGGAGCTATAGTGGAATGATGCTCCTCCCACAATCTATAGGATGCCAAATAAAAAGCCTAATGCCAGATGTGGGATATCTCCTTTAGAGTTCTTAGTTGAGTGTCTCAGAAACTTTAAAAATAATACAGGATGCCACTTCTTCTGGTTACCCACAAGTATTTGATGGTAGACCCTGTTAGGGAAGACTTCACACATCTTAATACCATCCCTCAGATGGTCAAGGAGGTGGGTCTCTATGGGTTCAAAGCCAACCTGGTCTACCTGGAAAGTGCCAGACAAGGCAGGGTTAATAGTGAGAACTTGACCTACTCCCTCACCTTCAGCTCTCACCAAAATAGAAAGGGAGAGAGGGAGAGAGAGGGTAGAGGGGAAACAGAGACAGAAACCAGGGACTTCTTTCTACATAGGAAAGACATTTTCACAGAATGAAGAAGATGGAGGTCTGCCATCTGCTCAGACATAGATGAGCACAAGTGGCTGTCCCCCAGGGGACTTCATCGGCATGAGACCATGATCCCTGCTGGTGTGCACACCCTTCCCTAACCTTCTCCAGCCTGGGCCACCTTCTTTCTGCCAACCATCAAGCCCCTCCCCTGCTAAGCTCCGTCTAATGCTCACAGCTTTCTCTGGCTATTCAAGTCGCACACTTCACACAAGGCCTGTCTGCCAGTGCTCATATCTTTCTTAAATCCCCACTAATCTGTATATTGTAACTGCATTTCCTGGACTAAAATTAATGATCTTTCCACAAGGAAAAGAGCGAATTTAGGTTTTCCTCACACAGTCAAGAATCCAGATCTTTAAAAACCCCAAGAAGACAGCAGTCATGGGACAGCTCTGATTTATACTGTTCAGTCCTTAATAAATGTCTTCTGAAGGCTCATTCATGGCAGAAACAGCCGGACAACGCCTCTGAACACACAGCACCCTCATTCAAATTGCATCCTTTCTCACTTTAGACAATCTACCAGAATTATCATCAACTTTGCTCTCTGGGGAACTCCTACCTTTGGTAAATTGACAGCCGGGTAAATGCTGCAGTGTTCACTGCTCATATATAAGCCTACAATAGCAACCATGTGCCCAGACACCGAAAAAAGAAAGGGTGCCCTACTTTCCAAGTAGCAAAGAATCTAGTCTGAGAGAAGGGGAGATTTGCTGATTCTAAAAGGCAGCAGAAGCAAGGGACTAGCAAGGTTGTAGACCTAACCCAGCTGTGAAGCCACAGGAGACTTTGAACAGAAAAGTCTGTTGGGCCTTGGCATGTGTGTTGCAATGGGTTGTGGTGTGAGGGATGTTTGTGGCAGCTGTAAACAGGAACTGTTATGTCCTTATTAGGAATAACCATTTCTCTGGGCAAAGCAGGGACCCTTGAGGCATTTAAACACACACTGTGAATTCCTTTCTCTGCCCTGGACCTAGCCTGGCTTTTCCAGTCCTCCAAGAAGAACTCATTGAGGGTCAGTTCTATGAAGAAAAGAAAAAGTCAGGGGACTCCATGGATCTGAACCCACCTTGATTCCAGCTGCTCACAGAGCTGTTTATTCCTCAACACAGGGCCTTGTGTAGCCCTCCCTTCTCCCTCTAGGGTGGCCTTAAGAGCTGTCCAACATGCCTGGCAATTATTTTTTTTTTGTGACAGCAGAACACTGGGCAGAAATTCAGGGTGGGGGGAGGGTGGAAATGGATGCTCAACAGCCTACATTTGGAGAACCAAGCATTCAGCAGAAAGTGTGGGCCGAGGAAAGAGCAGAGAGGGTATTTCAGGTCTCTTGAAGGGATAGAGCAAAGTAACTCTCAGACCTCAGTGCCAGGGGCCACTTTGACCTGCCTCATTTATAAAGGGCTGATTCACCATAAGTTATGATTCACATAGAATGGTTTGAAGTTTTTGCTTTGCCTCTCCCTATGTTTGTCTTGAGTAGCAGAGTTAAGAGCAGCCAAGTACAGTCATACAGACCAAATGACACCCATCTTGAGAGAAGTGTCGATAAACGATGTCCTCACCGTGTCAACATCACAGAGGTGCTCACAGAAATCTAGATGGCATGACCTACTACACACCTAGGTTGTGTGATGAGAGGTAAGGAGCTGAGAACTCGAGTCACAGCGGACTTTAGGGATGGGGGAGGCTCAGGTAGATGTTTACGGCTCTGAGAGGTCGGTAGTGGGGTCAGGTGAGTATAGAAGAAGGTCAAGGCAAGGGCTACCAGGATGGAGAAAACAGGAGGCTTGGTGGTGGGTACCACTCCATACTTTGTTGTTTTTTGATCTTCCTAACCACATGGTTGAGCTGATATCCCCAGAGATGTCCCAAAGCACCATACTGAGGCTCACAGCAGTGGGGACTGAAGCGCTGAGCCTTCACTTTCCCTACCTGGCCAGAAGCCCACATGCACCATTCCAGGGTACACTCACATTTCACCCGGATGAGTTCTCACCTCACTCTTGGTTGGGTCAGATGGTCTTCTGCCATGAATCCATATTTCTTCATGAAATTTCATTTGCCGATTGCTTATTTGTATGTTTAGGAGCTAAAGCAAAAGTAACCGTGTCTGGCTTATTTCCAGTGCCAGGCAACATTATTGAGCCAAAAGGGCTCGGTATAAGTTTATGGAATGTATTCATACATTTTGAAACAATATATTGGTCTCAGAGATATATTAATCCAGGTCTGTGATGTTTGGATTTAAAATTTTCTCTCTCTCTCTCTCTCTCTCTCTCTCTCTCTCTCTCTCTCTCTCTCTCTCGTCAGTGTGGCAGAGATTAGCAGAAGGGCTGCAAAGAGATGCACAGAGAATGTTAGGGGAGTGGGTGGGCCCAAACGGCTAAGATCGACTTGAGAAAAGAGTGTAAGAGATATAATGTATACCCAACATGCCTTGATTGAATTTGGTCCTTAATTGTAAGCCTGGACCACTAGATAAAACCCTAGTTGTCCTCTGAAGAAATCCTATCTTTATTACTGCAACATCCCAAACCCAAACTTGAATAGAGTCTTGAGTCTTCCATGCTCAAAAGCTGGGTGTGTGTGCCTAGTTCAGCCTTGTTCACTCCCCACTCCTCATCAGCGTTTCCTCCCAGCCTCAACTACTCCAAACTCCTCACACATGTCTATCCCTCATCCCCAAACTCTACCCCATGCCCAGATGAAGCAGCTTTTTGGTTTCCAGCTGAGGAGAAGCCTGTTTTCAGTTAAAGCTTTGGTCACACACAGATGCCTTTTCTGTATTCTTGTTTTCCTTCTTGAAGTGTAACATTTCCAATTCACTCTCGACAGGGGAGCCAGCCCTGCTGTAGGGTGGAGGAGAGCCGGATGACAGAGAAAGGGGGCAGGGTCCTTGGAGGCCTGCCCTGGACAGTCTGCAACTGACCCCTGCGAAAGCTGTCACAGGCGCTTCCTCCCTTTGGGTTCAAGAAGGTGACCCTGTGGCTACTTTCAGCACATGTCACAGGTCAGCTCTGCCATCTCTGTGGCTGAAGTCTATGAAGCCGACTGTCCCCTGATCCCCCTTATAAATCCTTTAACTTCAACTGCCTGGAAATGCTAAACAAATGGAGTCCATCTGTGGTGGCAGGTGGGTATGGATGACCTCGGGGTGGGTAATTTTCCTTATCAGTGGCCTTTGAAGTTCCCTGGCTCTGCGGCTATCAGGAGAGCCAAGCAGGGTTCTGAGGAGAAGTCCTCTACTTTCTCCGTGTGTCTCCTGTATTGTCTTTCTTTTTCAGTTCTGCTTCAAGCTCTAGGAACCTGGAATTTATCTTGCTCGTAGAATGCGCGAACAGCTTAAATACAAAGACCGTTGGCATCTAATCTATCCCTCATAGATCTCCAGGCACCTCTGCAGTCTATCTGCCAACAAATTCCAGGCAGGCTGGAAATGAAAACACACACAGCATTTTCTCTTCTGCCTCGACCCAAGGAGCTGCCTCTGGGAGAGAGCTGCTTAGCAACTAGGGTGCTGAGGGACTGAGTAAACTCAGTCAAGAGCGCGCGCGCGCGCGCGCGCGCGCACACACACACACACACACACACACACACACACACACACACACGCCCTTCAGACAGGAAATTCAAACTTGCTCCCTAAGAAAAAATATTTTCACGGATTCTGAAGGCTGGCCCAAACTTGTCAAACCAGCAAGTGTCTGAGTTGTGAATGTCAAGTGTTGCTGTGTAAGAGCCCTTGCTGTGATCGTTTCTTTAAAAAACATGAACTACTATAAAGCAGGCATTGTGCTAAGGAGCCTCCCTAACACTTGGAGGTTTTCAGGGATTGACTGCCACAAAGCGACCCCGGTCAGCCATGTAAGTGGGCTGGGCTCTATCGCGGCCCATTTGGAGCTACACTTCAGGTCTCCTCGAACCTAGGTTTCAAGGCTGGAGAATCAGCGGATTGGTTCAGGGAAGGCGAAAGGAATTGAAAGGTCTCCCCACAGCACTTCTAGCCGGAGGAACAAAAAGCTATGGGAAATGGACTGTGGGGAACAGTAGGAGGTCAAGAGCTCTTTGCTTTGAAGGGAAAAACTGGAGATTCCTGTCAGATTGGAGGTCCAGAGCACTCTAAGAAGTAAAGAACACAGGCTATTCATAATCATATGCAAAACAGGCTTGATTACACCTTGAAGCTCCTGGCCCCAGCCCCCAGGCACCTGGGTGCAATTATCAGGGTCGCTTCCACCTAGAAGATCGCCAGGCTCTAGTTCTCAGCCTCGATTCTGCTCCGCGTCCTGATCCCCTTTATTTCTTTTCTTTCTTTTTTTTTTTTTAAGATTTGTTTATTTTATATTTGAGTACACTGCCAATTTTTTTCAGACACACCAGAAGATGGTGTCAGATCCCATTACAGATGGTTGTGAGCCACCATGTGGTTGGTGGGAATTGAACTCAGGACCTCTGAGCCATCTCTCCAGCCCCCTTGATCCCCTTTCTGAAGAGAACTTAAAGGAGCCAGGTGGAAGAGGGAAGCTGGCTGAGAACCCTAGACACGCATCACTGATTCTTTATCGTACATCTTTCTTTCTTTCTTTTTTTTTTTTGGTTCTTTTTTTTCGGAGCTGGGGACCGAACCCAGGGCCTTGCGCTTCCTAGGCAAGCGCTCTGCCACTGAGCCAAATCCCCAACCCCTATCGTACATCTTTCTTAACTTCACCATCGACGACTTACTGATTCCTCCGCATCATTCATCGTGGTAACTTTGATTTAAAACCTTAGAAACATAGAAAGGTCTGTGCAATGATATTAATGTAATCAGTAATATTCACTGCACAGTCCTTGCGTGTAGAGTGTGAGAATGAGAACTTTGGAAAGGGAAAAACAAAAAAAAAACAAAAAAACAAAACAAAACAAAACAAAACAAAACAAAAAAAAAAACAAAAAAAACATGGCCCTCGTCTTCTAGGATCAAACCTGTTCCACTACGATTTTACCCCCGCTCTCCACATTCATGTTGAAACTTCATCCTCAGTAGAACAGTACTGAGAGGAAAAGGCATTATCTAAGATGTTAGTCATTAGGGTGAACAAATCCAGACTATGTTTAAACAAGCTTGCAGGAATGGGTTTTTTTCTCTCCTGTTCTTCAAGGCTGTGTTTGTAGCATAGAGGCAAGTCCTCCCCATCCGATGACAAACCTAAAAGCTCATCAGATCACTAGCTCCCCAGTCTTAGAGGAGTGCAAACAAACACATTATCCAGCCTTGAAATCTATGGCAGCATAAAATGTGCCAGGGGGCCTTCCAAGTGGAGTGGTATAACCCACCCAAAGGACTGACTGTCAGGCAGAAGGTCTCCATCGGCACTAAATAAGAAAAGCTTCTCTGAAATGATCCGTTTAAGAGAAGAGAGAGCCAAACTCACAAGGAATGGGAGGCAGTTCTATGCAGAGGGAGAAATGCAAGTCCTATCGGCTTTGATGATGTATTTTATGTACTAGAGAACACATTTCCTATGTTGTTTTTTCTGAAATCCTTTTAGCTGTAGAATATCCCATTGTTCTAACTTGTTTTCTATTGTATAAAACACGGACCAAAACAACCTGGCAAGGAAAGGCTTGATTCACCTTATACTTTACAGTCCACAAGGGAAATCAGAGCAAGAGCTCAAGGCAGGAACCTGGAAGCAGGAACTGAATCCAAGATCTGGAACTGGCTCCACATGGCTTGCGCAGGTACCTGAATTATCATAACTCAGCCCCGGTCCACCTGCCCAGAGATGGAAATGTCCACAGTGAGACCAGGCCACCTACATCAATTAACAACCCAGAAACCCACACAGAGACATGGTAACAGGCTAATTTTATAGAGGCAATTTCTAAACTGAACTTTCCTCTTCTCATACATGTCTAAGTCTGTGTCAAGTTGACAAAAAAACAAGCCAGCATCTCTATTCTCTAAGGGAAGTCCCTTTGTGAGTAATATCTTTCCAAAACAGTTTCTAACTTTTTGCTTTTAAAAATGATGGTTGCATGGTTTTATACACAAATACATGGTGTGTGTGTGTGTGTGTGTGTGTGTGTGTGTGTGTGTCTGTGTCTCTGTGTGTCTGTGTCTATGTATCTGTGTCTTTGTGTGTGTCTCTGTGTGTGTGTGTGTGTGTGTGTGTGTGTGTGTGCGTCTGTATGTGTCTGTGTGTCTGTGTGTATGTGATATGAAATAAACATAGATGATTTTTCTGAAATTCTTTCAGGAAAAACTTGGAGCTACTATTTTGGTTTGCAAACCAAATTACTCTCCACAAAGCTGAGCTATACTTGTTTATCAACCAAATAAGAAATCCATTCAAGAAGCAGTGGTCTTTCTAGCAGCATTGTTAAAATGTAAAGTATTAAATAAATTCATGATGTGGAAAATTAGAATTAGAAAATTAGAAGAAATAACATATGTTAGGAATGGAAAGAAATTGCTCCAAGACATTTCAACTCAAATATAAGTAAGAAAGTGTACAAAAGTGCTTCTCAAGTCAGTTTATAACTTGGAGAAAATCGTTTGGAAAAATTTGAAATTATCCTCTTTCCTTGTATCACGTACTAAAGTATGTTCTTGATGGATTAAAAAGCTAAACTAAAGGAGACACTAGCAACACAGAACAAACCTGTACTTTTAAAAAGTGTGTTTACTTAAATCATTGAGGAAAACCATGTAAAAGACAAGAAAGAAGATGTAAAGGAAAAGATCTATGTGTGTAGTGTGCATCAATTCAGCTGTTTATATTTCAGAGGACTTTGAATGTAAACTCATTCCCCAAAAACAAATAGGTGCATGGATAGTTTCATGATATCAACACCTAACGTGTCAAATACTTACCAGGTATTCTGAAAATGCATAATTTATTAGCTTTTCTTCTTGTACTTTATGCACTCATAATAAAAATTCTATAATTTTATTACTGCTCTTTACTCAAGTCTTTTCAGTTACTACACATTGATCATTCTGTTTTAATTAGTGGGAATTATTATTAAAAGAGAAATGACAACAAGCATGGTTTAGTATATCTTAATTGGCTTTCATCTGAGTCTAGAACCAGGTAGCAATCTAGACCAAGCACAGTCAGAATGTGCCTCTCTACCATACGCACAAGTTATACGCACAAGCAGAGGAAAGAAAGTGGCACATAGAAAGCAGAAGTGGGGTTCAGAGATGGATGGATTGGTTAAAGTTTTGTGTTCACCTTATTTAAGCTGAGTGAGTGGTCAGTTGTGTACACTGGAGCTCTGCTGCTGTGACTGCGCTACCTGTTAGAAGAGTAGGTCATAGTCTGTCTCCACATCAGGTTGAATTATATACAGTTGGAGAAATATTGCTTAATATTTATTTTTCTACTCTCTCCCCCTTTTGTGTGTGTGTGTGTGTGTGTGTGTGTGTGTGTGTGTGTGTGTGTGTTATAAGCAAAGGGTTTGTCTTCTGAACCTGTCTTACTCAATTTACCCATGAGCTGCCTGTATCAGCTACTTACCTCCTGGGAACAGCACTCTCTGTAATCCTTCTATTTGCATGGAGGACCTGGTATGGATTTAATCACGACTGGACCCTGAAAGCTTACATTCTTCCCTTTTTTTGTAGGAAGGACCCAGGTGCAGAACTTTTGGTAGAAACTTTTCTCTTTTATACAGAGAGCAGCCAGCCTGGTTTACCCGTGATTCGAACTGTCTCTGCCGTCTGACTGAACCTTGATAAATACCTTTCAAAAACCCACTCTAGAAACACCCTCTGACTTTCTCCTCTACTATCTCCATCAACCCAAGAGAAGGCACCAAGGAACCAGGAACAGAAATATTATTAGAGTTTAAGTCATTAATTCCAGGAACTGTCTCCATGGAGTTCAGACAGAAGATTGATATGTTTATCAAGTAAGATAACACTTGTCAGCACAGAGCCCTTTTCAAGCCCTTGGATAAACAGAGGGTATCTCTGCATGGCCCTCTGGCTTGGTGCCTGGACAGGGCCTCTGTCCTCTGTCAGAGAGAATAGCCCACTGACTGCATCCAGCTTCTACTCCTTCTACAAGCAGGTCCCAGCTCTCGGACATAGGCTGCTTCTTCCTCCATGTTTCTTTATGATAAGGAAATACTCAAGAATGATTAGGAATGTGCAAGGAAATAATTCCTCAGGAAAGATTTAAAAGGCTGAGCATGTATGATATGATTAAACAATGACTAACACTGGCCCATCTAGTCCCTTGTCCATTCCTTTGGGCCATGGTATTGTTTAGACTGGCTTTTGAGGGATGAGGGCAAGGGATGTCTCATCCCCAAGTGGCCCTCATGGTCGGATGTCTCTTTAACATTTACTTGTGGAAGGAACATAGACCATGGTTCAGACTCAGAAATCTATAGCGTGTTTTAGTGACATGGTCTTTGGCAGAATCCTTAACCTAACATAACCTCTTAGTTTCATTACTGGTTAAGCAAATATATTTTCCAGTCCTTAAAAGAGTAGTTCTTAACCTGTGGGTCACCACCCTTCTGGGGAGTCTCAAGTTAGATATCCTGCATATCAGATATTTCCATTAGGATTTATAACTGTAGCAAAATTACATTATGCTATTATGAAATAGTAACCCAAATAATGTTACGGTTGGGACTTGCCACAGCATGAGGAACTGTATTAAAGGGTCCCAGCATTAGGAGGCTAAGGACCACTGCCACAGCAGAGGTTTGGTGACTGATGAGAGAATATTCAATAAATGCTATTACCATTTTTTATAATTAAACTTATTATTTCCTCACCATTATTTTTTCCTGATTCCCTTTTTTTGTCCTTCTCTTTTCTAAATAATAATTTTAAAAAAGGTTCCCGATAATAAATGTGTGGGTTTTTTTTTTTTAAAGAGAGCACCAAGGGAGAGATAACAAAACCACAGTGCTGTGGTTTACCCTTCCCAAAACCCAGCCTTACTGGACCAAAAAACTATTTTTTTTAACATTTTCTTCCGGTGGTTGTCCCATTTTTCTAATCACATGCTTATATCATATTTTTCTTCTTTTAGATAAAGCAGACATGACAAAAATAAAACTTCAAAAGTGTCAAGAAAACCATCTGTCACTGTTGTGAACACTGTTATCCAGGTCTTCTGATGTTATAATCTGTCTCCACAGGATGCTGTGATTGAGAGTGTATGGGATACTGAGGAAGGCTTATTCCCAGAGCAGGAAGCCAGCCCCTGGGAGGGCACCCTCTCCCATCTGCTCGGGGGCCCATCCTTTAGATGACCTCCTCTGACATCTTCTTGCCATCCATCTTTCTTGGTTTTGGTAACATGGCCACATACGGTGAATTTGGAAGTATCCTTCCTGCTTCAAGTCTATGAAATACTTTGAGAAGAATTAGTGTCAATTCTTGTTTAAGAATTCAGTAAAATCCTGCAGTGAAGCCCAGTCTGGGTTTCTCTTTGTTGGGAAGCTTTTTATTATTCATTCCATTTCATTGCTTGTTCTTGGTTTACGGTCGTTTCTATGTCTTCGTGGTTCATTTTTGGTAAATAATATTTACCCATATATAAACATTTTTCCATTTCTCAGATTTAGGAATGGTGGTTTATGCCTCCAACCCCAGCTCTCAGAAAGTGGAGGCAGGAAAAAAAAAAGAAAGAAAGTGGAGTTTAGTCTGAGCTACACCTCGAAACTTTTATTAAAAATCAAAGCAAACAAAACCTTCGAGGGCTAAGGATATAATTCAGTACCACAGCACTTGCTCAGTGTGTAAACAAGAGTTTGAGGCTCACCTTTGCAATAAGTTCGTTTCTAATTTCCTAGCACACAGTGTTTGATAATTGTACCTAGCAAATCTTTGTATTCTATAGGTATCCGTTGTGATAGCTCCAATTTCTTTTTCTTTGTTTCTTCCTTGCCTTTCTCCCTTTCCTTTTTGTGGTTTTTCAAGATAGGGTTTCTCTGTGTAGCCCTGGCTGTCCTGGAGCTGGCTTTGTAGACCAGGCTGGCCTCAAACTCAGAGATCCTCCTGTTTCTGCCTTCTGAGTGCTGTGACTAAAGGCATAGGCCACCACACCCAGCTGCAATGTCTCCATTTTCACTTCTGATTTTATTCATTTAGGTCTTGCCTGTGTTTTCTTGGTTATTCCTAACTATAATATCTTTACCTCAAAAGCCAATGTTTTGTTCTGTTAATAGTTCATACATTTTTTTTCTATTTTGTTTACTTCTGTTTTGACATTTGTATTTCTTTCCTTCCTCTAACTTAGATTTGTTTTTGTTTCTTCTAGGGCTTTGAGATGCGTCATTGGGTTATTTATTTAAAACCTACTCTTGGAAGTCACAGGAATTCAGTTGGTAAAGTGCTTGTTCAGCATGCATGAAGTCCTGGATTCCATACCTACCACCATGTAGCTAAGCACTGTGGCACAGGCTTCTTTCTACTCTCTGCACTTGATGGGTAGAAGCAGGAAGGCCAGCAATTCAAGTTCATCCTTAGCTGCAGAGTAAGTTTGGGTTTGAGGACATCCCGAGGTACATGAGGCCCTGTTTTAAAACAATACTAGGGGTTGGGGATTTAGCTCAGTGGTAGAGCGCTTGCCTAGGAAGCGCAAGGCCCTGGGTTCGATCCCCAGCTCCGAAAAAAAGAACCAAAAAACAAAACAAAAAAAACAAAAAAAAAACAATACTAGCCTACTTTTTTTTTTTTTTGATGCAGTTGCTTACTGCTATAAACTTCCCTCTTGGTTAACTGTGGCCGTACTTGCCTCTTGGCTAGGTGTGGCAGTATACATTTGTAATATTCTGAAGGTCTGAGGACCATAAACTTGAGGCCAGCCTTGGATACATTGTGATGTTCTCTCTTGTAGTAATAAATGTTAATAAATCCTGACGTAGGGTTACTACCCACCTCCATGATTTATGTTCCCGAATAAAACACACACACACACACACACACACACACACACACACACACACACACACACACAGCCTTTATACTTTAATATGTCTTAAACAGCACAATAGCTAGGAAACTGCCTGCCCTCCACGCTGCTAGAATCTACATCCCACAGATAATTCCGAGTTAGTACTTACTAATGTCTATGTTCCCTCTTGGCTGCTCTTGACCCATTGAGCAGCCTCTGGGCCTCTTTCTGCTTCTCTGTCCTACACACTCCCAAGGCATGACGTCTTTCGTCCTCCTCTTTCCTCACAATCTCAAACCCAGGAATCCTAAATCCCACATCCCCCCCACCCCACCCCCTGTCCCCTCTCCTCCCCAGCTATTGACTGCTGGCGTCTTTATTTACCAATGAGAATCACCTGGGAGCAGGTTTATAGACGCTACATGCAGGTGCAGACCATCTCGAGTAAACTAATTTTGGGGACCCAGTTAGCATTAGAATGCAAGCCGCTACACTCTCAAAAAAAAGAAAATCAGACAAACAAAAACCAGGATTTATTTCTTATTTTTTGATGATAAACTAGGAAGGCAAACTGTGTAACGGTCAGAAAAGAACAGAAAAGAAGCTACTATAATAATCTCATTTTGTCATTGTTTTGTTTTGCTTTGCTTTGTTTTTGAGACAGGGGCTTTTTATAGAGTCCCACCTGTCCTGGAGTTCACTGTGTAGACCAGCCTGGCCTCAAACTCATAGATACTTCTGCCTCTGCCTTTTGCCAGAAATAAATTAAGCAAGCTGGGACCGAGTTAGAGACACTCTACTTCTGTCTGGCTTTCAACATGCCAGATGTTCTATGTGGACTTCAGGTGGGAAAAAGTCACCAATGGTCTTCCCAGCTGTGAACCTATAAACCACAAAATCAACCTGCTAGGCAAGATGTGTCTACCTGTGAAACAGTGGCAAGACTGTTGTATGGATAACCAACTGCCTTCTGGATTTAGGCTTGCTCTTCTGAAGTAGAAACTTCTGGTTTCTTTGAAGAGTCAGTTATGTTAAATGATGTTCTGCTGGGGCACATAGGAGAAAGGACGTTTAGCTAAAGCAAACACATGATGTTAAGGAATATGAATATAACCCAACAGATGGTACACAACTCTGATAGTATTGGTAATCTTTGCCATTCCTAATTAGTCACTGTTTGTCTCGACTTCATAGAAGAAAACACACCAAAAAACTTGTGGTGTTCTGGTGGTTTCTTGCCACTTTTGGGGATTCATGCAGACTGACAGAGTGAAGTGGAAGTTTCTGGATATGTCAGCTGATACAGACTCACGTAGAGTTTTGCTGAGTCAATACCTGTAGGAGGACATGTGATATTTGGAGGGACTATAAATAGGACTCAACAGACAGTGACAGGGCTTGCATAGTAGTTAGCTTTGCAATGCTTCCTTGGTCTCTCATCTTTGCTGATCTTCACTTTGTTGAGAGAACAAGGCATAGAACTTCTCCTGGTGTCCCTGCTGGTCCTGGTTTCTGCTATTGACGCATGCCAATTCAGTGGAGGCCTTGCTGTTTTGGCCGGGTCCTACCACCGCTGCTGATTCAAGTTTGCTATTCTGACACTACTGAACTGGACTGCTGATATCCTGACAACATAAGTTGGATTTGCCCCAAAGAACTATTTCTAAATAGGTCCACTTCTCCCATATCCTAATAGCCTTCCTTTTCCACTACCTCTGGTGGTTGGTGGGCTAGAAGAGACCTTAAAGCATTTAAGAACCCTTATTAAAAGTAGGTTTTGAAAAAAATTCAAAGCCTACACTTCTCAGGAGAGAACTCATACTCGATACCATGTAGGTTGATGTCATTATGCAGGTGAAGGCAGGTACAGGATAAAACGAGGCCTGTCCTTAGTCGAGAAGGAAGGATTTGCAGGAGAAAAGTTTTAGAGAGGAGGAGACCAGAGCAAAAGGAGGGAGGGAAGCAGAGGAGAGAACATGGCAGCAGATGTTGAGATTTCTCTCTGCATATTTTCAGGTTGTAATGAATATTCTTAAGGGATGGATGTGTACAGGGCTTTGTATGATTAGATGGGCAATTATATCTTATCAATTGGATCAGAGGTTATTGTGTGGTGTGTTCTTTCATGTGGCGATTTAATTGAGTGCAAGAGAGTGTGTGGTGGCGGGACACACTGGGCCGCCACAGAATTGGGATGTGTATGTCTGGCATGGTGGCAACCTGCCTTGGGAACTGGATGGGTAGAGAGATTGCTGCTGGGCTCAGAGAGTAGCCATCGGCAGTGTGAGATGGGATGGAGCTTAGCAGGTGAGACGCTTCGTTGACTGAGATGAAAATATCCCACAGATGCCATGCGGCCCTATGGTGCCAGCACTAGTGAGGGATAAAAGAAACCTTTAAAAAAAATTACCGCAACAATACCATAGTTCTGGTTAACAGTCCATCCTTGGGGAAACTGTAGACCCAATGGGGCAACTCATTACTGTAGTTTAATGAACTTGACATAGTACCAAAGTGCCTTCTAAATAGCTACATTCGTGCCCATAGACAAAATACTTCTCCCTGTGTTAACCTAAGAAGCCTCTCTTTGCAGTAAGTGAAAGTGAACACAGAGACCCAATGTGCTGAGAGTAAGTGACAACTCAGGGATGAGCGCCCAACGAAACGTTTGTACCACACTCTGAGGTTCAGGAAACAGTGCAAAAGAGAGAGCCGGAAGTACGTGAGAGTCAGAAGGTAGGGTAAAGAGCTTCAGAATACCAGCCTATTGGTCTCTGGTGTACACTACCTCTACAGAGTTCCCAATGCTTCTCTATTTATAGAGTTCTGGCTACTTCGGGGTCCTAAACCTTGTGTGACCATGTACTACTGTCAGAACAGGAGTGACACAGTGGGGAATGATGTGGTGCCTGGACTCTCCTTTACTATTCAGTTTGTGGGTTGGGTCTACTGACAGGCCAAAGAATAAATGCTTCAAACCCATCACAACCACTGTGGCTACTAGTGATCAATGTCTTTGCTAATAACAAAATTAGCATCAGTGTGCTGAGGAAACGCCACCACCCAGTAGAGACCTCATCTCCCATTGCAAGAATAGCTACACAGGCCCACTGTTGTCTGCACCACAGTTTCCCAAACTCTGAGAGTATCCCTACTCCTTCATGGCTAAGACAGACAGTCTCTCTGACTTTGTCACTTTATATGTATTGTGTTCCTAGTCAATAGGTATAGTCCAAGAAGTTACAGGGAGGCTAGACTGTGGTAAATAAAGCTAACATTGCATGCATAGTCACATCCCAGAACATGTCTTTAGAAGAAAATTGTTTACTAAAAAGGTGCACAGAAGTGGTAGAGATTACTGATCCTGGAGATGCTCGAATCTCAATGGTGCCCTGTGAGTTACTTTTCTCACTGTTGTAACAGAACACCTGGCAGAAGCAACTGACGAGACAAAGGATTTATTGGAGCTACAGCTGATCATGAGGAAGAAGGCTGCCAGGTCCTTGGTTAGCAGTAACTTGTGATGCAACTTGTTATATGGTATGGACCAGGAAGCTGAGGTCGCAGGCTAGAAGCAGAGCAGGCTATACCTCTTAACACCTACCCCTGGTGACTTGCTTCCTCCAGCTAGGCCCTACCACCAGTTTGGAGCCAAGTGCTCAAACACTCAAGCCTATGGAGAACACTTCACATTCAAATCTCAACCTGCTGCTGCCCCTGCCCCTGCCCCTGAGAAGGTCATAGCCGTCTTATAATGCAAAATGCACCTAGTCCAACACCCAAAGTCTGGATAATAATAAACTCAACATGTTCAAACATTCAGCGACTCTTCTATGACTTGAGATAAAACTCCCCCATGTAAAGCATTAATTATATGTATCCATTGGCAATTTCTCATGTGTACATAGTCTATACTGACCACTCCACCCCCACTTTCTTCTATCTCCCTACTACCCTTGTTTGCCTGCCTCTTTCTTGCAAATCTCTTTCTCACACTCATGTCTATTAGTTTTATTTGTTGATCCGCTGCATCTACTCTGAGGGCCTGCTACTGACAGAACAGGGAGGAGACACCCTGGTAAAAGACCCCATATGACTGGGAGAAATACCCTCCCTGCTTTCCTGCTCCTCGAGGGTGGCGCCTTCCCTACATTCTTCTCTGTGTGGCAGCTTCCATCTCTTCAAGTGCAGCCCTGATCACTGTTTTGTTGAGCATGGAATAGAATGAAACTCACTCTTCTCATAGTCTGAAGACAGCACTCCACTGCTCCACATGTGCAGTGGTTAATTCCTGCTGTGATACATATCTAATGCTTGTCTAATTCTCAGATTTCTTTTTAAGAACAATTTTATTTTTTTATTTGATATGCAAGAGTGTTTGCCTGTGTACATATGTGCACCACACGTGACTCATGACCACAGAAGCCAGAAAAGGACATCGGGTCTCCTGGAACTAAGTGACAGGTGGTTGTGAGCCACAGTGTTGGTGCTGGGAACCGAACCCAGGTTGTCTGCAAGAACAACAGATGCTCTGAACTACCGAGTCTTTTCTTTAGCCTTTGATTCTCACGTTTTAATTTTTTACATTATTGTTGTTGTTGTTGTTGTTTTATTATTATTATTATTATTATTATTATTATTATTATTATTATTATTATTATTATACTTTTTTGAGACAGGGTTTCTCTGTGTAGCCCTGGCTGTCCTAAAATTCTATCAGGCTGGCCTCAAACCCAGAGATCTGCCTGCCTTTGCCTCTCAATTGCTAGGATTAAAGGTGTGTACCACCTTTAATTTTTTGTCTTAAAAAATAAGTGTTTTTATTTTTAATCATTCCCTTTTTGCTTCTTGAGAGTTTTCGTGGTTCTCTACTTCACTTTCTGATGTCCAAAGGCTTAAGTGAGCCTTTATTCCTTCACCAGAGCGAGCCCTCAGAACTCCAAACTCTGGGCACCGAAACATGAAGGAACATCTCTCAAAACATCCCTGACCAGCCATTTGTGCTCCTCTCACCCGTGTCTCCATAACCAAATGCTGAAGCTGACTTACATGTGGTTTTTCTGGCTTTGGAGAGGGTAGCCTTCCATGACCACTGACCACCCTGTTTCGTGCTTGGCACCCGGTAAGAAATTATTTGATGAATGTTGTTATCAGGCTTGTTTATGGGGAAAACTTTGAAGTCCTTGGTATCAAGCCAGTTAAATCTGATAAACTAACTTATGCTTGCATGCTAATGGGAAAGGGCTGAGATCCAGGCTCTCAGGACTAGCTCCGTTTGGAAATCCAACCTCCCTTATCTCTAATGACCCAGCAGCCAGCCAGTATCCTAACTGGGGCTCCTAGCTACCTGGAAAGAGAAGGAGATAATAGAGAAAAGAGGGGGTAGAGACAACTCTGGTGGGATAACCATGGCAGCTCAAAAGCCAAGCAATAACCCATGGAGGCTGGAGGATGGCTCCAAGGAGAAGGCCCTCAGAACCGCAGCAGCAAGTGTGAATAAATAATGTCAAGGACGGCCTCCATTTCATTCTCTCCTCTACGTCAGCTACAGCAATCTTTTCTTATTTGACTAATTAGGTCAGACTAGTATAACTCTGTGGTAGTCCATAGGCCTAATTAACTACGAAAAAGTCCAGTAGCATTTCTTGTCCTACATCCATATAGACCTCGTGAGTTCAGCCTACCTTTGTCAGTTGGGAGAACTTGGAGGGAAAATAGAAGCAACACGCGTGTGTGCTGTTTGTGTTCATGTTTAGCCACATGTGTGTGCATCCACATACACTCTGGATGTTGTCTTGCAGGCCGCTAAAGGGATCTCTTTGCTTTTAGCTAGTCTTTCTCTCAGTAAGCCAGGAGGTTGTGAAATCCTCCCAAGACACCTCACAGCATTCTTCTACCAACCTCAAGCTTGCACACACCTAAAGTAAAGAAAGAACGAGGGAACTGGGGATGTCTCTTATGTGCAGTGCCAGTAGAAGGAAGCTTCTAGTTTCATCTCTTTCTTTCTCTTGGTTTTCTCAGTATGATTCCATTGTGAGGCTGGGAGCTATGAGGGGTTAGTAAAGGCTTCCCTTCAGTGTCTCTGAGGATTCCTGACAGAGCCTGAGAGCTGTGTGCTTCCACCACAGTCTGCATGCCTTAGTTCATCTGTCCCCGCTGGATTAATCCTGCCTGCATTCACACTCGGTATGTGGGCCACCGGGAGGGAGGTGACAGGGAGAAGGCTGAGTAGAGGAAAAAAATAATGTGAAAAGAGAAGGAAGGAGAGGAAGAGGAAGAAGGGGAGGAGGAGGAGGAGGAGGAACACTGAAAGTACTAAATGATATGCTCCCAAGGAAAAACACTGCAAACTAATTTGCAAAACTAAGGGAAATGCAACGTAAACATATTGGAACAAAAACACCAATAAATAAATAAATAAATAAATAAATAAATAAATAAATAAAATCGAAATGGACAGTGGAGAGTGCCCAAGAGAAGGACCTAGAATGTGAATGCTTTCCGTATCAAAGGAGAGACTAAGATGCTTACACCGGCAGAGGAGGTTAATTTTTTTTAATTTTTATGTTTATAAGTTTTCACTGGATACATGTGTGCGGGGGGTCTAGCACGCACCCATTCCTTGCTAGAACCCACTGGAACGTGTCATGGCTCCAGTGCTGTCCTCCGTTTCCTCTAAGATGATCTAGGTCACTGCAGAGATATTCAGACACAAGAGTTCCTAGGTATTTTTGTTGTTGTTGTTTTGTTTGTTTGTTTGTTTGTTTGTTTATCGTTACAAACCACATGTCCAAGTGGAACCCAGTGGAAAGCACTGCCAGTCCCAGTTTGGTTTCTGACCAGGATGTGGGGCTGAGGTGCATATTTTACATATCAAAGCCGGCCAGGCCTCCAGATTTCTCCCAGCATCCCTCAGACCCAACCTGGCATACCCTGCCCCCAACCCAGAACTTTCTAGCCAAGGGGCTAGGCTGCCCTTCCCCTATATAATCCAGACATTTTGTCTTAGTCTCTTCTTCTCTGTCTCTGTGTGCTTCTCTCTTTCTCTTCCCCCTTCCACCTTCTCTCCTCATGGCAACTCTCCTGGCCTCAATCCTTGGGTCCAATGAGAGCAGTTTCCCAATAAACCTGCCTTTAATGTAATGTAACCTGGCTTGAATTGGCTCGTTTCACCTTCAGCGGAGAAATAACCTATTAGTTCCTCCGTGGGAGAGACAGGATTGCTCTCCTGGTCATAACAGATTTCAGTTCTAAAGGTGCCACAGACAGTTCAGGCCATATCACGTGAACTGATAACATCTCCATAGGCCTCCCCTATCCTGCGGCTCTCAAAGTCTGCCTTTCGAGGGGTAGAGACAGAGCTACTTAAGTGAGCATCTTGGGCCCGCGGGGGTGGGGGTGGGGGCATCCAGTCCCTCTGCAAGCTGCTTCAGATACATCCAAGATGTTCAGTCAATTTCATTGATCAAGAAAGATCAGAGGAGGCACAAGAAAACCACACAAATAAGAGCTGTACTCAATAAAGGAGTGGCGGAGAAACAAAACACTTTCAGCGTGGTGAGGTCAGTGTTGCCTTTTCACACAGGGTCCTGAGTTCTCTACATGCGGACATTCTGACACTGGGCTCCAGAGGCTGGGCTGGAGCACGGGCATCTCTCTTTTGTATAGCGCTGCCCATCTGTTTTGCCCGCAGGTAGCCTGCAGACCACCACAGGTTCAGAGACAGCCGCAGGCTAGAGATCTGGCGGGATGGAGTGTGCAGCAGACAGAGTCTGTGGAAAAAGAAACCCGACAGTTGGCTCAAAAGGGTTTGGAGTTTTTCCAGGAACCGGGCCCTGCAAGGTTTCTAAGCAGGGGAGTGTGACAAGGCTCGCGATGTGATGGAAAGAGCTGTTCTCACCGGGTCATTTTCTCTTTGCTTCTGCCCCATTAGATACCATTGCTTCAAGGGCCCTGAACAAATAGCTTTCCACGAAAGCCTGCGGGTCCTGTAGGAGCCAGCCTTCCCGTTCCCAGCAGAATGTGTGAGCCCCGCAAGGAGAGGATTAATTAGGTTAAAAAAAAAAAAAAGCAGTTGCACACATAAGTGGGTGCCCATACCCGGGTCTGGCCTGGTGTTTTGCTGCACTCATTCAGACTTACAATACTCTCTTCAGTTCTAAGCGCCACCTCTTGAAACAAGTTAAAAAGCAAGCTCCAAGCGAGATGGTGCCGGAGTGCTGTGTTTTACACAGGCTAATAATGATCAACGGCTTCTGTTTTTATGGTAGCCAGACGGGGCTCACATTGCTAAGGACACTATAGAAAAGAAACATGCGTCTAACATCTGACAGCATAGTTAAATGCTGGAAAAATAAGGGTTGTTTGTTTGTTTGTTTGTTTGTTTTTAAGAGTGCTTTACTGAAATTGTTTCTGGAAATTCGTGCTTTGTGGGGTTTTTTTCCTCTTAACATTAAAAATGCCATATGTTTAATTGTACTAGGGCAGGGGAATTAAAATTAGCACCCATGATGTGTTTCATTCTTTAAACAGCACTTCACATCAGAAAACCAGAAGGCAAACTGTATTTTGTTTGCTTGCCTGCTTTGTTTTTTGTTTTTATTTTTTTTCCGAGACAGGGTTTTTTTGTGTAACCTTGGCTGTCCTGAAATTCTGAAAATCACTCTATAGACCAGGCTGGCCTC
Organism: Rattus norvegicus; assembly: GCF_021556685.1. Lineage (NCBI taxonomy): Eukaryota > Metazoa > Chordata > Mammalia > Rodentia > Muridae > Rattus > Rattus norvegicus. The sequence goes on from NC_141544.1 coordinate 69,857,087, forward strand.
AAACTGACAGAGATGAGCCTGCCTCTGCCTCCCGAGTGCTGGTATTAAAAGCTTGTACCACTACCAGGCTCAAACTGTAATCTTACTGATTCCATTTAAAGTCACACAATTAGAATCCTCATACCAGACAGCTTCTGCCTCCTCCCAAGACGGGAACTGAAGGGTCTCGGGTCAATGGGATTATGGCCATCAGTGACCACCCACATTCTCATTAGGATGCTCCAGAACCACCCGGCTTGACAAATATTTCCTTCGTGCCAAACGTCAAGAGGTAGGCGACTCCACGGCGAGACCAGTGCGCCACATCAGAATCTGGCTAGATTGCAGAGTTCACGATGGCGTGTCTATCTTGTTAGAGATGTCAGTTCAACACTGGAGCTTAAAGTGGCTCTCAAAAACTTATGAACAATATAATATTATTCTTGGGAATTCAACTCTATTAATGCTAGTGGACATTGCCACGGTGTGTTTTTTTTTTCCCTCAGACAATTTCAAACATGCCTTTCTTCTTTTTTCTTGCCTGTCTCTCTGTCTTCTCCTTTATCTGCATGGCCTAATTTGTTTTGTCCACTTTGATTTCTCAGTTTTAAGCTTACGGAAATTTTGCAAACACAGTACATGGACTTCACCCAGGTCCCCTTATTTTTATCATCCTTAGCAACTGAGTCCAATAATCAAAACTAAATATATATATATATGTAGTGTTATAGTGTGTGTGTGTGTGTGTGTGTGTGTGTGTGTGTGTGTGTGTGTGGAGTTGAGTTCAGGTACCTGACATACTCACATGTAAGACATGTGTGACCTAGCATGATGGAGTTGCAGGGCCAGAGAGAGGTGGACCCTCGAGCTCTCTGGCCAGCTGATTGAGGCAGTTATCGAGCTCTGTGACCACTGAGAGATGCATTCTCCAAAGATAAAGGAAAGAGCAACAGAGGAAGACACCACCTGTCAACCTCTGGCCTCCACACATATGCACACATGTATGAATTCTCATAGGACACACACACACACACACACACACACACACACACACACACACACACACACACGAACTATAAACACCCACAAGTCACCAGCATTACATTGTTATTAAGTAAAGTGTGAACTTTCTTTGGGTCTCACCAACTTTTTAGCTAGCTGCTTCCTTCTTTATGATTCTACCCATGGTGCTACATTGTATTCAGTCCCCAGTGCTCTTTTAGCCTGCGCGATGCTTTCTGTAGAGACATGACAACGATATCATGTCCCACTAAGGGGACCTCACACCTGTATGGGTTTTTTTGTTTGTTTTTTGTTTTGTTTGTTTGTTTTTTTACTAGAGATGTTTTAACATTGATCACTTGGTGAAGTGATTTCGTTGAATTTGAGCACATGAAAGGTAATTAGAAAAAAATGCTGTGTGGCTAGGCGTGCAACTTAGTGGTCTAGCACTTGTCTGCTGCTCATTAAGGCCCTAGGTTTGACCATAGATAAAAATAATAAAGTCTTAGGTCAGTATACTATCTTGTGGAGGGCGTTGGGGAGATGATTTGATTGTTATGAGCACACACTGCTTCCATGAAGGACTGGTGTTCTGCTCCCAGCCCGCGTGCTGGGTTTATAACCTCCATAACTCCAGTTGTAGGGAATTTGTTGCCTTTAACCTCTTCTGGCACCCGCACTCATAGACACAAACCCCCACACACAATTAAAAATAAAAATGTAAATATACATCTTTAAAAATATCTTGGGAAGATGATATTTTGAGACTATTTAAATATTTTGTATCTTTCACTGTCCACAAACATCTGCATGAATTTTAGCCTTTGTCATAGAATCTTGACCTGACATTTCTGGATTCTTCTCCCATTTCTTCATGTGTGTCTGTTTGTTTGTGTCTGCATGTGGGTGCATGTGTGTGAGTAGGTGTGTGCATGTCTGTCTGTGTGTCTGTGTGTGCATGTGTGTATGTGTGCATGTATGTGTATATTTGTGTGTGTATGTTTGTGTGTTTATGTGTGTGTATATGTACACATGTATGTGTGTGTATGTGTCTGTGCATGTGTGTGTATGTCTGTGTATGTGTGTATGTTTGTCTCTGTATGTGTCTGGGTATGTATGGGTGTATTTGTATGTGTATGTTTGTGTGTGTATATATTTGTATGTGTATGTTTGTTTGTGTGTGTGTGTGTGTGGGCATGTGTGAGCTTACTGGAGACAAAACCACAGGCTTGTGCATGGTAGCCAAGCACTCTAGCTCTGACTTTGATGTAAAATGTCTTTGTTATGATATTCTTTTTTTTTTTTTTTTTGGTTCTTTTTTTCGGAGCTGGGGACCGAACCCAGAGCCTTGCGCTTCCTAGGTAAGCGCTCTACCACTGAGCTAAATCCCCAGCCCCATTGTTATGATATTCTAATAACTGTTCTCTATTTCTCTAATTCCTTCCACATTTGTTATTTGACTTTATCTCATTTGTTAATTTGATCCTTCATTTATATCAGTGAATATCTATTGTGTTTTAAAAGTTATAAACCCACGCTGGGCATGGTGGTGCAGCACTTTGGAGACAGAGGCAGTGCAGCCTGGTCTACAGACTTAGTTTCAGGACAGCCAGGGCTACACAGAGAAATTGTGTGTGTGTGTGTGTGTGTGTGTGTGTGTGTGTGTGTGTGTGTGTGTGTGTGTATCCTGGTACATCTGGCTTGTTTTTGTTTCATTGTCAGTTGTGGGTTGGCTTCTTTGCCTTCTCAGCTGCTTTCTCCACTCTTTTCTGAGTACCTCCTAGATCACTGTGCAGCAAACACTTACGAATCTATAATTATTTCTCTTACAATAAAGATGTGTGGATCCAAGATTTGCATTCAGGTTGTTCTCACTGGTACTAGAATGTCATCTCATTCATTTCCTCTCAAGAGATTTGTATAAACATTACACCCTAGGTTCACATGTAAACACACTCTATAGGAATACACACATGCGCACACACACACACACACACACACAATACATCCTTTAGAAATATGTAACAGGAAAGTCTTTCAGCATTTACTCAATACCCATTATTTAGTAAATACTCTGCTAGATGCTTTGCATGCTTATTTCTACTTCATGAATTCCCACTGATATCCAGGACTCTATTTCAATATCTGAGTTTAATTTCTTTGTCTAGTCCCAGCATGCACATAAACACCCATGTGAGAGGTGATCTACAAACTGCAGCATACTGCTTGTGTGCACTTCCTATGTTGTGTCCCAGAATCCTTCAGACAGCTTTCTAACTTGGTTCCTATTAGTTCTTTTGTTCTCTACTCCTCCATTATGGTTCTGTCACTCACCTGAAATACAGATATATCTAATTTTACAGTTTCAATTCCATCTTGAGTTTCCCCTTATCCTGGTTGATTTTGAACAAGTTTACACACAGCAGGACTCCCTCTTTGTGGAGTCCAGTTCTACAGATTTCTCTGTGTAGCCCAGGCTGGTCTTGAACTCACAATCATCTGTCCTGTGTTTGCTTCCATGCCCAGCTCCTTTCTATAGGACAAATGCACATTATGCAACTTGAAATTGTTTTTCCATGTCCATGAAACTTGAATTTTTTTCTTGTTGTACCTCTTTACCCACCTCTGTTTATTTTCACAGTGCCTTACAATAATGTTATGAACTGGCTACTCCCAAAGGAGTGAAGTGTCACGGTCTTCTCGTTTCATGTAATTGGTCCCAAGCTGAGGGGCCAGCTGCGTCTATAGAAAGCCACCACATGCATTTGATCAAACCATTTTTTTCCATCATCTAAACAACCCATGCCTCCATGGACAGTTAGACTGGTTCTTCTGACAATCCACATGGACACTTAAGACGTCAAGCAACTGATGGGGGAGGATGTGTTAGTCCACAGCTGGAGGGGAAAGAATTAATACAAGCTGGCAGCTGGTCAGTTCCTTTCTCTCAGCAAACATCTGGACAGTACCTACCTTGTTCCAAAAATCCAACCAAGGTTTTAGGACTACAGGGTGTTAACTAAGCCTCACTATCTTGGGTTTTGAACCAAGCACAGATAATGCAGATAGACCATGAACAAACAGGGTAATTTTCAATTGTGAAGTGTAATGGGCTGAAATAATCAGGGGACAGTGCAATAAAGGTCTTGATAAGAGTAAATGCCTCAAGTAATAGCACCTGTCACGTCCTGGATGAGTGTGGTGGGCAAGGAGGGCCAATGGGACTAAGAATTAAGCTAAATTTTATGTGCCACCCATTAGTATGCTGAACTCTTTAGAGGCATATCAAACAGAGCACCCTGTACCCTAGATACAGGAAAGATCCTGGGACATTTTGCAGAAATTGACAGGCAGCAGAGGGGCATGGAGAATGACTGCGGGCCACATTTGGTGGAGTATTTGGGACCAGTGTGAAGGACTTAGCTTGCTTTCACTACAGACTTGGTTTGAAAGCAGATGCTGAGGTCAGTGATCGAAGGTGGATGGTACAGTTAACCCTGTCATTTCCTTTTAGTTGTTTAATCTCCTTCCTTCTTCCCCTTTCATGTCCTTCCAATCTCTGCATTGCTGGGGATTGAAACTGACCTCTTCCAAGGTGTCTCCAACAGGAATGTGGAAAGCAGAGAAGTGCTAGAAGCAGACTGGAGGTAAGAAGATGAATTGGAAGCTTTTGTGATGTCCCAAGCAAGAGTGAAGAAAGCAAGGAGGTCTGCACTGGGACAGTTGTAGAAGGGAGTAGGTGCCAGGATTTGGATGTGGTAGTGTAGGGGTTAGTGACCAGCTGGTGTCAGTTGTAAAGAAAAGGTAGGCACTGCAGGGGTAAGACTACTTTTAAAAGGTGTGTGTGTTCCTTCTTTAAATGAGGAAAAAGAATACCCTTGGCAGGGAAGGGAGAGGCAAAGATTAAAACAGAGACTGAAGGAACACCCATTCAGAGCCTGCCCCACATGTGGCCCATACATATACAGCCACCCTATTAGACAAGATGGATGAAGCAAAGAAGTGCAGACCGACAGGAGCCGGATGTAGATCGCTCCTGAGAGACACAGCCAGAATACAGCAAATACAGAGGCGAATGCCAGCAGCAAACCACTGAACTGAGAATAGGTCCCCTATTGAAGGAATCAGAGAAAGAACTGGAAGAGCTTGAAGGGGCTCGAGACCCCAAAAGTACAACAATGTCAAGCAACCAGAGCTTCCAGGGACTAAGCCACTACCTAAATACTATACATGGACTGACCCTGGACTCTGACCCCATAGGTAGCAATGAATATCCTAGTAAGAGCACCAGTGGAAGGGGAAGCCCTGGGTCCTGCTAAGACTGAACCCCCAGTGAACTAGTCTATGGGGGGAGGGCGGCAATGGGGGGAGGGTTGGGAGGGGAACACCCATAAGGAAGGGGAGGGTGAGGGGGATGTTTGCCCGGAAACCGGGAAAGGGAATGACACTCGAAATGTATATAAAAAATACTCAAGTTAATAAAAAAAAAAAAGAATAAAAAAAAAAAGGTGTGTGTGTGTGTGTGTGTGTGTGTGTGTGTGTGTGTGTGTGTGTGTGTGTGTGTGTTTTAGAGGTCGGGGAGGGGGAAAGGGAGAGGGAGAGAGAATATATGTGTATGTGTGTGACGATGCCAGAAGAGGGTTGTCCCCCCTCCGTATGCCACCCCCCATGCATGTGGGTGCGGGTATGCACACACACACACCCCTCATACACACATATCTATTTCTTTGAGACAGAGGCTCCTCCTGAACCTGAAGCTCACTGTTTTTCTGACTAAACTGACAACTCTAGGAATCCTCCTGCCTCTGCACCACCAATTCCCGGGGCTGGGGATGCAGATGCGCATGGCCACAAGCAGAATCATTAAAGTTCAATGTAGCCCTGCTTGCCTGTCATCTTTTTGGCAATCTGTGTCATAACCAGGGAATTGCCAAACTCGCTATCCTGAAGGCTAGCCTCTATGGTTTCTTCTCTAATGATTTCAAGCTAGCCTTTCTAATATGGTAGATAACTAGTTTTCTCATTGCTCATTGTTGAATGGCAATTGCTGACTGAAATTATCTTTCATGTTGACACTCTAGAGGAGTGAGCCACGTGTGCAAAGGTTTGCTTTGAGGCTATTTATTCATCACTATCCTGTAAGGTCTGAGGGTATGAAGGCTCTAAGAAGATGTTTAAAGGTTTAGGAAGATGTTTTGAGCAAGCTCTGTAGGATGTATCTTTTTTTTTTTCCTGTAAACTTAAAAAGATTCTCATAAGTTCAGGGAATCTACTTGAATCCTCCTTTCACAGGTCAAATGGACTCAAGATAAGAACTGTCAATTAACAAACAGCCTGTTCTTCCTGCCCCCCTTGTCTGCCTATTCCTCAGGGTGATATCTATATCCCTTTCCCTGGTCTTGGGTCCATCCTCACTCCTCCTCTAGCTCCCAAGAGTTTTAAATGTACACCCAAGAAAAAAAATTTCTCCCTAAATTCCTTAACTTCATCTTCTGCCCCTAACAACTAAAATTCCTCAAAATCTGCAAGGACAGTTCCAGAGAAGCTGCCCACAGGTGTTCCTGTCTACCCTGACTGATGCTCTACTGGGTCTGCACTTTCCTAGCCACAGATGGTCCCATAGATCCTTGAGGGCAGTGAAACAGCCAACTCATCTCGGACTTGGCCAACATTTCAGCTTTTTGGACACACTCCCAAAATGGCACCCCAATGTCAGCAGGAAGTAGTCATAGACAATTACTGCTTCCCTTATTTATTTATAAACAACAAATGGTTGGAATGTTTGGATTTAGATCTAAAACAAGGGACTGAGGTGCACAATTTACAAATCAAAACAGATCTGGCCTCCGGGTTCTCCCAGAATCCCTCAGTTTCTACCTGGCATGCCCTGCCCCCAACCTTGAACTTTCCAGCCCAGGAGTTGGGCTTCCCTTCACCATGGGGCTCCTCCCTACATAATCCAGATAATTTGCTCTCTCCCTCTCTCTCTTCCTCCCTCCCTCCCTCCCTCCCCTTCTCCTCCTCCTCCCACATAGCAACTCTCCTGGTCTCAATCCTTGGGGCCAGTGAACCCCGAGAGAAGCTTCCCAATAAACTTGCCTTTAATCTAATCTAATCTGGTTTGAAGCTCATTTCACCAGCAGAGAAATAACCTATCAATACCACTCTAAAAATGCCGAAATTACTATTGCTTTGTAGACAGACTGCTTTGAAATCAGAGAGTGTGGCTTGAGACTTTGTTCTTTCTCAAGATAATTCGGGCTAGTCAGGGTCTCAAGTTTATATGGCTTTTAGATCAGTTCTCTCTGTTTCTGTTGGGATTTTGATATGGAATTCATCAAAGCTATAGACCCAAATATTTTTAAAGCGTACAACTACTCGCTAAGTAAAGTATGCAAGCCTGGCAAAATCTGAAGCTACTTGGTGATGACAGCATATTTATTTATTGAGATACTTACTGTACTATAGTTAGAGTAGCAGTTTTGCTGTTGTTGGGGGTGGGGGAAGATCATTTGGGATACTTGAGTGCCTTTATTTCTACAATTGATGTTATTTATAATTATTTCGAAAATGTTTTTTTAAGGGCATACAGCTAAAAGTCATTTCAAACATACCATTCATATCTGAAACAAAATATGACGGTCACACAACTTTACGTCTAAGACAAACGAGTCTTAACTTGCTTTTGGTAAGAGATTATATTCTGCTTTTCAAGTTATGATTCCACCCGGAGCCCAAGTTATTGGAATTCTTTCAACATTCCAGCCCACACAGGTGCACTGGGCTTCAACAGATATGACAGGAAACGTGGGTTTTATTTAGTCTTCATTCTTTAATCCATTTGATTTACTATATATTGTTCAGATGTTGCGTTGAGCATTAGAGGCACAAATATAAAAAAAAATAGGGATCGATTTTGAGTTTAAAGATATTCTAGCCTAGAAATTAGAGAGACAGAACCCCTCCCTATCCTACTGTATTACAATTACAACCCTCATAACAGATTCAAGATAAAGGGAAACAGAGTTTCCTGCTTGGTAGGAAATCCAGAATGGGGACAGTTGCAAGTGGACACTTCCTAGAGGACGCAAGACTACAAAAACAGTCTTGAAAGTAAGTTAGAGGGTAGAGAAGAGGAGAAAAGGTTTGAGTCTAGGTAGGAAATGGGCCATCTAGGAAGAAAAGGTGGTGTGGTTGGTGCCTAGAAGAAGCTCAAGGAGACGGGAGAGGACAGAATACAACGTGTCACAAGATAACTTGGGGAATCAGCTTAGAGCATTGATTGAGCTGAATCTGACGGGTGCTTGCTTGACCACTGTCTCAGAAAACCTGGGAGAAAACATTGTTATCTCTTTCAGATGTATCATAGGAACAAGGTCTGATGAGTTTAATGAGTTTAAGAAGGAGAATTTGATAATTTTTAATACTTAAAAAAAGAGAGAGAACAATTGGCACTTGCTGGATTTTGTGGTTCCTTCTCTTAGTCCTTCTTTATCCTGAGAAGAAAGAAACATGCTTCTTAAATCAGGGCCACCAAGCCTGAAGCAGCCCCACTTCCTCGCTGGAAAAAAGAAGAAGGAATTTTTTTTTCATTTCGAGGGGGAAATGTGCTTCCCTCGCTTCCTCGTGGCTCTGACAGAAATTACAAGAGACCTGTCCAGCTTGCCTTATGCCCAGGAGAGCCAGTGGTGGGGCTCAATATTTGTTAAATTTGCCCGTGGGTGCAGGGGCGGAAAAGTAGGAGAGGGTAGAGGCCTTTGGTGCAAGGATGGTTTTCTGTTGCTATGGCCCGATGTTCCAATAGCTCCCCAGTGACTTATGGAGGAGAAAGAAACTATATCCTTGAAACAAAACAAGCAAACAGGCTACCTGTCTCCAAGTTTGCAAGTTTGGCGTTAGATTACGCGTTGTTCAGTCCGGGGAATATTGATTCTCTCCGTGGAAACGTCCCCTTGCTACAAACCCTTAAGGGGTTTGTGAGAAACTTCTTCCCTGGTGAATGGCTGACTGAACAAATTTAACGGAGGTTGTTACCCACTGAGCTTGGTATCAATGCTCCGAGGTCCGGTTCTCTTTGAGTTTTGCTTTCATCTGAAATCTCTCGCCTCTGCCCTCTTTACTGTTGCTGCCACACAATATCAAACAGCTGGAGTCTGGGCAGCTCCAGAATCCAAGTTTCTCAGCCTCGCACGTGAGGGTGGGGGTAGGGGGAGAACAGATGGAGGCCATTGGGGAAGGTGGGGGTTTCATGCGAACTCAGTGGGGGCCGTGCTTGCTTCAGAGGATCCGATATCTTGGAAAAGTGGGACTGGGGTTAACAGACAGATTTTGTTCATGTGAGGCCTAAGATGTGCGCAAAAATTAAGCATGCAGGGTTGGGTCGCAGAGAAGGCTTTCATGAACCACCTTTTTTTTTTTTTTTTTTTTCCATTTGTTTAGCCCGGGCTCAAATTTCCAATAATATAACAGCTCTTTGTAAAGTGGCTACCAAAGGTTTTGATTAAATAAAGTGTTACAGTGAGCATAACATAAGAACTCAACAGTAAGAAGAAGCAGGGTTGACCCATTAAGAGTTATATCGGGGTTGGGGATTTAGCTCAGTGGTAGAGCGCTTGCCTAGCAAGAGCAAGGCTCTGGCAAGGCCCTGGGTTCGGTCCCCAGCTCCGAAAAAAAAAAAAAAAGAGTTATATCCTGCTACATACTCATCTGTATTACGTATGTGAATACGTATGTATACATATGGAGAGATACTTCGTATGTATTATTTCTTTTTTTTTAAAGGTTTATTTATTGTATGTATAGGAGTACACTGTAGCTACTGTCTTCAGACACATCAGAAGAAGGCATTCCAGATGGTTGTGAGCCACCATGTGGTTGCTGGAATTGAACTCAGGACCTCTGGAAGAGCAGTCAGTGCTCTTAACCGCTGAGCCATCTCTCCAGCCGGTACGTATTATTTCTAACCTTCACAGAAGAAGATATGGGGATTCAAAGAGGCAAGCTGTCTTTGCTGACAAGGACTGTGATGGGAGATGAAATTCAAATCTAAATTTGTCTTGAGTCTACTCCATTCCCATTTTACTGTTCGCCACCCTTCCCTAGGGTAGACTTGTTCATAGGCAGCCTTAGGGGAGTGTGATGGTTAGTCCCTTAAAGTTAACAGAACTCATGGCCACAGGATCCCTGAGCTGATAGCCTAGGGCTAGAGAAGTCAGCCTTAGTCAGTTTAACTTGTATGAGCATTCAGGGGCACCGTGCCAGGCTCACCTGTAATTTCTCCTGAACCATGCAATTTATGCTCTAATTACATGCTGTCGTGCACTGCTTGCTAATTGTTGCATAGGTCAACCTTACACGTTCATTCATCATTCTTTAGTTTGTCAGACAACCAGCATACGGCTTGTCCAGCAGGACCATTCTTCCCAGTGTGGAGAGGAAGCCGATTCCTATAGCTGATGAGGAACAGAAAGATGAATTTTAAATTCCAAAACGATGGACTAGGTTATGCATTTTTTAAATTTTTATGTACGTTGGTGTTTTGCCTGAATGTCCGTGTGAGAGAGTCGGATCCACTGGAACTTGAGTTACAGACAGCTGTGAGCTGCCTTGTGGGTTACTGAATGTTGGTCCTCTGGAAGAGCAGTCAATACTCTTAACTGCTGAGCCACCTCTCCAGACCCCAAATTATGCATTTAAAAGATGTATTTAGGTGATGCCTTAAAGAAAAAAACAAATGAATAAAATAGCAGCCAGGAGCCAGAATTTTTAAGTAGAGATGATTTCAGGAGGAGTTCATCTCTAACACCCCACACCAAGGCAAAGCGTTTTTCAAATGTTAGCTCTGAGAACACAAACCAGTTACTACACACAACCAGTTACTACTTCCGTTAGAACCGAACTTTGGCACCTAGCTTCCGGTCTTAGCTCAAGTCTCTTGTGATATGTGACTCCTAGACTCGTTTCTGTTGTTGTCTGTGTCTTTTTTTAGTGATTGGTCTATTTTATGTGCTTTGGTGTTTTGACTGCATGTACGTGTGAGAGAGTCGGATCCCCTGAAACTGGATTTCCAGACAGTTGTGAGCTGCCATGTGGGTGCTGGGAATTGAACCCTGGTCCTCAGGAAGAGCAGCCAGTCAGACCCTTAAGTTATTTCCACTTAGTAAATCACTTTTGTTTTCTGAATGTACTGTGTGATGCGCCTTCTTGGAAAGCCCACTAAAGATTCCTTAATGGCTTGCCAAATTTCAGGCAGTGCTAAATGTGCTTTTCCTTTTGTGCGTGGTCTCACCGGGTAGGCTAGTTTGAGTCTAGAACGTTTAATCCCCCTGCTTCAGCCTCCAGAGTGCTGGAATTATAGGCACCTAACTTAAGTGTACCATTGTTTTAAAATATATTTATTGGATTTATCTTTATTTTATGTAAGTGTTTTGTCTGCACGTATGCCTATGCACCACCCATGAGCACAGTGTCCATGGAGGCCAGGTTGGGGAATATCAAATCCCTTGGAGCTGGAGTTACAGATGCTTGTGAGTTGCTATGTGCTACGTTGGTTCTGAGTTAGCTGTCTTCTGGGTCCTGGAAACCAAACCTGGATCCAGTAGAAGAGAAGCCAGTGCTCTTACCCATCTCTCCAGCCCCAAACGTACCATTCTTCTTCCAAGAAGCATCAGCCAGCCTAAAGGGGTGAGAAGCACCACTTTGTTGTTAGAGATCATAGGCAAATTACATGATTTTCCTCCTCTGTAAAATGGAGACCAATTCTACACAGAATTGTTGTTACTGGGATTCAGAACAAACAGAAAATCCATCACAGAGACTGGGAGAGGAGAGTGTTAAGGGGTCATTAGCATATTTCTTAGAAGGAGGCTGAAAGGTTAAACATGATAGGAAATATAACCAGGTAGTTAGCAATCATTGTTCACCTCTCACACTCTCGAGTTGTCTTGACTGTGTACGCTTGACAGCTATTTTCTTTATCTGGTGAGTGCAATCCTCCAAACTGGGTAATTTGCTCAAGTCTTCACTTGAGGCTTTGTGTTTAGTGATGTCATTGGTTAATTAATTAATTAATTAAATTTCAAATAACCAGTTGGAAATGGATACTGACCCCGTGGCATTCAATGTTTTATTTTATGTAAATGTTTTGTCTGCATGTATGCCTATGCACCGCCCGTGAGCACTTAGAAGGTGTATCCTATCAAATGATCCAAAATTCCTTCTCCTAGAAATTCATGTTTAGAGAATAATCAGAATCATACAGATTTGTGGGTAAGATGGTTAGTCAACTACAGTACAGGATGACAATGTAAATGAAGCCATTGAGATGTATAGAAATAGAATGACTGAAAAGAAAATAACTTTTTTTGATGCAGCAGTACTTTTGAAATCAAACTTTGAAGACGATTCAAAATCATGAGGAAATTCATCATGTTACATTGTTAAACCTAAAAAGCCACAGTCTCAATGTGGGAAGATATTCAGCCATAGATAAATCAGTGAAGGAGCTGGCTTCTGCCTGAATGGTCAAGTGTATAAGGAAAAAAAAAATACAAATTTTGAATGAACGTCTCTGGCTTTAATTTCCCTTTCAATAAATTCTGATTTTTGACTCAGCGAAAATCATATACTCAGTATGAAATACATATCGATGAGAAACAAAACAGGAAAGAAAGAAAATGACTGAAACCAAAACCACTCTGCTGTGTTTACAGTGCTGTCCTTGTATGGAAGCTTTGCAGTGCTTTCCCCCTGGCCGGGGGGGGGGGGGGGTTCTGCAGTCTGAATGTTCTTCACAGCACATAGTTTATAATCAAGAAAACAGATTTCTATGGAAACAAAGGGAGTAAGTAGTTAATTCCATGTTGCTTTTTGTCTACTTCGTAGTAGTTCTCTCTGCACAATCTCCCACAGGAACTCTTGGGAAGTAAGTAGTCCTCGGATTGGATTGGATGACACTTAGGAGTGTCTGTAGCTCACCAAGAGGGGAGCAGTGTCACTCACTGCACCTGATGACAATGACCAATGTAGACCTACGGTCCTTGTCTGCCCTTCCACTTCCTAGTAGAAAGAATAAATAATTTATTTTAAAATAATCCTAAATCCTTCCTTCTTGGTGCTCATAAAGTCTTTCCAAAGCAGGATGCCAGAGTTAAATTGCCTTTAACAGAATGTTAAAGCCTTATTCAGATCAAAATTCATCCAACTGTT